>NC_044002.1:6687747-7033997 GCF_902150065.1 Myripristis murdjan
AGTTATTCATTAAGGATTTTGGGCACATATTCAAATAACGTCATTTCTCTTTTTTTTCTAAGAACGGGATTGAATTTTGATCTCTTTAAGACTTGGTTAGTAGTTCAAATCAAGATAGAATAAGCGGTGCTGCCCCACCGGCGCAGCTCACACTACATTTTATGTGCTGAAAGCTCAGGAAGGTGAAGTTTAACACTGGCAGTTATGATATGTCGGTTTCTTGTGCGTTATTTGGCTGCCCGAGACACTGACTGACCTCACATACAGCAACCAATCTCGATAAAGTCGCAGTTGATTAAAGGTAAAGTCGATCATTAAAAAAAATTAACCATCAATCATCAATGCTCTTGTAACTTGAGCATATACACTTCAATCAATGACATAATCATAAAAAAAAGCACATTTTGTGCGCATTTAAAATAATACTATCAGCATGGGGGGGAATTGGGTATGGCAAGGTGTGGCACTTGCCATACCTTAACTGAAGAGAACAGCTTTAAATCATAAGGGAAAGCAAAAATCAGATGAAAAAAAATACCCATACATTTATTTGAAAGTCATATTTGAGAAGAAATTCACACCAGGGAGCATTCAGGACCAATGTTCCCTCCAAGCTGTGTGGCTGTGTGCAGGAATGCTTGATGTCCTGCAACTTGTCCCAAAAATCTAATAATTATATCCCTTCATTCATCTGTCATCATTGCTCCAGTTTTCCCCTGAAATTCAGTCATTTTAAAGCGGGTTTGGAAGTTTGCATGGCACATGATATTAGAGCAGGGACTGTGCCACATCCTAACAAGCACACTGATGGGCTTTAGTGAACTGATGAAAATAGCATAACAAGATATATAAAAACACGCCTGTTAGTTATTTATGATTTAAATGCATTTATTTCACATGGGATATCTGACATACAGTTTCATTCCCTCTGCACACCTATTTTGAGTCAATGTGGTCCTAAGATGCTTAGCCAGATGTTTCACAGGTGGCTGGACAAACATTTAATGGCACCCATTCTGTGGTGGGACGCATCTACGTCATGCCAATATGGGCCTGGTGATCCCATTGTGATAGAAGGAAAATAGCCCTGCTAGACCACTGCCTCATGCAAGGGCTTAAGGAGAGTTGTTTTCAGCAGAGCCAGGGATATCAACACTGATCCACTCGCTAAACAGGAGATCAGTGCTGACCCAATCATAAAACAGGACATCAGCACATATCCCAGCCTGCATGGGCAGTGCATCACAAGCAGGGCCAGATCCAAAGGGAACCGATGCTTAAGACACGCAACAACACCTAGTTGGATTAAAGTGGGTCAAAACATAAGCACAACCAAATGTCCCCATATGACATGGGCGGTAATAACTCCCTACAGACAACACATGCCATTAGAATCATAAGTGAATTAAAGCCAAACGAATGACGTAGTTTAATCCACATCTAAGTTATCTTGTGGTTTAGAATGGCACGTCTCTACCACATACATGTGGAAAGCATAGTGTCGAGCATTTAGCAGAATCTCGTACCAAATTCCAAAGGTGTCAGCCCAGTTCACTAAAACGAGACCTGCAGCCAGAATCACAACTCAAAAATGTTCAGTTTCAAAGGTATGGCTTCACTATAGCATATATGCAGCTCCCAGCTTTTGAGTTCACTGTCAAGAATGCAGCTCCCTGACCTCAATGTGTGAGTGTGTGTGCGTTTGAACATCTGACTTATCTGACTTATCTTATTGTCAGGATTGCGGCGCGGAGGCAAGATGCACTCTGAGCACCGTTTGTCTCTATTTTCACTCCCCGATGAATTGCGTCATTGTCAGGAGCTGCTGATACAACATGGAATATGATGATGCTTCTCTGATTAGAGGGACAAAGCTGCTTTCAAACCAGAGGATGACCTTGTTTGCATCAGATCAGGGACACGGTCGATCACTGATGCCAATAAGCCTCTCTGTCAGTAGCTGTTCTCTAAAGTAAAATTATCTCAGCTTTCCTTGCCCCTCGATGATTACACTTTATAAAAACAAGCTACTGTTGTAAATGCTTTATCACAAAGTTCCCTGCTATCACTATTGCTGTGTACAGGCAGTACTGATGATGGGAGTCTGCTGATGCAGTACATCTGCTGATGCGGTAGTAGGCAGGGGGGCTGACCTTCTCTAATGCCCAGTGCACAGAACTGTCTTGCTGCCAGTTTTCTCCCCCCCCCTCTCTGACTCTTTTCTCTTTGGTTGCAAGACTTTTGCCCCCACCAACCCCCCCGCAGCCTCGTCTAAGGAGACGTCCGCCCCAGTGAACTCATTGACCAGGAAAGGGCTTGTTTTCACTCCCAGGGCTTCTGGTGTAGGAATGAGAAAGTGTTCACTGCAAAAAATGTCCATCTCAGCAAGTCCTTTGGTTTTGCATTGAGCCTTGAAATCGTATGTTCTCAGGGAAAATATCATATAGCGGGATAGTTTTACTTGTGTCGAAGGCAAATCAAATTGTTTCACGAATCCTCTTGGGTGAAATGTCATTTTCTTGATACTAAAGGAGCAATTTGCCTCACTCTGCCTTGTTTCAAGATACTGACACTCGGCTGTAAACAGTTCCTGAAACCAATAAAACTGCATTGGGGAAAAGGTTGCTTAAACAAGAGGATTTTCAAGTGTTTAATAAAAGATTTTAAGACTGATTATGACATGAAGTAACTTGTGAAGATGAACATTTTTTGCAGTGTTGACAGCATCCCGTCTAGTCTGCCCTGCCAAACAAATGTCCAAGTCAAAGGGAAACAGAGATACAGACAGCAGCTCAGAATACAAATGAGTGAGAGTGAATGAAATAGAGACAGATACAGAATTAGTGTGGATGAAAGGGCAAGATAAAGCCTGCTTTTGCGGACCCACACGGGTTCATGTACATTACAGTGGCGAGGCAGGATGGAGGGCCGTGTGTGGGGATTGCAGGGCTGGTACCCAAGATGGGAGGGAATGTGTGAGGCTGGGGATATGTCTGGGCACACACAGAGGTTCACATGAGGACATACACACACATGCACATATACACGCACACTTGATTAGGAGAGCAATCCTTCTCTATTCTCTTGATTAGTCTGAGGTTTTTTCCAGCTCAATGGGTCCTCTGTGTTATATTTCCTTCTCTATCCATTGATTTAAACAAAAAAGCTTTGCAAAAACAATGAAAGCAGGGTATCTATTGCAAGTGATTGTAGGGGTAATTTGTGTTTTTTTTTTTTTTTTTTTTTTGTATATTACTTTCCCAAGCTTAGTGGTTAAACGGAACAGGGTGTGGTACTGGTGCATGTGAGTTCGTGTGTGGTACTGATGTCTTGATGTTTTTGGTGCAGATTTGTTATCAGAGCCCATAGCTGTGCCATACGGTGTTCATATGGAAGAAATAAAGGTGCGTCATGGAACAGAGCGAGAAATGGGGTGCTTGTTTTGATACGCTATGTTTCCTTGGTAACTCGTCGGGGTCACATTATTTTGGCAAAAAAAGGCCAGGAAATTCCGTGGTGCCTGCTGATGATCAAACCCAATTTTCAAAACATCTCAGAGACAGTTTAACTGTTTGTGATCGCTCAACCTGCCCCATTATTGCAAGGGAGAGAGCTGAAGTTCATCAGGAGATTTTCAATGAGCTTTACACTACTACATCAGTTTCTCAAGAAAGTTAACTTGCAGGTCATGGCCCCTGTATTTCCACCAGAAGATAATGGATCGGACCCAGATTATCAGCCTGGACTCCCAGTGCTGCGGCCACTGCTTGTTATTTACTGTATATGCACAATAACTCTGAATTACCAATGTGCTGTTTAGTTTTGCGTAATCGTAATCATGCCCTGTATGCATACTATCATTTGTGGTGTTCAGTGACAGAGGTATCTCCCCACAACACTGATAAAGTAACACCACTAGGTTTTAGTGACACTATGGCGGTCTTGAGACCTGTCAGAGCGTGCAAACATTCCCTCTCTTACCAAATCTAGGAATGCCCCTGAGTCAGTAACAAAAACACAAAACAAATACTTGAACAATAGCATGTACAGCAATTATGGTCTTAATATGTGGGTTTCAGTAAACATAACTGATGCTGGAGACAAAACCACACATGCAAGCCAAATATCAAAGAATTTACAGATTCGGTACTTTTTAGCGTTAGCGATATTGTAGCAAGCTGTCTATCCTACTCAGCTTTACTCCAAAATGTGCTCCCTCATACTGCAATTAGAGTTGGACAAGGTCCTGGATGAGGCACATCTTATAGTTACTGGACAAAGCATTGAGGGATGTGTTCTGTTTGGGCTGTTTACTTATCCCACGATGAAGAGTGGTTTGGGGGTAAGGGCCACTGCTCTCTGGCTGGCTGTTTGGCTGTTTGGTGGGGCCGGGGAGTGGGTGCGGTGCTCCTCTGCCCACCGCCTGGCACAGGGTAGCCTATGTCTAGGAAGAGAAAACTTTGCCAGGCCTCAATTACGGGGGGAATAATCCAGGACACACTGAAGCAATTACAGCCCCATATAAATCAATATGCTTTGGGTTTAAAAAGTGATCTGCTCCCAACACTCTGGAGAGGCTCTGACTCAGTCCGCCTTTGATTTCTGAGAGATGAGAGCAGTTTCCCGGGAACTGGGCAGAGATGCTGCTCGAGCTGCTGTGCTGAGGTTTAGCAGGTCACTCAGACTGAGGTTACAATCAGGTGACAAGGAATGTGGCTTCAGTTTCAGGCTGGAGAAGAGTAGAGTAGTAAATATTGATTCCAGACAAAGCCTGTCAGTGCAGTTGCCGGGAAAACCATTGTTGAATCACTAGAAATACTGCAAAATATTCATTGCAAGTAACCACGAAAATAGATACAGATGGTATTGCTGTCAATGTTCCATGCCTCTTTTGTGAGATTTGACATGTATATATGGATGCCTCAATATGTGCTGCTTATTATTTATGTATCAGAGGGCCTGCAGAGGAGTCAAGACCCTTTAGTAGCTCACAGCAATATTCACTTCACCTCCCCTGTGAAGTGCTGCCTGTTGAACATCAACCCCATCATCACTACTATACTGCCATCTTATGGCTGGAAAAGATTACTGCATTGGTGGCTGAAGGAAACATGGTTAAACCTCAACCAGGCCTGTAGTTAACTTAAAGAGCTTATGTCTATGAAAGGACACAATAAAATGCAATACTAATTCTGGCTTCTATATCTTATTTGTCTAGTCATGCTAGAGGAGCAGCTAACAGTTATTTCCATTATTGATTAATCTGTCTTTTCTCAATTAATCAGTTGTTGAGTACATAACTGTATGAAAATGGTGAAAAATGTTGATTACACTTTCCTACAGCCCAAATTGATGTCCTCAAATGTCTTGTTTTGTCCCAGCAGTCCACAGCCCAATGATATTTAATCAAGAAGCTGGGATAGAGTATTTGCAAATTTTCTTCTTAGATACGATTTTAAGACAATTAATCTATTATCAAAAAAGTTTGCAATTAATAATTGGCAATTATTCAATTGATTATTTGACTAATTAGTGCAGCTCCAAGTCACACTTTAATAAGATTCCCCAAGGTGTGTAAGAAAGTATTATGGTTAAATTCTTTTCTATATCTGAGAAGTATACTTACATTTAAGTTACTTTACGCATCTCAAAAAATGAACAAAGATGAAACATTAGATTCAACATTAATTTATTTCAAAAGCACTGTAAGCAAAAATAATTAATTGGAGTTTAATATATACATCCTGTACTGATCATGTGAATCAGCAATATAACAATGCAACAGATAAAGACCACTGACTTACAAATAAGCCAAAATCAATATTATGAATTAAGACTCCAGTCTTTTGGTGAATTGAATGAACTACAAGCCCAGAAAAATCAGACATCTTCAATGAAAAGATCCTACATAAGAGGAACAGGATCACTACTGAAATTCTATTCTCACTTCCTGAGTGAATGATGGTTCAATTTTCACATTATGAGAGAGCGTGTAGTGTGCGCACAGGGATTTTTTATGGGTGAATGCTAACCCGCATTCCTCACACATGTGACTTTTAGACTTTCCACTGTGTGTACGCCTGTGTTTTTTCATGTGGTAGGACAGCCTGAAGGCTTTGTCACATATGTCACATTTAAATGGCTTCTCTCCTGTGTGGATACGCATGTGTGACTTGAGATATCCTGACTGGATGAAGGCCTTTCCACAAACCTCACACTTGTAAGGCCGCTCCCCAGTGTGATACCTATTATGGAGCCGCAGCTCATTAGCCGTGAGGAAGGTCTTGCCGCATTCTGTGCACTGATGCGGCCTCTCGCCTGTGTGGATGAGTTCATGTCTCCTCAGTGACACTTCTTTCATGAACTGCTTTCCACAGCTATTGCAGGGATACCTCACACCTATGTGGATTTGCTCAACATGGTTTGTCAGCTGCAGCTTGGTCCTGTAAGCCATATCACACTGCGTACAGGCCCAGGGCTTCTCCTCTGAATGGGTTCCCATGTGCACTGTTAGCTCAGAGGCCGAGCGGTAGCACTTCCCGCACTGCCAGCACAGGAATGGTTTCTCTCCGGTGTGTTTGCGGAGGTGCACTGTCAGACAGTTGGAAGATCTGAACTTCTCTGGACACACATTACAAGAGTAAGGGAACTCTCCATTGTGGACTCTCTCATGGATGGCAAGGTAAGACAGCTGAGTGAAGGTTTTCTCACACTGTGCACAAGGATATGGTCCTGTGAAGTTGTGCTGCTTCTCATAGTGTTCTCTCAAGCGCCTCAGCAGGGTGAAGGTCTTGTCACACATTGTGCACTGGATTGGTCTATGCATCAGTTTGTGTCTTTCAAAGGCAGCGTCATTTGCGAGTATCTTCCCGCACTCTTTGCAATAGAGGGGATTGTGAATTCTCTGGTGCACTTTGAGCAGGGGCATGGTTTTGAACTCTTTTCCACAATCGTCACATTTCATGATTTCCATGACATCCACTTTGCAAACGTTTTCCTGGTGTTCTTTCAAATCTGACGGGTATTCAAAGTGTTTACCGCAATTGGAACACCACACAGGTATCTTGAGGGGTGGCTCCTGTTGGTGATCGCTGGTTGGCTCACCTTGGCCAGCCCCTGCTCTGGGCTCCTTCCTCAATGAGGAGAATCGCACTATCTTCTTGTGACAAATGGCATAAATCTGGTGTCTTTTCAGCCCATGCATGTGTTTGAAGCGCCTCTTACAATGGATGCAATGGTAAGGCCGATCATCTGTATGACACTGCATGTGTTTATTCAGTGTTTTCACACTATCAAATGCCCGGGCACAGACAGTGCACACTTTAAGGACTTTTTTGCTAGGTTGTTCTAGAGGAGGAGGTGGGGATTCTCCTGAAGTGGCAGCAGGTGTATCTGGATTATTTTCTTTTTTGGTAATGGTACCACTACAGTTTTGTTGTTCAGCTTCAGCCAAAATCTGTGCCACACTCTTGCTTTCTTCCTCCCGGATACCCTCATGCCCATGGATAATCTGATGTTTCTTTAACGTGTCTTTGTACTTAAAACCCTTCTCACAAGTGACACAGATAAAGGGACGGTCCTCCGTGTGAGATCGTAAATGTTTGGTTATGTCTGCAGTGCAAGGCAATATCCTGCTGCAGATGGGACAGAGTTTGCCATCTGTTAGCCCCTCTAAAGATAGCTGGGAATCTGTTCCCTGTGAGTCTGTGCCCTGTGCCTCTGTAATATTACCCACCAGGACAGGTTTTTTCAGGTATTTACTCTTGCATATCTCCTTCTGATGTCTCTTTAAAACATAAGGATGCTTGAATTTTTTTTCACAGAAAGCACACTTGTATGGACGATCCTCGGAGTGGGACTTCATGTGCCTCTCCATATCTACTCTGCGAGCAAAATACTTCCCACATAGAAAGCAATTTTTGCTTTCTGGTGTCTTGGGATCCCCTAAGTCATCCATTTTAGCATCGTTTGTCTCTTCCTTTTCATGAACACGCATTTTGTGCCGATTCATGTCATACTGGTCCCTGAATCGTTTGTCACAGTTGGGGCACTTGTACCTGAGATCCCGATTTGAGGAATGAATTTCTTGGTGTCTTCTCATTGCTGTGGCTCGTGGAAAAGTCTTACTACACACAGGACAAGTCTTGCAATTTGAGTACTTTTTTCTTGATCTTTTAGTTGTGGATGCAGATGAGTCTTTGTCTTTTAAAGCTTTTCTCTTCAACTGAAGCCTTTTACTTTGCTTCAGCGGTTGAAAGGATGCTGGCTTCAGGCTGTTTGTGAGGTCTTGATTAGTTACATCTCCTTCACTTGGACCAACAGTTACAGGATGTTCCTCATCATTTCCAGATCCTTCTTGATCTTCAGGCTCAAACTTAACAGAGTCCTGTTCATCAACCAAACCTGATGGTTGCTCAATCTGTATGTAGTCCAACAGTGTGACAGTTTCACCCTCCACCTGGACAGTCATACAGCCATGCATCTGCTCTGATGGAGGCTGTAACTGTATTTGGTCAGCATCGATGACAACCTTCTCCAACTGAGGGAGAGACAAAGAAGAGAGGATGCAGTTCCCAAAGGAAGATGGAATGGTCTGTGATTCATCTGCAACAAAAAGGCATAATACCATTGCTGTTACAACTATTATTTAACTGAAAACACACAAAATAGTTCCCACAAAAAGATCACAGTAAGACCACCACAGTGCTTGTCTTAATGTCTTAGATGTCTAACCAGCTACAAGAGGTTTTGACAGAGTTAGATTAAATACATGCAGCCCAGAAGAGCCTTACCAATTAAATCCAAATGTCCAAGGGTGGTGTGGTACTGGAGCACAGTTTTCAGCTGCTGCAGGTCAGGAACAGACTGCACACATTCCGCCAGGGCAGATGGGACAGCATTGAGCATGGATGCAGTCTGTCACAGAGAGAAGGTGACAGTCAAATCAAATAACAGTGACATATGAGCCACAATCTATACGTTGGTATTATCTGTGGGTAAACTGTGTGTTTACCACCCAATGGTGGCTAATCATTATTTAAAAAGGTTCACCGTTATTCATAAAACCAATTTGGCTTGTAAAATAAAGAGCTACTGAATTTTGCATTGTGGCTGGCTGCCTGAAGCTTAGTTTCCCACTTGGGGTTCAGTACCTGCTGAAGGTCTGGTACAGGAAGGAGCCTCTCCAATTTGGACAGGAAATCCAGCATAAGCACCTGCAGAGCGTTGTCATACTCAGGCCCAAAATCCGTAGGGAACACATCCTAGAAAAAATAATTCCCATTCACATTTTGCTTCAGTCTTATTGCAAATTTCCCCCCAGTTACAACAATAAAAAGGATATTATGAGCCAGAATGCCACGTCCGCTTAAGCTCAAAGCACAATAACCAAAGCTTTACCATAGCTTCAACAGAATATCACCAATTCAAAGAGACAAAAGCCTGAAAAAATGCACAAACCTGGAAAAACTTCTCCCTCTCTTCAGGGTCTTTCAACAGTAATTCGATTTGATCCACAAAGTTCGATTCTGGAAACTCGACCTCTGCAAAACATGGCTGGCACAAAATATGTACAATTATAATTCCTGAAGAGAAAAACATGTGATCTACCAAAATGATGGTAATTGTTAACATGTTCATCTTGTACTAATGTGTGGGTTGACTGGTTATAACCACAAGGCAGGTGGGTGGAGCAGCAGCCAAGAATCCTTACGATTATGATGCGTGGGCAACAAATGGGTTGGAAGAGATAATTGCAAGAGTAGAAAAGGGGAAACATGCATTTCAAATCATCTCAGCATGCAGCTTTCTATTTACTCTCGATGCATCATAGGCAAATTATCTGCAGCTCATTTCCCAAATTTGAGCTAACTTTTTGTTTATGCCAGAGCAGTAAAATCATGGCAAACTGCATTCAGAGTCCTAAATAAGCACTGCCTACTCAATAATTTAGTGATGACATTGTGCTGAAAAATTAGTTGTGAATTAATTCCTCATCCATCTGTTACAGTGTGTCATTTTTCTTCTCCAGTTGTAGAGTGCTCATTCCCAGTTCCCATTATCAATATAAAGTATATTTTCATATTCACTTCCCTCCTATTCTGGTTAATCTTGTGCAAATCACAAGACACAAACAGTCCAACACATGGCAGTGTGTCCCATCCCTCACAGTCCATGAGTACTTTTAGCTGCTAGTTGGACAAAAAAAATGGAAGGTGGCACATTACGAGTCATGCACTGTGATTCAGTGAGTATGCATAAAATACTACATATTATAGCTTATATACCTAGAAAACAGCTCATCAATTAACAACAGGTCTAGCCTATTAAAGCCTTGTGGCCCAGAACACATGGCCCTATGTGAAAATAATGCCACCCAAACCACCACCATCTGTGCCAGAGTCCATAGCTTATTCAGGCTTCTACTTCATATTGTCAGGGGATCAGTGACTTCATGGTCTCAAATGCTATTGCTGACTTCCCAGCTCTAATTAAAATGGATACTATGAAATGTTTTCATCAGTGGTTGGAAAAACTCTCCAGTGCTTACTTTATATACCTATTGTTCATTAGATGGTTGTATCGGTTTATTTAACTGTGGCCAAAGATTTCATTCTCTCATACTGAGGTGTGAGCAACAGACAACATGCAGCACAGGCAGTTGTTGTGAAGCACAGTCACAATAAGGGCTTTCAAATATCCCAATTACTCATATTGAGCCCATCATGATTATATTTTGAAGAACTATGCCTCTTAGATGATCAGTGCAATCATAATAAAGAGTCAGTGATTAGCTCTGGTGTAATGGAAAAACGTTAACTGTCCTTTTTGCGGGCTATGATTTTCACTTCACTAACAAAAGCGTTTTGAGTGCAACTGATGGAATAAAAATGTAATCGGGCATGACTGAAAACACTGAAAACAGTGCTGACAAGGACATCACCATGATAGAAACTCACCTGTGCTGCCCAAGTGGATACGAGGGTCCTGATCCTTTCCAGGTGCATCTCAATTGTTTCCATTTCTGTTATCTGCTCAGCCCGACACAAGTCAAGAACCACCTGCAACAAGAAGGTTGTGCCTCAGGGGGAATACAGTGGATGGTAAACAGCCTGGAAATCTTATTCTCCCACAGCCGGTTCATGGGGTTCACCGGTGGAAAAGTAAGATCTTTAATAACTGCTTTCAGGTGAGAGACATAACAGCAGGTCTAGTAGATAACATGCACAGTTTCTGTTGTTGGAACATACACAACATACTCTAAAGTATCTGTACTTTCAATCAGGCAATAACTCAGGTGACAGCTATATTGCTGTAGGGTTTTTACACTTTATTCTGCCAGCCAGACTACAGACAAAACAAACTGCTGTCAGAGTGACACATTACCTGTGTGGCTCTGTTTCTTTGTAACTCTGCAAGGTACTTTAGTTGAATAACTCCTCTATTGCCCCTTTTCCACCAAAAAGAACCTGGTGCTAGTTCGGTGCTGGTGCTAGAGCCAGTGCTTAACTGGTTCCAACAAAGAACCGGTTTGCTTTTCCATCGGCCAAGAGCCAAGTGGAGCCAAGTCAGACCCACGTCATTACGTCAGCGTAAAACGTAATGACGTGACTGTATGTGTGGGTGTGGGTGTGCGAGACGCTCACTCATAATCACAATAACCAACACGGACGACCTCATCATAGCGATGCAAGTGCTACTCGTTACTTTACAAGCCTACACTGTGATCCAGAGGGGAAAAACACAATTACTGCTGGCCAACCATTGCTAAGAATGCGTCCAGCTGATTTTTGTTTTGAAAATGGCAGTTCATAGCGTTCGCTGTTCCTGTTTGGGTCTGTAACCCCGCCCGCCAATGACGTGGTGGGTCGCATCATCGGTTCTTTCTCTGGCCCCTGTTTAGCCCCTGCTCGAAGTTTGTGCTTGCCTGAAACCGGTTTGGAACCAGTTTGGCCGGTGCTTGGGCGGTGGAAAAACAAAGAACCGGTGCTAAGTCAGGCACTGGTTCCGAACCAGCACTGGAACCTCTTTGGTGGAAAAGGGGTATATAAGCACATGGGACAAGTGCATATCAGTCTTACCCTTGCTCTAAGTCCCAAGAGCAGCTGGGCCTTCTGATCCGGGTTCAGGAGCTCGGGGACAATTTCTGTCACTGTGCTGATGAACTCCTCTAACATCCCGTAGTCCTGTACATCTCCCCTCTGGACGACTTGCCACATGGCTGCAGACACCAGTCTCAGTGGGGGTATGAAGAGGCGCAGAGACGGCAATAAAAGAGGCACATCTAGGAAATGAATATGACACAAGTTCAGCTTAAAGTGAAGAATATTCAGACCACACAGTCAGACCGGCGTGTCAGTACTGGTCTAATTGTTATTAAACTAACTTATTTTCATATGACATTGGTGAGTCAATCCCAGCAGTTACCGCCTGAAGTGCTTGTTGTTGGACTTACACACTGGCACACCACCACGTCCAAGCTGGCGTTTGCTACCTTCAGGTGCTGTCGGGAATAGTGAGTGAATACAGCTTCATTGCTCATCAGCACCCCGCGAAAGGGTTAAATATGGCTGGGAAAACTGGAAATTTCAATGCTAGTCAAGTTGCTGGGAGACGTTTAGTGGCGGGGGCATGAAGTAAGTGACAAGTTATTAGTGCCATAATATTATTTTATTTGCCATTTAGACAGACAGCATTTGTATGAGTTCCTTGTTTTAACCTTTATTTTGATTGCCATGTATCTTTGTTTCAACCGACGAAAACAACAATGCGTTTTCACTTAGAGACCGTGAAGGCAGCATCAGTGCCAGCTAGGACTGTACATTTCTCTTGTCATTTTCAAACTGTTATTAGTAGCAAGCCGGGGTATTCAGCGGCTGCAACCAATAAATCTCATCTTATCGGATGTCAGACTGTTGGTCTGTGATGATTAACTCCACCAGGATGTTAGCTAGCCCGCTAGCTGGGCTTAACTCGCTGGCGCCGTACGCTAAGCCACCGCCATGTCAGAGCGGGGTACGCCATGTTGAAAAACGGGCGCACACAATCCTAAAGGAAACTTGATAGCTCGCAGTGACTGATTTATTTTTAAATTCTCCGCGCCTTACCGTCTCCAGTACGATGCGGACTTTCCATCTTGACTCGAAAAACGTTCAATGTGCGAGGGAAATCAATTCGGTTTTACTAATAGTCGTTGTGAGCCGACGTCCGCCCGACCCTGCGGTGCAACTTGGCGGGGAGGAAGGGCGGCTCGATATTGTGTTGTGAGTGCGCAGGCGATTGGAGTCGGCTTCCTCTTCTTCTTCATTCATTTTACTAGCGGAACACGAACCAATGTTAAAGGTGCACGTCGCCACCTACTGGACTAAAGTGTGCAACAACTTGACATTATAAAGACGTTATTTTCTGGAAAGTAAACTTGTTTCTTTTAAGCATTTAAATAAATCACTTTGAACCTGGAAGTGTTTATCTCCTGTTTTTAAACCTGGGGTCCGGGGACTGTTAACCTGCCATCTACAGCATATATGTGGAATAACTTATCAGATGGGAATCCCTGAGAATACATCTTATCAAATACAGATGTGCAGCCTGATGGGTACCAACTTGGGGGTCCTTGACCCCAAAAAGGTTGAGATCCACTGCCCTAACAGATCTGCTCATGAGTCAGGCAACAGCAATGTCAAGGTTTTGAATCTGCAGGGACTGAAGGGACATAAAATGACACAATTAAGTGCAGTAATCACATGTGCCACCACTTAAACCGCCAGATAGGCTTAGGTGTAATTGAAAGCCTGCTGAACTAATATTAAAGCTGTTAATAAGCTTGTATTTTTGAATGACCATGGTCACGGTGGCACTACTGAGGAATATAGAATACACTATTCTGTTCTAGAGTAGGGCAGGCCAGGGTACAAGATGAATACACTGAGAGATTTAGTCCAAACGGCAAAATTTAAGAAAAATGTATGGACATTGATGGAAAGTGTCATGGGAGGCAAGGATGTTATAGCAATTATACCATAGATATTAACATATATTTGAATTATTAGGGAATGGAACAGATGTAAATTATAGTCATTGTCCTTAACTTTTAACCGCTGGTCACAGCAAGCGATCAATTACAACAGCAACAGCCACAAACCCGCCTCGTTGGTGGCCAGCATTGTATCTGGCTTCAACTGAGATATGTATTGTAAAAGTCTTTGTTTATGTTGGCGGTGTTATTCTTTCGAATTTGCAGGCATTCTCCAAAAAAGATTCAACATGGCAGTAAATCTATCATGGCGGCGAGACCAGTTGCATGGGTTTGGTGTCGATGTAAAACCTTCAATTATAGCACCATGTGGCCGACTGGGGTCATAAGTCTTGAGTTATGAGTCCATTGTGCCAAATGTCATAAATGGTATCATGTCATGGGCAACGGGGTAAACAAATATGGAGAAGAATGGGAACAGAAGTCAGTAAAAACTCAAAGCGAGTGGTGATCATGTTGGGAGCTCCAGTCCAGTGAGATCTGTTCCATCCAGCTGATGGAGGCAAACATGGAGACATATGGAGGAATTAGTCAAATTTATTCCAGGAAGCTTTCCACCATTTAAATGAAATCTCAAACTGCACTGATGTAGAGCTGTAAGCGATGTCTCAGATATTTCGCATTTTAAAGGAATATCATAGCATGTAAAGGCAATGTGTATTTAAGACTGCCTGTGTTCCAGTTTTATAGGGATCATGTGTCCCGCTGCACCGCAAATGGAAACACATTTACTTTTTATTGATGAGATTAGGAAAATGTGTGTTCGGTTATTTCAGCTTAAGGGTATGCTCACATTTTGTTTTCCCCGTCTTTTTTTTATTATCTTTGGCATTTCTTTGGATAGCATTGCTGTTTCGTCTCATTTCCCGGTTTATTTCTGCCCTAACACAGGTGACTGTCTTGATTGTCGGCCCTTTGAGATTGGTGGCTTGCCAGTTTTGTGCAGAGGGAACAGCTGGACTGCTAGCTGTGTATTCTGTGTGTTCAGTGCAATGGAAGCTGTCTGAGGTCTGTGGCTCCCAGCTGTTACTGAGGAGAGTCCCGAATAGCCCTCACAGTGGGGCGAAGTGACACAGATGGATACAATCTCATTTTGATTGCAGTCTCCCCCCCCACATGAGGGATTTTGCTACCGAGGGCCTGCTAGCAGCACGTGAACCCTGCTGCCCCGACCACATAGTGGGATCAATTTGTAACCAGCGCTTGAATCTGCCATGTGCAGGTTCACCTCCAAGGTTGTGGTCTGTTTACTGCCAGCCCCCGTGGAGTAGTGGAATCTCAGCCACAGACAACGCTATGTAAAATCTACCCTTCATCTAATGTGAGGGAAGACTTGCTCTGGCCCGGCGGTTTGGATTCTGGACTGAGGTCAACAGAACTGAAAGTTTGAGTTATAGGCGTGAAATGACAGAAAAATGAAATAGTCACATTTCCTCAGTGTGTTCTTACTTGTGCTCTACCACAGTTTTTTTTTTTTTTTGCCTGCTTACACAGACCGATCTAATGGCGGAAAAGGGAGGAAATGTTTCGGCTGCAAACGGCTCGATTTCAACCGCTTTTGATCGCTATTGATCCGTGACGGTTGGATGGCTGCAGAGTGACGGCGGGGGGGTTGGATGCACCGCATGTGGAAACCCCCAAACTTGGGAGTCACGGCCAACCCGAACCTTCCTGCAGACTTTTTACAGCCCTGTATTTCTCTTGTACCTCCAAAACCTGCAGACAGTCCATTGGCTTTGTGTGGGAGCTGTCAGGACTCTAAGTACCTTGAGTCATTTGCTCAGTGGAAGTAAAGCGCTCAATAAAACACGCTGATGCTGAGTGCGAGCCAAATTTGTCACATTTCTATTCAGGGGATGCTGCCGCGTCCTTGTACTTAAAGCAAACTTGAATTGTGGGTATCTTAGTTGGACTTGGCAGACAGCAACTAGATGCAATCTACAGGCAGAATGGATGGATTTTCTGTACAATAAGTTAGCCTACTAAGCAGGTCGATAACACTATAAAAGCAGAGGTAAAGCAAGAAAAAAAAAGGCAGAGTTTAAACTGTGATCATTTTATTGGCTGTACACAAAAGCATGTCATGGAACAATTGAACTGTAGCACGAGTGTAACATTCCTTTTTTGTTGTTATACTCAACCACATCCCTGCTATTAACACCATGTATAATTTATATTTCATATATATATATATATTTTGTACAATATACATGTTCTCATCGAAGGAAAAAAATAGCAAAAGTGCCCCCGCCCAACCCCGTATTCCAGATCTAGTAAATATCCCATGCATGTTTCAACTGCATCTAGGAGACATGTTGTTGGTTACCAGGAACAAATACGCAGGCAAATAAATGCTCGGACAAATTAAGGGGAGGGAGTCTGATTAGACAAAGCTGGTGTCCACAGCACATTCTCAACAACATTAAACAAAAACAGCCATGCTCACTGACATTTACTCTACAGCTTTGACCCAGTTTAGAATCAAAAGTGCAAGTACAGGGGAAAGCTAAAGTTAGTCTGCTCTGCTCGTGGCATAACATTGAGACTAATAAAAAGATAAGCTTTGCTTTTGGCTTCTATCTATCTTCTAATGTTATAAAGCCATATTAAACTGATGGACGAGCCAGTCACAAAGAGACAAACTTAGGCTCACTATTAAAATACTGATGCTTTTGATTTTCTATGAGGCTATAGTAACACTAGCACGAAAAGTGCATGACATCTTTATGAACCTCTTTGCTTCTGTAAAGACAAATAGTCACTGGTCTGGTATTTTGATTAAGATACATTGCACATTTAAATAGCAGATTGAGTCAATTCAAATGTGGGAATGTAGAAGTAGGATTGAGTATAATGCCAAATGTAATAAAGCGTTTTATATGTAGCAGAAAGATCACAATCCTAGCTAAAGTTATTTTGAATAACTTCAGATCAGCTTCATTAAGACTATTAGGATAAACGTAAGCCTTTAAGTAAGGAATATTCTTTTGAAATGAGTGAAATATGCTCTAAAGAAAATACAAAACGGTATGTTGTTACATTAACAAAATAAACAAGAATAGTAGAAGCAGGCTTTTTCAGTGACCGACCTTTTCATTATTTTATGGATCTTTCAATTCACATTTATAGCTCAATTTGTTCCGTGGCATGTTGTTCATTTTATTACCCCAAGTAATACAACCTTATTGAAATATTGCTTAACTCTAAAGCGTGTTTTTATACAATCTTTTTCACTTTTGTAAAACAAAATAGCTGTGGAAATGTAAAATAAAATATATAGTGCTATGTATGTAGGTAAGAAAATAAAGTAGAAGGCTAATATATTTCTTTTTCTGTAACTATTTACAGATTTTAAATCATCTGCCTATATGGTCACCTAAAGTGTGTTTGGCCCAAAACTAATCTTTACGTACTTTTGATTGTGCTACAACATTGTTCATACTATCGTAAGATTTGTCTCTTTTATCTCTATCGTACTGATGATGCAATCCAATTACTGGACTGTTAGAGACAACCAGCACAAAATATGTTTACACTTTATAGACATCTACATTTTTAAGCCATTGGAAACAAAATAGCGATCTTATCAAATGGAAGCATTATATTGGTTTGGCGCTGCACCGGACACGTTGTACATTTTGTAAACATTAAAATTCTGTTGCATTGTTACACCTTGTGAAATTTCAACAATTTCCACCGAAGCCGGGGACGTTTGGATGGGAGCATGCATGAACTTCTACCTGCTAAAATAACCCGTTTTCACAGCAGCCATTTTGACATGAAATAGCAGGGTAAACACAGGTGTTTTTAATGTCATTACTTAATGTTCTGCGCCATTTAGGTTTAACAGAGCCAGGGCCCTGGTACGAAAGGCTCCGGGCCTTTTAAATGGAATGGAACCTTAATTAACATTATTGGTAACACCCGGCTTTACCCTGCTGTTTCATGGCAAAATGGCTGCTGTGAAAAGGGTCTATTGTGTCATTTAAACAGGAGGGCTGCTGACACTGTTAGGCTGATGCTAATCAGTATCATTATCGTACAAATCAGGGTCTGTGTTTTCATTTGGTCCATAGATTTACGCTGAGAGATCCAATTAACGTAAGGCTAAAACAAATAAAAAGTGACCAGTGTCCACCGGATTTGTTTGCATGATTAAGCCTAACTTGGAATATATTAGAAAAAACAAAGCTGTGGGGGGGAAAAATCCTTTGCTTGGACTTCCACAGGTTCCTGAACACCACTCTAGCCCTACCAATCTACCTGAAACACAGATCTAAGAACATAGGCATACAGACGAACACACAGAAAGCAAAACGGAGGAATCGTACGGACAGATTAAACATGCAACTTTTGCATAAACAGAAACATACAGCTAGAACAAAGTCTGTTCAGGGAGCACATTCAATGAGATTGGTGTCATCAGCCAAGTGAGTTTGGGGGAATACTGTACATTAGTTTACAAAAAGAAAAAGGAAGAAAAAAAAAAAGAATGACCAGCACAATGACTTCCGGGATATATTTACACTGCTTCAAATAGCTTTGAAGAAAGTCCCCCCCTCCCCCTCCATCCAAATCCATCTGAAAGCCCGCTCCATCTGTTCTGCAGCAGAGAGAAGGCAACAAGCGACGGATTCCTCGCTTCTCTCCAAAAGTAGTCAATGAAGTAAGCTCTGCATAAAAAGCGACATTGGGGCAGCTCAGTGGAGGAGGTGTCATGCAAAAGTCTACAGTGTTCATGGGGTTATCACAAGTCAGTTTCCAGTTGGACATCCATATTTCAAGCATACGTCAGTAAGGATTCACTGAGTGGACAGTCATACAGGTTTCATGAGCGCTGGAGTGTCGGTCATGATGGAAGTTCCTGTGATCGGTTTGGCCTCAACACACAGTAGAGAGCACAGTGAAGCACATCCAACAAACTGTAGAAATGACATAGAATGAATTGCAAGTGTGTTCATCCCCACCAAAGGTCCTTCTGCTGGCATTGCTACTACTCTGTCCTATTGTTACTTTTATTATCAGAATTTATTGTGGTATATGGTGCGATAATATCAATGTGCATGGTAGAATAATATTTATGTTAATACTGATCTACTTCAATGGCATCCGGTCCGGTAAAGTGACAGTACACATTTGTAAACCAAAGTCTCATTTCAGAGGTGAGTAACCGAAGGAAAAGTTAAAGAGTTAAAATTCTAATCAGCCTTTTTAAGCAAAAAGGTGTTATGTATTCCATGCATGTATCCTATATGAAATACAATTCATAATCATGGTTAGGTCTAGTTGATGCTACAGCATCTATGTTAAGTCAGTCCTTCGCTCTTCGCTGATGGATGCTGAAGTGATCGTTGGGAGGGGTGAGGACGACGAAGAAAGGTTTAGGCCTCTGACAAGGTGAGAATGTTCTTTTTCGCTAACAGTGTCACATATGCCAACACCAGCGGGCCCCTGGGGCGGGCGCTGCGACAGGCGGGTACACGGAGGCAAAAGGGAATCCCTGACATAAAACCCCACCGCTCCTCCTGAGCAGCGGGGGCCAGGACAGGTGGACAGACTGTATAGCGGAATACTGCATGTCAAAGTGATGTTGCTGTGAGTGAGTCGGAGGGGCCGCGGAGGAGGGGGCGGGGGTCACACGACGGAGCCCTTGGAGGTGGAGAGGTGGATGGAGTGGATGCGCGTGGCGAGGGTTTTCTCCAGGTCGTGAAGGATGTCGGAGCACATGCCGGGGCTGGACGCGGGGCTCTCGGCCGGAGCGGGGTCGTACAGCAGCTGCTTGAAGGCATCGAGTTCGATCAGCAGCACCATGTTCTTCAGGAAATAGCCCTCGATGAAAGCGGTGAGTTCAGTGGCACCGAGGAACTGAACCAGAAAGAGCGAGAGGGAGGCGGAGCAAATGTTTTCAGACAAACACTCAGTAAACTTCAAAAGACATCAATATCAATACTTCTGGATTGATGATTAAAATTTGCGTCTGTGAATTCAAAATTCCAAAATTCTGTGATGTTGCAATTGTTACATCCACTAATAATAATAACAATAATACGTTGAGTTTTTACATTGTTCTTAATCTTCCAAATTACTTTCATATTGTTTATACTCAGAGACAGAGATACATTTTTTCGTATTTGATATATTCTTGGTATTTGCTACTCTGTCTACCTCCAACTATCCATGCTTCCGCCATCCCAGACCTTAAAAAAATGTCATCTCAATGGGATGTGCCTTGTTAAATAAAAGTACAAATATAAATAAATAGTATAATATATTTAATGTTATTATGAGATCATCTGAAAAACAAACAAACTTTAGAACCCTGATGTGTGCTGTTACTACATTACTACATTATCCAGGAATTTATTACATGAACAGGATTTTATTACGTTTGCAAGGGCATTGTATTACATTTTGAAAGGGTATTGCATTTATTTATTGCCTATTCATTATTTATTTAGTTATTTATTACTCTGCCAGAAGCTAGAGGCTGCTTCTCACCTTGGCATGTTTGTAGAAGTCCACACATGTTTCGGTGGTGATATTCTTGGAGCAGATGATCTCACAGTGTCTCTGAAGGGCCTCTAGTTGGAAGAATTTGGCTGCAGACAAGAGCTGCAGAGAACAGTAAATCCAAACAGAGTGAAGCACATGACTGGAATTCCAGACTTAGCAGTCCGAAATAATAATGCTTGCACTGTTGCTGGCTTTGGTTGAGTGTCTCTTACCTCCATAATTTCAGTGTTGCGTATGTGCAAGGACTCAGTGCCTCCATAGTACAGATACTGCATGACCAACTGTAACACAGCGCAGTATAGTTGAGCATGAATGGCAGAAACTTATTGATTTACTTTCCAAGTTGGAATACGGTAAATTTTTCATGATGAATCTGCACAAAATGAATACCCTGTATGTCAATGATGACAAAAGAAAGGCAGTTTTACTTAATACCACAAAAGGTAAGAATAGCATATGACCCATGTTCAACATACTGTTATTGACCTTCAAAAGCTTCATAAATACGATGCTCCTGCATTATTTAAGAATGCAATGTGCAATGGAATGGAGAAGTGAAAGATAACTCAGTGCATTTCTCACATGGAATATATTGTACTTGACATGACTGATCTCAATACAGGTGTTCTCTGCTGCTGGTCGGTTCTGGAGCAAGGACTTGAACCTGAAAAACAAATGAATACATAAACCGGAATCATGTACGTGTTAAAGCTGTATTGTATGTTGCATTTATACACAATTACTCACAAAAAACGAAGACATAAATCATTAATGACTTGAAATTTCTGCTTTACCTGGGCGAAGCAGTAAACAGCAGAACTTTATGTGCATAAAATGGTTTCCCCTCCACCAGGAAGGTGACATCAGACATCTCCTTGTTGTTAAGGAAGTGAGGGTCTGAGAGAAGACGACAATAAGATTCTGTGAAAACACCCTGCCGATACATCATTATTCATAGCCGCCGGAGTATGAATACGGAACCAAAGCGGCACAAGATTAAGCTAATGTGGTCATTAATAATGCCAAGGACAATCCATCACTCAGCTATCAACACAGAATTATACAGCAATTCTCATTTCATTACTTGGCTAAAAGGCAGTTGATTGATTTTGATATTCTCCTCATTCTGATTCCTTAAGAGCATTCTGGAGGACTCTGATAAATGAATTGATGGTGTCAGGTCTAAAGGTTTGTGAAGCATTAGCTCGCCTCACACAAAATTCCAAGCTTGTTTTCATTTTCCTCTAAGCCTTGTCGCTGAATAAGCACTAGGTGGTGCTACAGCGCTGCCTTTGAATCCTCCCCTGCCTTCACATGCTCTGATTAAAAGCAGCTCTTGGGGGGAAAAAAAAGTGACTTGTCAAAATGGGTAAGTTGTCACGGTGACATTCCAGACCGCAAGTTCAAATTCAAGTTCAAGTTTATTTCAAGTCCAAAAAAAAAAAAAAAAAAAAGCTTAGGTTTAGATGGTGAAATTACACCATTACTTGCATCAAGTGAGTTACAACATCTGTTTTTAAACAGCATACATGTTCAGTCAAAATTGTGCTATGGACTGTGAGGAGGATATGCTCTGATAGGATTATCAGAACAACAGACAGTGAGGTAGGGACTAGACTTTACTAAACAGAATTGGGTTATGTTGGCGAAATAAAGTAGTATCCATGTAATAATCTGTGAAATTCTTACCTACATAACCTTATTTTCACTATTCTGTATCATCAAAGTAAAAGTGATTTAATCTATAGTCAGGTCATGGCAGCTTATTGGCTCCTCTCAAAAACCCTCTGGTGTACAGGAAGTGATATGTTGGCTATAGTCATGCAAAGGGATGTTTAGTTTGTGATGTTTGAATGAAGAATTTTGTAGTTAGTATGAGTGATGATAGCCTCCATGGCTGAGCAGACAAAGAAACCCAACCGTCCTCGACTGAAAACCCAAGGAAAAAGACGTCACAGTGCTGGACACGCTGTTTGATTGACAGGTGATCTCTGGGAAGTGGCAGAAACACCACAGCAATGAGTGTTTAACACCAAAGAGCAAACACACAAGCCTACCACTTTAATCCTTACCCTGTTGTCACTGTGGCAACAGCCGCCCTCAGTCTCTGTACAAGACAGTGGGAACAGGTGAGGAGCAGCCATTACTTTCAACTCCAAGCGCCTTCTCTTACCTAAGCGCGAGGTCTGTTTCTTCTTGATCTCCGTCAGCTTTGGAATGGGAAAGGGCCCGTAGCACTGCGTGAAAATGACTGAAAGCTGCTGGCTAATCACCTCGTTCTGCAAACCAGACACAGACACAGACACAAGTAAGAGCAGATGTGGGGGAGAGAAACGTACACAATTAGAGAGAGTTATGTGGCCTCTGTTCCATGAGTTATCTGGGACAAATTCTATGCAAATGTATGATAATGTCGTTATAGTGCATCCAAACAGATGCAAATATGAGTGCTAATGTCATCCAAGCACATGAGTGCGGGGCAGTTTTGTATTCTGAGCAAAGCAGGATAACTTCTGATGTCTCCCTAACAAGCGTTTTGTTTACATGCACATGAAAGAAAACCGCGGCGACCTTGCTGGATCGGAGGATCTGGAACATGAGTGGCAGGCCGTGTGTGATGAGCTCCTCTGTGTACTCCTCCTCCTGGATGCAGCTGAAGTCTTTGAGCAGACCCTGGATGAGCGGTCGGCGGTGCTGGATATAGCAGGTACGCAGGGACTCCAGCCAGGTATGCAGCGTCCAGGGAACGCCTGGGAACACCACCACACGGCCAATGAATACACTTGCACGGAGCGGAGTAAATTAAATGACAGAGTGATTTCAAGGACGACAGAACCGACCATGTCTCCATCACTTTTGCGTTAGTGTGAGGTGGAGGACACTTGCGTGGTTAGTGTTAAATAAGCAGAAATGTCTGAGGCCATGGTGGAATATCTGGGTGAAAGCGTGCAGCACTTGGATATGATTAAAGAAAAGATAGCTGTAATGATGTTATGCAATGATGTGACGGTCACTGATGATTGGTGTGCAGATGAAATGAACACACAGTACTACTGGGCGATGTGGACAGCGAAGGCAGTGTGTTACTATGGATATATGCTCTGCCAACACCCACATAAGGCTGTGCACTCAGTGAACTGTATAACGTCTGGGGGGAAAACTGATGATTGGCACAGCTACAGAATCAGCACACCTTGAGGACACTGTTTCATTGTCACGTTTACACCTTTGAC
The DNA here is from genome assembly GCF_902150065.1 of Myripristis murdjan. NCBI lineage: Eukaryota > Metazoa > Chordata > Actinopteri > Holocentriformes > Holocentridae > Myripristis > Myripristis murdjan. Next base: position 6,711,526 of record NC_044002.1, read on the forward strand.
CCACGCTATTATTGCCTCAGATATATAAAACTCCATTTCCGAGACTCTTTCATGGTTGGATGACCAGAGGTGATTGGCGATTATGTGTGTATATAGGACAGGACAGGACAGGACGAGACAGCACAGGACAGGTATAGCTACAGCTACAGCATAAACACAGCTCCAGGACAGCAGGTGGCACCAGAGAATGAGGTGTGCCAGGTGTGCCATGTGTGCCAATAAAGCATGTATAAGTAACTCTGACCTAAGCTGCGGATGTCTATGGTGATGTCCACATGGCCATGCTCTGCGCTATGGTACATGGCCTCTCTCAGGGCCCTCAGTTTGGCCTTTCCTGTTCGCAGGGTCCCTCCGCCGTTGGCCTGCAGAGTCGACCTCCGCTCCGTACTGTCCGTTCCCTCGGCCAAGATCTCCTCCAGGGACAGGACGTCCCCTTTCTCCTTCTCCACCTGTGACAAGAGCTTCCGAAACACATTCCTGTGGAGGGGGAGAGATAAAAGAGAAAGGACTTTGAGAGGAAGATGAAGGGAAAGCCTGTGGAAAAGACGCAACAAAAGATGGTGGTGAGGTCATGGGAAGAGGGACTGGGAAGCTGCAAAATACGGTTTGAGCTCAAAGTGGCCAGAAATGAGAGGAAGAGAAGCAGTGAAGAGTATGATATTAGACAGGAGAGTGGCTCTGAATCAGGCCTGTAGATGCTGCATCTATCAACACAAAGCCCATGAAGGTCTACAGCTCTGATGACGGGTGATTAAAATTCATTTCTACTTGACTCTGCATGGACTCTCTAAACTGCAGCACTACTGGTATGCAGAGTCACAGCATGTGAAGTTGGAACTGTTACAGAATATTGCTGGGTGATATATCAGTATTATATTGATATTGTGATATGAGACAAGATATCGATTGGGATTTTGGGTGTCATAATATCGATGATATGGTAAAAGTGCTGTCTTTTCCTGGTTACAGGTTGAATTCCAGTAAAGACTTGTAGTTTTCTGGACATATTAGACTGTGCAGGCTGTTCTGTTATTTGTTTCTACCTGTTTGGTCATCATATTCACATTACTAATGACTGTTTATCAAAATGGTCATTGTGTAAATATTTTGTGAAAGTGCCAACAGTCATCCCTATAGTATCATTGCAATATTAATGATGAGGTATTCAAAATATCATGATATTTCATTTTTTTTCCATGACACATTAATAATGCTAGTACTTTTTTTTTATTGTGTGGTTAAACCAGACAAGTGACATCGTGTAGTGGACAGAATCACAAACAAGCAAATAACAACAAAGTGAAAACACAACAGTACGAGGCAAGAAACGAGACCTCAGAGAAAGAAAGAAAGAAAGACAGAGAAAAAAAAAAGGAATAATGATAAGGTGGTAATAATCATCAAATTCATACAAAATTAATAATGGGCCTATAGTCTAGTATATAATAATAATAGTATTAGCGACAACAATGCCAATGATGTAATAATCATCATAATAACATTAATAATAATCATAATAATAACAATAGTAATAATAATAAGAAGAAGAATAACAATAATAGTAATAATAGCTGTAATGATAGAGGTGCTAAAGATAATTCAACATATACATAGGCCATCACAGAACCAATAACAATAATAACAATTATAAAAAAAAGAAAAGAAAGTAGAAGAGAGAGGAAAAAAATTAAAAAAAATATATAAATACATACATACACACACACACACACACACACACACACACACACACATATATATAATACATACATATACATACATATATACATGCTAATACATATAATACTAGTACTTTGACTCTTGTGAGCCAGTAAGTCTAGAGTTAATGCCAGGATCATACTGAATCCATAATGTATTTATATTTCTATAAACCGGATTTCTAACTCTGTGGTACAGAAACTGATTAGTCATAGTGTGTAGCAAAACACAACGCAAATTAATGTAACTCTGATTCACCGCCTAAATTGTTTTTCTCAAGACAAATTCCGGGAGCTAATAAATAAGGATGCAAAACAACATTTGTTTTAGTTAATGCACACCGTCTCAACACATAAACAGAACAAATCTAATGCAACACCTAACCTAGCAGCACAACACATCTGCCACAGGATGATGTTACAGTGAAAGACTCTGTAGTTTGGGATGACTGGGCTTCATCTGGTAACACATTCAACGTGAAGACGTGTGATCCCAGCTGAGGCCGGCACCGCTGCACCATATGCCTTACCGAGGAGGAGCTTTCAGAGGCCAAGTGCAAAATCACATATCCTGTTGGTGAAATCATTTGATCACTGCCTGTTTATTTGATGGGTCATTGGACGGCCCACAGTCATCACTTTGAAGCTGAGACTAGCCTTTCATAATATTTCGTTTGATCTCCTCGAACGGTCCTTTGGGTTGGACAACAGTATATCTAAGCATGTGCAGAATTCCACATGTGAAAGGGCTGTATTTTCTCCTGTTGTGCCCGGAGAGCTCTGAGGTTCCAGATAACACTTCATATGCAAAACACAGACATTTTAATATGTAGCTCCACAAACAGGGTCTTTGAATGCTGCTTCAGTTGTAACTATAAAGTACAACCTGAAAAAGGTTCTATATATAAGCTTCACTTTATAGTCTGTCAAAACTCCTCCACCAACTCACCTCACAACTCTTCTGAAAGCATTTTGAAGCTTATAATTGTAGGCTTACGCCATGCTGCAGCTTGCTCATCATATAATTGATTGTCCTAATAATGCTGCATTGTGTTGTTGGCTTTCCACTCTACTCCATTTCCTGACAGCTCTCAATGCCCGGAATGTTAATGGACTTTATCTTGCTCAGCTGCAAGGAAATGATGTTGAAACTGAAGGAATGAGCACCGCTGAATAGACAGCAGCCGGCTCACCGTCACCTGCTGCTAAAGAGGGGGACCAAGACGTTTCAGTCTCGCATATTGTGGTGTTTTGTGACCGGGGCGGTGTGTGTAAACGCATCAACACACACTGCTAATAAATATACACATATTTATATATTATATATACACACATATGTAAATATATGAATCTATGTAGTGTTGGGAGTAACTAGTTGCATGCAATTAAATGACAAAATAAATGTAATTGTAATTAGTTACTGAGTTACTACTAGGTACTATGTTAGTGGTTACAAAAGGGTTACATGTGAATATATCCTTTTTGGTAAAAAACCTTACATGTAGACTATAGCACTCATTTGCTTTGCATCTTTTCTCCATGCAAAAATGTCTTTTTTTGTCAGATTTCCGGACAACACTGGTCAGCAAAGCCGCTGGGACGAAGTTGAGCGTCTCAATGTCTCGCCAGACTCTGCTCATTTGCCGTACGTGCTCAAAGTTTGCGTGTTGTTTTGGAGTGGTTCTCTCGTTTGAATTTGCACCGCCTCTCATCTGCCATTCAAATCAATGCCCGTCGCTCTAAGCGACCAGTCGTGTGACCAGCCTGTGACCAGCGTCTGGGGCTCTGACATTATTGCACAGTGTAAAGCTAGTTTACCAACAAAAAGTTTTGTTAGAAAAGTAATAAAAAGTAATCAAAAGTAATATGTTACATTACCTATTACTTGTTACATTTCAAAGTAACCTCCCAGACACTATCTATCTATTTATGTAAAGTCCCTGGCACTTGTGTATCAGCATGTGTGTGAATGCTTGCATTACCTGTGACCATGTGCTGCTGCCAGGCTGTATGAGTTCATGTCTCCCAGCGGGGCGGAGGAGATGCCGTTTCGACACATGGTCCCGATCATGGGGTCTGCCCCTCTTTCCAAAAGCAGGCTCACCAACTCAAAGTTCCCTAATTAGAGCAACAAGCAATGCAGTTGAGTAAATGATGAATATACTCAAACCATGGAGTTACCAAGGACGCGACTTACATTTTAATACTTCGCAACAAACAATTTATCGCTGAAAATGTCAAGTTTCAGAAGGAGGTCTGGGTAGGATTTTCAATGAATAATCGGACCTGGGTTGTTTAGAAGTGGCTCTATAAATATGCAGCAATGAAGAAGAAAAATAGCTTTTCACATCCACTGAATTCCAGATAGTAATTTAAAGTGATAAATGAAATTGGACGGCTAAAGCAGAGAGTGTCCTCCGATAAGTTGGTACCAAAACAAGTCACAACTAATCCCCGATGCACTGTATCACCCATTAGAAAAATATGAAATAGGCTCGATCTTAGAAGTATGCTGAGACGCCTCAGTGTGCGCAAATATGTAAAACTCTATTACAGCTAACAGCCAAACAACTCTCAGCCACAACCTGAAGCTGCTCCTTATAAAATGAAATGGAGGGTGATGTGACTTTGTGGACACAAGCGGTGTTTATTCAAGCTTTTATGTGTCTGTAATTTTTATGTGATAGTAGAACAAATAAGCAGGAGCCAGAGAATGTGCCCTTGCCCTTATAAAAGTATCCTGAACTCTTAAAGTCCCTCTTCTATGCACTAACAAAGGAGCAGCACTGCTACTGTACTCTTTATTACACTTACATTATTTATTATTTAATAAGTAGGCTGTTAATAGTATTCATTATCCATGACTGTGTGCTAACCAGCCATTACCATGGCAACACAGCTGCCTGTACCTTACTAGGGTCGTGTACTGCCACAGGCACATTATGCAAAGTTGGCAGAACAATAAGTAAACATTAAAAATGCATGTATCATTATAAAAAAAAAAAAAAAAATCATGGGTCAAATGTGAAATGCGATGAAATTTACATTTGGGTGTTTTTACAGCAAAGCTCAGGCAGTTCAACAATTCATTCGAGAGGAAGACACATGCAGAATTTCTCACAGGTTCTTTGAGATATGCCGCACATCTCTGCAGCATTGAAGCACTAACTAATCAAAAATAGCATTTCACAATCTCCATATTCTAGATAGTAATTTAAATTGATAGCTCGGATGACTAAAGCAGAGAGAGTGCCTTCTGGTGGGCTGAGGACAAAATGAGTCACAGCTAATCCCTGATGCGCTGTATCACCCATTAGAAGATATGGGTCAAACGTACAGAGCACTGCCTGCACTTTGGAGTGTATTTAACATTTGGCTCTGTTTTGACAGGCAATTAAACCAAGCCCCCTTGAAGAGAATCCACATATTTCTTGTGTGCGCTTGTGTACCTGCGGCGGCGGCCAGCTGTAGCGGGGTCTCTGTGTAGTTCTCCGCCCCATCCTGCAGGGCGCCCTCCACGTTGGCTCTATTATCCAGCAACAACTGTGGCAGGGACGGGGGAATGAGGAAGGGAGGAAGGCACAGAGAGAAAGCAGGCCAGGGAGACCTTATCTTACCGTCCGGCTTGACAAGAGGAAAAGCCTCAACTGTAGGAGACCTCACTTTTGAGACTGTCCTCACTTTGGGCCACTGAACAAAATCCTAGCTACACTCACTCTACTAAAGCTTAGTTGTTTTTTTCTGAGGAGCTTATTGCTGCTGTTGGCTTGCCTGCACTGGGATAACACTTCCTGCGTTGAGGAAGAAACAAAATGGTGGCTGCTTCTCTTTCTATCCCCCACAATCTCTGAAATCACTGCTAAAGTTGATTGTGGTGGTGCAGATAAATAATTGAAAAAAAAAAAAATCCCGCAGGCGACGATGTTCACCAGGCTTTTAGCCAGTGTCAGTTTATACTGTAACTTCTGCAACTAAATGTATTATATATTAAAAATGAAAAAAATGAAGAGAATAAAACTGAACACTTGGCATCCCTGAGGCTGTATATCAGGTTGGTTGAGCTCTGCTCTGTTCAGTTTGCCACTGGATTTTCTCACTGTTGCTACAAGACCAATCTTTAGACTCAGTTATGGTGAAAGATAGGGATAGAGTCAATCATCCACACATCTACAGAGCATACATTATTAAAAACAAAGTTAATCTGGAGAGCTTGCCTTGACTGGATACAGTTAAGCCAATTCCTCTCCACAAGCACTCCACACAACTGAGATAATTACTGTACAGATAGGATCAAGAAGGAAAAATAGAAAGGACATATGGTACCATTATTATTATGATGCACCATAATAATAATCATAATCTTTATTTTGGTGCAAAGGTCAGGGCAAGGGCCACAGGTTAATGGTTACAGGTCATAAACGTCACTACCTGCACGACAGGGACGTGTCCGTGTAACACGGCGAAAGTGAGAGGCGTCCCCTGGCGCGTTTCAGGATAAACTGAGGGGTGCTTGTTTACTGTGCTTGGCACCTGGGAAGTCATAGGTGAAGTTCAGGGAGAGAGATATACAGCCATTAACATTCACAGCTCAGGGCGGGACATGGGGGGGAAGGAGCGAAAAGCAATATGAAGAAGTGTAAGCAAAGGAGGGCAGGATGGCAGAGGGAGATTTCCCTCTTGAGTTTCACAGAAAATCCTGAGCGGTATTCTTCTTCACATCTCAATCCTCAGCATCCATTTTCACACTCCTCACTCTAAACGTGAGACTAGTATACCTCTGTCTTGGCAAGGCTCTAACCACAGTCTGCGCTATCTTCCTCGCTCCATCTTTAAACAGTGTTTCATTTCAAAGGAGATGGAAATCAGAGAGAAAACAAAGAATTGGCAAAGACTACAAATACTGTCAAGACGGGTGGTGCTGACTCATGAACAAAGCAAGGGCAGAATCAAATTAAAAAAGCCATACAGACCGATATTGTTCTGTGAAACCTTACGTTGCTTCATCACAAAGCCAGTTATAGAAATTATGCATGAATGTCGCCTGGAGGGAGTGTCCATCAACAAAAGGCTAATCAAATGTCACGCTATATTTTAGCACATTATATTTCGCTGGTGGGAGTATTCATGTTGCTATGTTGACGGCGCTGAATTATGACATTATGAACGAAAATGAGTGGTATATCTCGGAAGTTGAGGGTGAAACACTGAATCAGTGACTTGCAACAATATATGTTTTCACACAAATTAGACGTAGGCTTTACACCGCTTTGCTTTTGAGTTAACACACCCGTGCCAAATACAGGCACTTTACCAATGGAGCAATCACAGTCAGTCAACAATGGGGCCACTATGGTGGAGTTGCAACCATCAAGCATTTCTCCTCTTACCTACTCTTGTTACATACTAAGATTAAAGCAACTACTTCACACACACAAGACAAGCTAAACTCTAAATGAGAGAAAAGCAGGGTTTATTTTAATATTGCCTCACCGCCACTGTTAGGGTTTTCAAAGAGCTCTCCACAATTTACATAAATAAATGCAATGAAGCTCATGCTTCATGTGTAGCCCATGGTAGCACATTACACTAAGTGCACACAATAAAAATACATTATTGATGTGTGATGAAGCACTTGTGGTTAAACTTCTAGAGCATAAAATGTAATTAAATAACTATACTGAGGGAGTATTAGTGAATTATTATTATATATCAGTCTATACTATCTTTATTATTGTGCAAATGGTGCGTTTTTATGGTTAACCAGTGCACTTTATGTAATGAGCTACCAATCCAACGGAAAGCATGCCAAGAACAGCTAAGAAAATGAAGACAGCGAGGGAAGGGAGCGACACAAAGCAGGGTTTTGGCTTTCACTAGCACTGTATTGTAAGACATACACCTCTACAAATGCAAATGAACATTTTGGACACAAAAAAAAAAACAAAAAAAAAGTGTGGAGCCATTTCACAGTGACTGATGTGGTGTCTCGTCAACACTGACCTCGCTATTGATGTCGGCTCCGGCGTCCAGCAGCATCTGGACCATGGCCTCATCACCGCGAACACAGGCGTACATGAGGGGGGTCATTCCCTGGAGACAGAGAGACAGGGGGGATGTCACAGGCTTCAGTGTGGACTACTCATTTACACATTGTATCAAATATTAATTACTTTGGGGATTTGCTTTTGCTGTTATATGGAATCTATGCTCCAGAGTTATTCAAAGCCACCATAACATTAAACAAAATTTACACCAAGGGAGCATTCAGGACCAGAGCTCCCTCTGAGGTTATAGCCGGGAGTAATTTAGCAACCTAACCAAATAAAACAGTCTCGTCAGTCACCAGTTGTTTCTCCACTTGGCCCTGAAAATTTAGTCTGTATGAGCAGGTTTGGAAGTTGGTGGCAGATTACATTAGATGCAGTGACCTTGCCATAGCTTGAGGTTTAATGAATTGAATTCCTTGCTCAGTGTGGCACAGATAACCTTGGTGCAGAACCAAGGCCACCTGCATGGAAATGACACTTTTAAGGCACCGCCTTCCTGTCAAATTTGCTAAAGAGCAGCCTTTTTTTTTTCATTCAATTAATGAGGCGAATCATTTGACATGTAGTTACATGGCTTCCAAACAGACTCCTGGAAATTTTTGCTCGATGTTCGCTCACCTTTGTACTGTAACTTCTGCAACTAAATGTATTATACATTAAAAATGAAGAGAATAAAACACTTAACACTTGGCATCTCTTTACGATAAAATCTGGACTTTCATTCACCTAATTAAATGACAAAGGCAGATTCTCTTGGTCTGGAGGAATTCAACACTATCAAGTAAATACTGAAGAACCACACCAGATATTAGCTCTACACAGAACCAAAACATCTAGACAATTGTTCTTTTATAAAGCACCATTATCCCACAAAGAATTTTTGGAGCACCATATGCATTTGGTTAATTAATCGCTGGCTATTGGTCAGTGAAATGCACTTGTTTATTCACAGCATTCATACACAGCATGCAGTTAAGCCCATTTCTGCCATGAACTGAAAAACATCTATACAAGAATAAGGTAGTAATTGCAACGTGGCTCTAATTTTCAAGACATTACACTCTTAATCACTGGCTCAAAACAGACATGTCTATACAATGAGAGCAACACCATAGGTGGGATGTGAAACTCCCAGCATAATATTTTACAGCCCAACACACCGGCATATGCACAGAGCGCTATATTGAGTTCAACACACCTACACACATTATGCTCCAAGCTGCAAGTTGAAGCCGCTGTACCAATACTTCACCTATTGTGTTGCCACAATGGCGGCGTGTAAGAGAATAGCAAAGAACATGAATGCAAACCAGGCGAAAATGTCTGTACATTCTAGGCTATGGCGTTGCACGTTTACAGGGAAATAAAAGGCATTTGGGACGAGCCTCCATAAAACAGACTTCAATCATATGTCTGATCTGGGCTATTACGCTCAATGGAGGCCCTTTTACGACTTGCTCATAACACACCGAAGCACTTTATACTTCAGAGTGATATCCCTCTGTGGTGATTCATTCTTTAATATTTCCTGGACACCAATCTACTTCATCAGCAGACAGCTAAAGGGCAATAGTGGACCCTGATGATGGCCCAAAATGAAATGTGCACAGTCCAAATGACAGCCATGATGACAGACCACAGCTTTTACTTTATTACCGCCGTAATGCTGTCTGTTCCTTTGCACCATTTAGCTGGTTTTATAAGGAAATAAAAACCCAGTGTGCCGCCATTGCTTTGTTATTTATGTTGGCGGTGATGTTAAGAGGGAAATGTCCGTCAATACTATTTATCATATTCACAAGGGCCTGTAAATACTGAGCGCTAATTCTGCTCTGTTCCAGTCAAACAGTTTGTAATTCGGTCTCTCATTGAATGTGGCATGAATCAGCCTGCCAGCACCACACTGCTGACTGGCGAGCATGAAATCAGCCCAACATACAGGTTTACATTAGAAACATGTGCGGCCAAATAAAGGGCTGCGCAGAAACACGGGGTTAAGATAATCGTACAGATTTGGAAGTCGATTTTGTAAAGAACTGCCAAGGTCTCTTCATTGAACTTAAACAGGCACAGCTTTCTGACCACGGAAAATCAGATTGCACCATAAGCTTCTCCACTTAGCAGCAGAAAGAATAACCCATGTTTCCATCGACTGGGGAAGGCTGAAAATCCCGAATGACATTAACACTTGGATTCACAGAGGCTGGGTCAAACCCAACCCATCCATGCTGACTCCGCGAAAAGCACTGCAGTACCGAGTGTAAATGACACTGCCATTTTTTTTTTTAACCCTCATCTCTACTTCTTAAATCAGCAGGCACAAAGAAAGGTGACAATATCTTGCACATCTTCCACGACAATATCTTGCATAATGAGGATTTTAGAAATTCTGTCATGGAAAAAAAAAAGATAGAGTGCACTGCATTAGTCATAGGGAGCAGCCTGTGCACAGCGTGTGTGTGTGAATTGGGATGGGTTGCTAGGTAATGAGTGTTGGGAATGCACAATGCCAGCGATGTGTATAATTCTCCACTATGCCTGTGTAGGTGTGTGACGTTAATGCTGTGCGCGTGTAGGTGTTTGTGTTAAGTGTCGGACCTGTTCGCTCATGCTGTTGATCCCATCAGGCCCCAGCAGGTTCACGGCCTGCTTGACCAAGTCGGTCCGTCCGCAGTTCAGCATCCTGAAACCCAGATCCTGCAGGAACTTTGCCTCTGTGGAGGCTGCGTCCAACTTTCTGGTTGCACAGAAACAATCGTCCGCCCTGGAGAAGGAAACAGCAGATCCATTACTATGATTGGATGCTTATCTCACAAATGAATTTTTTAAATCTCTGGACACACATCTGTACTGCACACTGACAGGAAATAAATGATTGCTACTCTTCTCTTCACCTCCTACACAAAAAAAGCATATCCAAGGGATCTTCATATGCAAGGAAAAACTGCAACTTTATCAGTTCATTTCGAACTTCTGCTTTGTTCATTTCCCAAAGTAGCTTTTCTCGAGTCAAGGATTTTCCTGTGAGTCATTATTACTTATTCATGTGCCATGTAAAGCCACTTAATCCACGCTGCAGCCAGCTGTCATGGTGAAGTTCCCACAAGGTCACAGCAGAACCTCTCCCTCATGTTTGTCCATGTTATGTGAGAGTTTCAGCTGATGCATGTACTAGTTGTTAATTGGCTCTGCATTCATACATCTCGGCGTCGGAAATGGAATCAACAAAGGTGCCTGACAGTCTCTCCATTTTAGCATTTCACAATCCCACACTTCAAAATGGGGACCTAGCTGTCAAGCCAAAGATAATTAATGTGAGGGCACTCTTAACCCGTTAGCACAATCACTGCCTGAGCTGCCAAATGAGGAACATGGCTGGGTAACTACTGTACATAGTGTGTGACTGTGTGTGTGTGAGACGAAGACAAAGAGGGGGAAGCAGAGAGAGGAAGAAAAACAGAGAGACAGAGAAAAAGCACGAGAGAGAGAGAGAGAGAGAGCAAGAGATGGATGGACGAAGTTTAGATATATGGCCTCACTGCATTTTTTTCAGTGAGTAGCAAGAGTACCGGGCTTTGTAAGATGAGCTGCCTCATCACTTATCCCTTTCCTTGCTCACTGGACTTCGCTCTGATGTTACTTGGCCAGGGAAATTTGACCCTATCCCTTGAGGTTTATCTAAACACCTCTGCCTCTGAGAAATGTTTCTATACCAATAACTGCACATATGATATCCATACTTGAGCTGCCGCGGCTCACAGTCCACGCCGGGCAGGAGCAGCCTGGCGGCCTGCCTCACATCGTCGCTGTCCACAGAGAAGCTCCTCCGGTGCTCAGTGTGGGCGATCGCCACCCGGATCCACTCCATCAGCGGAGGAAGTACCAGGAACGGCCTGCAGGGGGAAACAGAATCGATCAGATGAAACATGAGGGAACCCCACTGTGTTGCGCCATTAAATAACAGGACAAGTTAAAAAAATAAAGAAATAAAGACACAAAATATATATAAATTTATAGATATATCGAATAGAACACTATCCATTGACTGATGTAACACTGGAACTACTACTAGTACTACTACTTATTCATACTAATGAAAAATATGTATGACATTAAGATAAACAAAAATATCAAATTATGTATGGCAGTAAAGTGAATGAAAATTATGCGACTCAAAACCCATTAAATATCATGAGACCTAATAAGAACATGCAGTATATAATAATATGAAGGAAAGTCATGTGAATGTACAGAATATATGCAGAGTGTGCATCATATATTTGCAGTGACAGGTCTGCAGAAGGATGCAGAAAAAAGCAGTAAAAAATGGGCCACCTCATAAAATCCACTTACAAATGTAGATAACATAGGTACAGAACGTGCAGGAGAAAATAGGCCTTATAAATATAGCATGAAAAATGTGACTTTTATGTCGCAATGAATTTTTCAAACTGATAATATCGCATAATCCTTTCAAACAAGTTTCATAATGCTCAGGGTGCTTTACACACTCCTTTATATGCAATCACTTCATAAAAACACAAGCCCAATATTGATAGCCACAAACTTTCTAATTAAAGATGCCCTTCCAGATAACTGAGACGGTAATTTCCATCAAATCAATATTCATAATCTGTGATTCAGCTAGTCTAGAGCGGGGAGAGAGAGCTCTAGATGCTGCAGATGAACCCCCTAAATACTGTTATTACCTCCTTTAATCAAAATCAGTAATAGGTCTTCCATGGTTGACGTGTTCATATCTCATCATTTATTTCTGGGGCTGGAGCGCCCGTATAATCTCTGATCACATATCCTGTAAATCACCTAATCTCCTTCTCTTTGGCTCTTTCTCTGCCTCTCTTCTCTGCTTCACACACACACACACACACACACACACACACACATACTCCTTATTGTTCTCCTCCTTTTCTCTCTTTCTCCTCTGGCATCAGGAGCCGCATTCAGTTCAATAAAGTGTTGACACAACCTCCATATACCAGCACAGCATCTGATTGATTCATGCTACTTGAAATTGAATATACAGTTTCTCTTTTTGTACTATGGCTCATTGAGATGAAAGTGGCATCTGACTTATTGTGAACTTGTAACATAGGTTTGAATATTCACAAAATCATGGAATTCTTATGGAGCGTTCCACAATGCAAGAGGATAATCTGGCCGGCCTCCACAGCTCACTCCCCTGTTTATTTGCTGCCTTCCCTTCTCCAGAAGTGCAATCAATCTTTGACTGAATACTTTACGCTTGACTTGACTTGAATATTGAATAGTTTACAGTAATGGTATGATCTTATCACCAATCCACTGAAATTATGCATTGGACAGTTTGCTGCACCGCAATTCTAATTAAACTGCATTCAGAGTTGGAAGTAACTTAGATTAGATTACATTCCCCCATGTTACTGTGTTACTTGAACTATTTTGAGTAGTTTAAAGTCATTAATTTGACTTTTACTTGAGTACATTTTTGCTTGAGTATTGTCCTTCGTTACATTATAAATCACATCCATTGCAGAGAACAAATGATCCATGACAGATTGTGGAAAATTTCACAATAAATGCTCAGTCAGCAAAGATAGGAAGAGGAGTCTGCTTCTACTTTGGTGGTTCTACTTTTTGCCATTTCCAAATTTACACTAAATGCTGCATGATGAAAAACTGCAGACTGTCGATGGAAGCGTGGGCCATTTAGACTCAACTGGGAAAAATATGGAAAAAAAACACAGTAACTTTTAATCCTGGTACATTTTAAATGAGCTATTTTTTACTTTTACTTACTTAACTAGATTTACACAGCCTAACTTCTACTTAAGTAAAATACCAGCAAAGTCACAATATTTCTACTTGAGAAGCAGTTTGTACTCACTGACTAGATTGAGCGAGAAAAGCAGCTTTTGTGTAACAACAGGTGTTGAACTGAAATGAATTAATTAAGTAGTGGGCAACACTGACTGAATATTTTGGCACAGCAGAAAGACAGCGACATAATAGAGCGGCTACATGGCAGAGAGGATCCGTTCTTCTTGATGCTGCATTTGGGTTAATACTGTGGTTACACTGATTACTCCAGGACTGCAGCAGCCTCAACCACAGCACCAGTTGATGCTGCACACCCAGCCAGGCGCCGAGGGACTGGACAGCATCTGTGCTTGTTCAACCTCAGCTCCGGGGGGGCTGAGGTTACAGCAATCCCGCTGCGCAGAGCGTTTACACCATCCTCAGAGAGCTGCATTACAAAGTCGTCTAAAGCCTCGCATCTACCAGCAATCAGTGCTGAGCTCTGCTGGGGCGCACTGACACTTTTAACTGCCAGAGCTGCTGGACAAATGTAAACCAGCTCTTTAAGATAAATGCATGACAACTATTTTATCATGAAAAATAGCTCTGAGAAAACTTTGAAAAAAGAAAAAAAAAAATCCATCTTGTTGTTTGCTTGGTAAAATACTGCAGCATTCCTGCAAGTTTTTGCTGTGCTGTCAAGTTTTGGTTAAGTCACCTTGCTGTAACTTGATATCACGATCTCTCATTTAATGAATGTAGAAAGAAAAAAATCGTGACGCTGCTATTATCCTCTTCAGCTGTCTCACCTGTGTGTGTCCAGGATGGAAATTTAAAAACAAAATCCTTTTTCTAAGGGCTCTGGGTGGATGCCTGTGCACCCTTCCTTGGCATCTGGCAATATTTTCTACCATGAAGACCCAAGTTTTAAGGATCCTTCCCCATATGGAAAAAAATAATACATTTCACATATAAATTACAGGAGTTTCTGTTCTAAACTGCTTCTGTATTGCTAGTGGTGCATTCTGGTGTAGAGGATCTTATTTTTTTTCATTCTATAATAATTAAGTGTTATTCCTCTGCCTAGCAATGAAGCCTAGGTCTTGAACAGTAGCTGGACGATGTGACTGCTGAGCCACAGGCCACTCATAAGTGGTGGCAAAGGTTATTTTTGTCAGAGAATCAATATAAAGCTGTCAAATTGTCCCGGGTGTGAGTTTACACTGTACATTTTTAAACTGTCATGCAGTCACGAGTGTGGTATTATTGGGTATTATACAATGGCTTCCAGACATGATTCAGCCAATCAGACTCGGTTTTATAATTAACTGCCTCATCAGACACCTCATTTTTTTTGGCCTACAATGCACTAAGAATATTCCTAGAGGCAAACAAAAAAAGTTATAAATGGGCTCACTGCTTTTTGTTTTTTTCTGGACGGGATAAAGTGCACACTCTTGTCAAGGTCTAAGAAACTCTTATGAGTCAATCCAGTGACAGGGTGCTCTCAATAAATCCAATCCACCTAATCCAAAACGATTATCCTCTCACAGTAAAAAATGATCCTTAGCACTACTCAGTGAACTAACGGCAAACAGGGGCTTAAGTTGCGACTGTCAAGCGGAGCAACCTTGGGGAACGGCTAATTTGAGCTTTTTGTGGTATATGATCTATCCCTGTAAGGCAATGCAGATATAGGAGAAACCCTTGAGATAGTTCTTATTATACCTAAGAACATGTGCTTTTTCTTTTTTGTCACTTGCATTTAATCACCATCACTCTGCCCTTTTCATGAACTTGACTATTCAGGATGTCCTTATTCTGCGAGAAAATTTATAGAAACGTAAGGAATATTATAACTCACCATTTTCAACCATTCAACTAGTTTCAAATGCATGTCGGGTATTTTTAAAAGGTTGAAATAAAACATAGATCAAGAGTTCAAACGGACCGATTTAGCTTTTACTCAGCCTCTCCAGGAATCCTTCACAAAATGTCCTTTCAGATTCTCCTGCCCACATAACCCTCAACATAATCCTCTAAGCAGAGCCATGCACCTAACTAAGAGAATCCTTATTTTTAGTGCGTATAGAGATGCCTCGTCTGAGTGTAAATTACTGGTGCAGTTTGGATGGCTGGCCTACATTTCGTGGGCATTTGTGGTTTTCTCGTACCACAACCAGCTATACTTCGGCCTACACCTACGGTCTGCCAGGAATTTGAACTCTGGAAAAAAACAAAACGGCGAGGTCTTCCAGCTGGTTAGCACTCGGCTGACTAATGTGACACTCCTGACCTCCTCCCTATTCTCAGATCTTGTGATAAAACTGATGTGTGCTGCTGTAAAGACATATTTACCATTCTAGGCTTGCGAGAGAAAGAGGCCCAGCCCGGAATGAAAACACTGTCGGTAATGTTATCCATCGATAAAGGCGGTGGGCCTGCAGCGACAGCCAGCACAGATCTGCCAGTGTGAAAATTCCTCCTCAGGAGTAAATATCTGGGTCAAACAATTGAGTCTTTAAAGAAGCCACATGTTCTTTGACTTTACGCTGCGAACCATGAGGTGTTGCTTGCTCATTCTTCGTCTTCCTGCAAAACTTTAAAATTTGGAGAGGGAGAAATGAAAGTATTCAACTTCAAAAACAAGTTATTTAAAGCTCAGGTAATTAGGTGGAGAAGTGAGTTCCATGTTTTTTTTTGTTTTTTTTCCCATTCTGTAATTTCAGTCGGAGGCTTATCTTGAGTTTCATGAAACAACCCTAAAGGACAGTGTATCTCATGTAATCGTATGCTATCTCCCTCTCATCCCACTCTGTTATTCAGTCTACTTTTCTTCAACCTTTCAGCAGAATGCTAAATAGAGCATTTGTTCTCTAGGGACTGGAGAGCCCGCTGACATGTCACTCTGTCTGACATTCCTTTTGCTCCCCAGGGTCGTCAGGATGGCGTTTTATCTCTTCAGAGTGGGGAAAGATGTTGGAATATCTGTCCATCCGTCTACAAAGTCCCACAGCTTCCAATCAATCTGCTCCATGCCTAGGGAAGTGTCAGGACTGACCAGCTCACGCAGCATCTTATGGGCTCGCTGGTGGCTCTGAAAAACTTTTGAAAGAAAAGTAGAAGGTCTGCACTAACCTTTAGACAGCTGAAATTATTCTAGTGATGGGGTGTCACAGGCTGACAGTGGCAATTCGATTAGAGAGGATACTTGAGCGTAGATTTATCAGGAGAGAGTGGGCACATTTGGAAATCGTGCTCTTATTGAATGTAATGGTTTTTCTGCGTGCTCATTGTGCCAGAAAGTTGGATGACTGACGTTTGGGCAGATTGCAGTTTTACTTATACAAACATTTTCTCAGAGCCAGAACTTGCTCTCAGGGCAGCATATTCTCATTGGCTGATTTAAAGCTCAGTGGGTGGGACTTAAGTACCGCAATTTATCCAAGGAATGTTTAAAGGAGGGACAGGACGTTTCACCACAGCAACAGCATTCCAGATTGACTGCATAACTTGGCGCTGTCTAACTGTTTATTTAACTATTTCACTGGTGCAATAATATTTATCTGCAGAACTTTACAATAATTCAACGCTGCAATACCCTTGTATTTATATATATGGTGCATATAGGTATACTTTTTACATAAGCTAAAATTCTTATTTCTGCATTTATTGCTGTAATATTTTGTGGGATTAATGGAAATAGTTATGCACAATGCACTTATTGAACATGCATTTTTATAACTCGGATTTCTCCACAAATAGGAGTAATGCACATGTTTATACATTATGCATATACTTTTTTCCTAAATTTCTAATGCAGATATTTTTCTATGGCTGATAATTTCATGTATGCTTATAATATAGTCTTCTTATGAGAATTTGAACACATGCGAGTATTTCTAACTGATTCTGACTCTGATTTGCTTTGGTACCACATGTAATATGAAAGTAATATGAAATATGACAGTGGGACGGGCATTGAAAATCCCACTATAAACCACCATGTTAGTGTAAATTATCATGTGCGACCATTAGTGTGTTGATCACCACTGCCAGGTGTGACTTTAGCATGGATTCGTATTGCGTGTTGGTGAATCACTCGTGTCTCCAGTGTTCATCAACTTGGTAGTCAAAACAGTGACTGCCACTTCATTACATGCTGAGTCACTCCTGAACAAGGGTGCGGTTTGAGACGCAACCTTAGTTTGGTTAAACTGCATTTTTTTCACTTAGTAGCAGGAGTGTTAGGCTTCACAACCGAGGCCTTTACTGGAGGCACTCCTGTGTTCCCCAGATTTCTACGGTATATGACGGGAATATGATAAAGGGTCCTATGTTCCCAATGCCCTTTGTTCCCAGGGTCCTATGTGGGTTAGGGTTAGGGTTAAAATTAATTTAAGGGTTAGAGTAAATGTGTGTTTGCGAAGTTTTGAAATGGGGAACATAGGACCTTGAGAACTTAGGACCCTGGGAAGACAGGACCCTGGGAATATCGATAAACTCCCATCTAAGTTAGCCAGAAAAATTGTGGTCTCAGGCTCTTGGCTGCAGAAATTCAACTCAAGCAACATGATTTTTTTTTTTTTTTCATTCCTCCAGAGTAGCTCTGCCAAAGAGAAATGTTTGCAAAATTCCTCTCTGCAGCCTGTATCTGGTGATTCAAAACATTACACCCTGCTACAGAATGTCTATTATTTCCAGTGCTGGCGAGAAGTGTTGACTCACCTCTCAGTGTGCAGGGTGACTTTGGAGGGTTCAACATTTGGGTTCTCCCATTCCATCTGTGGGCAGTGCATGAAGTAGCAGAGGGTGTAGAGGGCCTCAGGCTCCCAGTGCACTGAGGTGTTGGTCTTCTGGTGGACTGGTGTCCCGTTGCTGGGGTTCCGGATGTGCAGCGGCTGGAGGTGGTGCATGGCTCGAGATACCAAGTCACCTGGAGGCGGGGGGGATGGTATATATGAGAGCAGGGAACACTGGTTGGATTTGCCATATGATGTGATGCAGGTACAGGGTCTATTGTGACACAAATAGGAATTCATGAGCGATACATACACTAAAACATAGTGTATACTACACAGAGCAGGGATCTATTAGCCATTATAGCTTCCTACGTGTCACTCTCAGAGCCCACATCCATTTCATATGTCATGGCTTTGACAAGAGTACTCTCCAGCACTTCCGTGATTAAGCCGAGTCTCACTCCCTCATTGAAATGATTCCTCATTCACGCACCTCCTCAGAGGACAGTTAGTCATACACAAGCCCACACAATCCTTGCTGTGTGGGAAATTGCTGCCTTAAAATGAAATCAACCTTACACACATTGGGCCTCTTTCAGTAATTCACTTTGTCTGAGCTCTTATTCCAATCCTTATTTTAGCCATGGCTCTTATTTTTCCTCATATCTCCGCCTAGCACTTTTTGCTTATGATGATCAGCCTACACACACACACACACACACACACACACACACACACACACACACACACACACACACACACACACACACACACACATACACACAAAATGTAAAATGAAGTTGTACTAAAATCTTTGCATTTTTAATCATTTTGGTCCTCCTGCCTTTGGAAAGGAAGGTGTGGCTGTAGGCATGGAGAGGATAGGTGCATGAAATATGCACAGGATGTGTGTGTGTATGCATGTGCGTGTGTGTGTGTGTGTGTGTGTGTGTGTGTGTGTTTGGGGCGGACTTTTATCAAACTTTTATATGTCAAAGTTTGAATTGGCCAGCACGGTAACCCTTATGGATGCCTAAAATAAGTGTCGTCATGTCAAGTAAAGCAAAACGTGGGTTTAATCTCCTCTAGTCACACCTGAGAAAATGATACATGTTTTTCAGAAAGTCTAGAGATATGTGAAAATCCCCCCCAGCCACCCCCACAAAAAAAGAATAGATAAATAAATACATACATAATTAAATACATGAATGAAATGCAAACCTGAAAAATTGCTATACATGCCACAAAGTTTTCTCTGGACAGTTCAATTTTCTGGTAACATGCATGATAAATGAAATCTGTGGCCTTTAGTTCAAAACCTCCTCTGTATTCAGCAGGAACAGGGGGAGAGCTTTTACATTTATAATTGTTAACCCCTAAAGGAGGTATGAAATTCAATCTCTAGCTGGGGCCACATATTTAGTGCTGACATTTAGAAAAGCAATAATTCCTTGATCTAAGATTTGGCAGCTTTACAAGAGCTTATTGATGCGGTCATTAATGATGCATTTTAGAGTAACGATGCCGTTCTCAGAAAGAAAATACTGCAGTCTGGGCCTGCAGGGTCGATTTCTCAGAAAAAAACTAATACGCCTATCGATCTAATTATTTATTTGACTTATTGACACGCTGGGGGCTGCAGGCTTCGGAAAACTTGCAGAGGAGAGTACACTATTTTTTGAATCCTGAGTGCTAAAGCCATGTTTTTGCTTGAGTTTGTGCTTGCTACCTGTATGCGTGTACACACCCACAGAGAGCATTCACATACACACACTCACACGCATAGAAACATGAATGCCTCAGTAATATGAGAATATAACAATATGTGTCAGTGTTTAAAGCCAGCAACACTGAGTAGAAATGCAGCAGTAAACACATCACAGTGCAACACTCCTCTGAACTCAGTTGATTGTTCATGCCAAAAATATCCGGGATGAGGAAACTTGGCCTGTCTCGAAACCTCATCTCTGAGACAGGATGACACAGTGAGTCGACGCCCTAGGTTCTCCATCTGTCTGACTAAAGGCCCCTGCATGAGTTCACAAACAGTCAGACATAAACAGCACACGCAGCTCACAGCAAAGTTTGCACCCCAGCTCCCAGGAGCTTGAAAAACTGTTATTGAGAAAAAAAAAATTGAGTAAATAAAAAGAAGGCAAGTCATGAACTGATTGAGAATGTGGTGGCATGTCTCCCATCTTTAGTTGTGGCATATTGGTTAATCACAGCTAGCCAGGCACGGCCACTTAGTTGACATTATTGTCACCATAGTGTCTGAGCAAAGCATGACTGCACCAGCCGTCACACTGAGGGGGGTGTGCACGTACGCATTTGATTCACACTGCACATGGGCAGCAGCATAATTGATCAATACAACTTATGTTGAGGTTAAGGGTATAGATTAAGACAGGGATTCTCATGTTCCAGATCCTCAAGCTAACCTTTATTAAACCCTCTCATTTGAAGTTATTTAGCCCTAGAGACCCTGATATGTCATGTCAAAATATATTGAAAGTGGTGAGATTAAAACATAATGTTAAAAGAACCACTCACATTCCAATTCCTAGTGAATTAAATTCCAGAAAATGAATCTATTCCTCCATGTGCTGAAGACCCCTGAGAGCCCCTTTTAGAAACCCACTAGTTTAAGTTAATGGTCAACTTAAATAGGTTAGGGTTAGATTCGCACAAAGTAAACAGTTTGGTTATGGTTAAGGTAACCCGTTTTCCTCCAAGCTGATTGGAGGGCTGGCTCGGAGCAAGTGCCTAATTTTGAACTAGTTCTTCAAAAAAAAAAGTGGCATGAGGTCTTTGTTGGACCTCCACAGAGAGCCACTAATGTCCGGGGCTGCGGGCAGTGTTATCGATCAGATCAGTGTTTCTCAAAACTTAAAAGCTCAAAACGTCTTGCATGAGTCAGGAACCAAACGTCTCTCCGCAACCATAGCGCCGTTTCAATTTCCGGTCTCAGTCACATGAACTCTGCCTACCGTTTCACTCACTTCATCCAAATCCAGTGTGAAATGGCATTGCATTACGTTTCGCAACTATAAGTACAAATTTGATATGGGAGCAGGCTTCCCGGAGTGCCTACTTGGATGTGCCGCACTCCACTGTAGCTTGCAGTCTGCCTGCCATGCATATTTGGCAGTCAGTAGCACTTGGCTCGAAACCTCAAAACCTTTTCCACTCCAGGTACCCAGGAAGTTCCCATGCAACTTGGTTTATGTTGACGCTGTGTACTGTTGGCTCGGATAGCGAGAGGAAAGGAATTAATAAAGATTAAGCAGATAAATACAGAGGAGTGAGGCATGGATTTACATTATAAAACAGCCTGCTCAGTAGCATGCAATATAAGCAGCCCATAAAACAGATACAACAGAGAAGTAATAACTCAAAAAACTGACAGCCGTCCCCCTGGTGCTCCACAGCAAGGCAAGTACAGAACCCAAAACACACAATGTGCATTAATAATAGACCACCTTCTAGGTTTTTACCAGGACAAGCGAGCGAGGCTGGCTTTGAAACAACAGAGGCAGCGAGCAGGCAAAAGGTCACAAAGGTCACGCGTTACTTTGTCTTACTTTCCCCCCTGAGAGCTCGAGCGGGTGTATAGCGATAGATAATCAGGCTTCCCTGTCCTTCGTTAATTGTTCTGGCGACTTTGGCGTTGTCAGCAGGACAACATTTGCGCCCGTCTCCTTTACTGTAATTATCCAGGCAGCGCTGCCATGGGGTTCATGCTTCATCTCATTTGAATTAATCATAGGGGATGACTTAGTGTCTCTCTTCCCCTCAGCCTAGCCCTCTCCTCTTGCAGGGACTCATTACAGAGCAAAACTTTGTTCCCTGGTTCCCAGTGTAAAAATGGTGACACAGCACAGAGCACTGCGCTCCTCACTACAATAAAATGTCACAGCATTAAAATTCTGTCATACAGCAGTTAGGGAATCAGTGCTTTCCCTGCCTTTCCCTTCTCTTGCACGTCCCCTGGGTGAATTAACTTGAAGTATCAATGGTGGTCAAGTTGAGGGTTGGATGGTTTCACACACACTTATCCACTTGAAGGTGCTCTATGTAAAACTGCACTGAAGAGACAGCGCTTTAGACTCGACTGACAAAAAAAACGGTGGAATAAGCACAAAATGTTATGGCGGGGATTTTGTGCTTATCCCATATTTTTTGTCACTCTTAAACAATCCTCACCACAATCATACTGCAAAAAATCTCAATCTTGACAAGCCATTTAGTCTCATACTCAGGGTTAAAATCTTGTTTTTCTTCGAACAAGGTAATAAATCTGCCAGTGGGTTGAGATAAACAACATTTTTTTTTTAATTGTAGTGGGCTGAACTGCCTTAGTCTACCTTGTTTCCACATATTTGTACTTGTTTGCAGAAAAATTCTTAAATCAAGTGAAACTGCATTGGAAACAAGTGGGATTACCTCATCCAACTGGCAGATTTTTTTTTTTTTTTTTTACCTTGTTTTAAGAGAGAATAAGATTTTAAGACCGAATATGTAACTAAATGGCTTGTTGAGATGAAAATGTTTCCAGTGCAACACTCACTTTTCCACAGTGCACCTTTAACAAGGCACGAAGGCCGAAGATGGAAAAACCTGTTGCCTCGGTGAAACAGGCGAGGCACTTGAGCGGTAAAACTGGCCTGAGCTGCTGTTTCTCTTCAATAACTCTGAATAGTTTGGACATAAAGGCTGGTGGTTGTGATTTTTAGCTGATACCAGCGAGCGAGGCTCGGGTACAGCATCTGTTTAGGACATAATTCCTGTTATTACATACAGTCCTTCACAATCCATAAATGTAATGCCGGCAACAGGTACAATAAAGGCACAATGTAATTATGTTCTCATTAACAGAAACCTCAGGGAATGTGGTTTGAGTTATTGAACCTCTAACACTGCGTTCACTTTGAGGGGGGACGTAATTTACTTTTGACAAGTTTTTCCTGCAGCACATGGGCAGAAAAAAACACTCCACGGGTTTTTTTTAGAACAAATTACAAGTCTTATAATGCATTGTGTAAAACAATTAAACATTTGAGCACGGCCACATCAATACTCACACAATAATGCAAACAGTCCGAGTGAGACTACAGTGCGATTTAGCAGTTTCACTAATACTTAATCAGAAGTGTAATTTGTTCCAACTAGTCCCTATTAATATGAACAGATTTGGTTTATGCCACATATGCTACTGTGATTATCAGGCGTCAGACACCAGAGCGGTGTTCACATGCCTTATTTGATTTAACGTCTCAAAGCTGCAGGAAGTCACTGTTTGAACTGTGAAACTTCTGGATCCAAGTGATGTCGGTAAACTGCACACTCTTCTTATCTCCATTTTTCCTCTTAGATTGCGGCAGGGGCCTCAGTTAAAGGGGGTGGGATGCTTTTATTTGTTGCAGCTCCACTTTGTTTTGTCGACCGCTAAAACAGACAGAATCTCACCGAGTGCAGCTTTAATCTCATTACAGTTACATTTCCTCTGGGCATGTAAGCATATTCTATGAAAGCTTGCTATGAAAAAAAAAATATCACACCGTGAAATGCATTGTAACAAATTGAAGAGACAGCTGACTAGATGTGATTTGAGTGTTTTTTTAGCGGAAAGCGCCAGGAAATGAGACAATCGCCGGCACGAGGATCTGTAACCGAAGTAGCAAAAATGGGCGAGCTGACTTCTGGAGGAGGTGAGGCGCACCGAGCCAACTGCTCATCAAATGTGACCCAAGATTATCTCAGAAACAAAAAACTGCTGGGTCCCCTTGTGGAGGACGGAGATGGAAGATTCCTCCGTCGTCCCCTGACACAATGTCATTGTCTATGGCTCCCTGGGGGCTGAATGGAGGACATTTAATCATCACTTGGTAATATGACCGACTGGAAGCCCTGCCTTGGGGCCACATTAGCAATTCCCTGGCAACTATTAATCACAGTCAATTACAAGTCATGTCATCATCAACAGAGGACTAGCAGATACATTTACGACTGCTGATCATGAGGAAATTAATCACCAGTAGACACATTCAATATGTTATACGAGGCATCACCGGGTGAGAAAATGAAGCAAGGTCAAGGTTAAGCAGCTGTGTTTGAATAGATTGGGGATCATTATACAGATGATGTAGCAGAAACTGTTGTCAAAAATGTATAAAAACTCCCGGCTCAGTTGATTTTACTTTCATTGTCAGAAACCACGCTTTATCACTCCACATGCTGACATCTGGGGAGTGTCTGGGAGTCAACCTGTGGACCAGCGCCGAGTTCAAAACAAAAAGATTAAAAAGAGGAAAAATCCCTGGCCGTCTGTCTGGCCCTTGCAAGCCAGCTCCACAGAGAGGGAGAGGGAGGCTTGGTCGTAAATGCATCACTGGTCCATCTTCCACTCTATCTTTCATATGCCAAGCTCACACTGACACATTCATTGTGTTGCGTATCCGTCACGATAGAGTTATGTAGCAAATTAACACAACAAAGCAGCAGACCAAAAACTGCCAAGGCGGGGCTGACAACACAGAGAGAACAAAGTCCCTTGAGGAAGATGCAACCAAACACCACAAATTGATTCATTGGTTTGGTAGCATTAGAAATCAGTACCAGTTATGCTAACATTAATGTGCCGCAGCATAAAGCTGCCACTTTGTGTTCTTGTTATTGTGCTGCCTTCAAGTGCTGCTTAAAGTATTGCAATTACATGGTGAGTGCACATGAACAACCCAACAAAGCAGTCAATATGACTGGGAGTCTGGGAAATATGACAGAGAGCATGGAAGCCATGCCAAGAATTTATGTTAAAGTGATTATTGCTTGCCGTTTTATGCAAATAAACTGCAGTGTTTTCTATTTTCAGTCTTTGTTCACATTTTAAATTGCACACACATAAAAAGCAACTGGGCTAATAAACCCATTAAAACACAGATTACATATCTGATGTGCAATTTCCATTCTGCATCACAAAGTATTTCTGGAAGTAGGTGCTGACAAGGAGCACTTGAAGGCAGCATGACAACTTCTTTTTTAGAATCCGTGGTTGATGGGATAGAGAACAATTCATTTAAAGGTCGAGTTTAAAATGAGAAATTAATATGCCATATCTAAAATGCAAAATTAATTTTAAAAAGCCTATAAAAAGAGTCTATCTCTCAGTGATGCTTTGTTTTGTAGACGTGTGTGTCGCGCAGGGCAGGTATGGGTTGGAGGAGCTCTGCGTGGGTCGTGATGGGCCAACCTGAGTCAAACGTCCAGGGACATTTTTTTTTTTTTTTTTTTATCGCAGACTGTTCCTGGGTGCCCTTTTGACTACAGATGAACACTGAAGTGTCCATGATGCAAGGTGTTGCAAGTTGCTATTCCTGCATGATAGCTGCTGGTGTCGGTGCTGCGGTGTCCATCATGATTCATTGACACTGGTCAGTACAATGTCCCACAAAAGGCCCTTTCTCCTCAAGTCCAGAGCACTCCTGAACTGATGAGCTGTCAGTGAAACGACACTAGGCTGTATTGGCGCAGCCCAGTGTACTGAAACAAGCCGGGACGGTTCATTTGTTAAAGTCCCAGGCATCCCTGGGATTGTTCATTAACAGCAACATTATGAAACAGTGGAAAATTACAAGAAAACCCTTTTTTTGATAATGACTTCACTCTGTCTAAAGAGATTTCTGAACCATGGCTTCATTTTGCCTCATCATCCTATCTCGTTTTTTTTTTTTTTTTTTTTTTTTCCCCCACATTTTTTCAGTCAGTGGAAATGGAGCAGGAGATTAAACATACAATCTCTCTCACACTATTATCATCATCTTTTCTGCAACTCACAGGAGGGGACTTCTAAATGGATGCCACTTTATTCTGTCTAATGGTCCTTCTAGAGTCTTTAATGGCTCCTCTGTGTACATTTGGAGAAACACTCTCAGAATGTATACTTAGTATATAATTACAATAAGTTTGTTCTATGTAAGCTTGATTACCAACTGTTGGCAATATGTAACAGAAATACCTCAACTATAGATACAGTATCAAAGAAATGATCATATAGCATGGATAGTTTCATTTGTGGGTTACTTTTGTCATAAGTGTATTCTTATGTGCATGGGATGACAGGAGTAGTAATCAGTGCTGTCACTTCATGTGCATATCAAAGCAATTTCAAAGTTTAAATTATCATTTTCATATAGTCCATCATGCACAACCCATATGCAAGCATACACGCATTGAGTCAGAACAGGAGGGATCCTGAAAAACTGACAGAAAGAAAGATAGAAAGAAATAAAAGACTTACTTAGTGATAAGAAATTCAAAAATGTGTTACAGGCGTACACTGTTTAAGATAACTATTTCAAAATGGATTTCATCAAAGCTACTCTTTTCATCCAAACTGTCTCCTGTCCTTGGTCCTCCTTCATGCCATTCGCAGAAATGTTCACATAAGAATTCAGCATCCAGACGACGACGGGTCAAAACAATTCATTTTTAATTTTGTATTAAGTTATGAACAAAGGCTCTTTCATCGCCACTCTTCATGGCAGACTGTGCAAAAAAAAAAAAAAGAAAATCAACAATGGGCTAAACCAGCAGGAAAAAAAATTATACTTGACGGCCCACTATTTGAGGAACCAAGGTACAACTATATGTGGGCTGTAAAGTTATGTTACACCTAAACAGGCTGTTACTGTATATATTTTCACACATAAATATTAACAATAACTGCTGCAACCCTTCACAAATCTTTCATAGCGTGACAGTCACTGAAGACAAACTGCACTGTAAGCCCTCGAAAATGGCCTTGTAATCCTGCAACTCTGCAGTTCACGGCTGCAGAGCGCTCTGTGACTGTGGGTAAATAAAAAGCAAGTTGGAGGTGCCTTGTTAGACGACTACGAGAGGGAAAAATAAATCAGCCGTGTATAAAATGGGAGAATAATACAGTTCTTGATGATAGAAACTCACTCAAAATGCCAACAGCTATTAGGCACTTCTGTGAAGTTCCCCTTTCATCAAAGCAAGGCTGCAAACAGCTGCCGGTATTTGTCTCCGAACCGGCTGCCATGTCTTTTTTAGAAAACAGCGAGGTGAGAACTCGGAGCGGCCTGTTCAATTCGCCGCCTTATTACCCCAAACTTCCATTAGCCTTCTGGGCTCCCTCCAAAACACTCAATTAGTGAGTCTGTATTATCTCTGTGTGCGGTTTACAACAGGCACACAATTTAGATCTGCGGTGGGGGGATGTCCATCTTGCTGCAGTAGAATTTCAAAGAGAGCGTGAAGTGGACTCTAAGCATTAAGCACTGTTAAACTCAGCCCGTCCCCAAGTCACTAAAGTAGTAGTCGAGGAGCTAAGAGGGGCAGGCTACAGTATCATCAACTCTCAGATGTCAGGCTGATGGGTAATAATTATTAATGAGGAACATCTGCCTGTGGGTGTTGTACCTCTCAGGAGAGGTGCCACACACTTGAATGCTTACACATGCTGATACAGGCATGTGCACACACGCATTCGGCCCTCGGAAGTGCAATTCATTCGATACGCTTTAATTAGAATCCATCACTGGGACTCGGCGGCGACGTAGCCACAGCGCGATCACATCTAACCATCGACAAGAGACTTAAACAAGGGCCAGTGACCTTACACATGAACAGGGAGCAAACTAATCCCTCCTTAATCTCCATGTAACAGCAAGTTGGTGATTATCAAATGCAAGCATGCCAAGAAGTTAATACTTGTGTCCTTGTGGAGAATGCTCTTTAAGTTGTCTAATACCACTTTTGCACCAAGTATTTGAGTGTGCTGTTCTTTTTTTTAAAACTTGGGACTAAAAAGAGAGAGGGAGAGAGAGAGAGCGGCATCATTTACATAAACACAAGTCCCCGATTGGATATTTCACCTCAAGGTTAAGTGGAGTCACAATCTTCCCACCTGACTGAAACACAGCGTTCCCCCCAACAGTCTCCTGCTATAACTACAATATATAAGTCACTCGAGTCCAATCCTACAGGTGATTTATTGGTAATTTATCATAATAGATAGGTTAAATGGGGCTAACAGTGTAGCAGGAGGCCCCTCCAACATCTAACCCAACTCCCCAGCCAATAACATGCTTTCACTTTTCACCGAAACTTGCAAAAAGGCTTTTTTTTTTTTTTTTTTTTTTTTTAGTGGAATAATTACCTTCTTTTTAGATGCTAGTCAGTGAGCTGGTATATTTGTAACTGTCACCTTGGCTTTCTAAATTTCATATATTTGAATTTGAATGAATTTGTTTATTCCTAAACAAGAAGTAATAAAGGGAAATGTGTTTTTTTTTTTGTTTTTTTTTCAATGTTTCCAGTATTCAAACTCCATCACTGAATGCAAGGTTAGGCACCTGTTTGTGGGACTAAAAGGACACCATGCATCCTTTATCCCGAATGTCATTGATATGCTTAATGGCATTCTTGCACATTTGTATTTGGTATGAATTTCCATTTCTTTGCACTGTTTCTGTGATTTATTGTGTTGATGCTGTCACTGATGCTGTCCTTTTGTATTTTGTTTCAATGAGAACCCTGCAAAACAAACTTCCCCTCATGGGACAACAGAGATAACCTTAAACCTTAAACCTTTGGGACCACCTGCATGACCCTCATGGACCACCCGCTGGAAACCCCTGGTCTATAATGTTGTTTGAAATTCAAAATTTGAACAGAAATGATTGACTTTGACTCTCATTTACTTTAATGGCGGCTGCATCCATTTTGGCGACGAGCGGGGAGCCATGTAGGTTGATGGCGCTGCATGTAGGTCAGTCTCAACCAGCGGGTGCTTATGTAACATTACTACCTACGTGTTGTCAGCCAAGGTTGGAGGTCATAGCGCTGCATCGCCCACCACCTGGTGATGTAGAGAGCCAAAGACGCCATGAGCAAAAGAGAAATTGATAATGGGACTGTGTGTTTCAACACAAACGGGAGACCGACTACCTGTTTGCAGAGTTTAAGGTGGATCACGATGTTTGGTGTGTTTGCAGACTGCAACAGTGATGAAAGACTATAACCGGCGCTATAACAGCACCCACGATGACAAATGTGAAAAATAAAGCGGTGCTGCAAGACTTGCCATCATTAAGCATCTTAAAAGAAAAGTAAGTAAGCAGCAGAGCCTTTTCAAAGGAATTTCAAAAAAATCTCTTGATGCATCTCACCAAGCGGAGATGGAGCTAGGAAAAGCCAAAAAGACATAGTCTGGTGGAGAGACAGAGAGTGGGTACTAGGTTGGGTGTGGCTTTGAATATGCATTGCGGCCCCTCATGATGACTCAAAATATTTTCTGGTCCCTTAAACCTCTAGGAATCCATGTTCTGCCCTTGTGTTGTTTGGCTTTGAAATTGCATGGGGGCCATTACGACAAATGTTCCTTGTGTCATGGAGGACATACTGCCTGGTGTTTGGACGAGGCAGCCTAGAAAATGAGGTCTTACATCTTCCTTTGGGGGGGGGGGGACTGCTTGGGGTACTTCCTCTGCACAGATCCACACAGCCGCAGCTTTTTCAGCACCGTTCTAACCTTTTTTCCAAGCGCTGAGCTCCATAGAGCGAGCCGGATCCTATGCCAGGTACCGAGGGACGTTAAGCCATTATACAATAATGAATCTCAGCCTCAGGTAATTACTGCAGCATGCGGCAACAGCCTACAAGATTTTCCAGCGTGTGTCCTTTGTGTGAGACAGAGGGGTGGCAAGTATATGGCGTGTGTGTGTGTGTGTGTGTGTATGTGGTTGGAAGTAGGTGGAGGTGAGGAACTGGGGAGGGAGGGCTGTTTGTGTCGGCGTGCCCTTGCTATCCTCCTAAAGGTGTTGGAAGACAGATAAGGAAAATGGCCGCTCCATGCTACAGTGACTGAATGTGCCCAGCTGTCCTCAGCGGAGCCCGGATGACAATTTTCACTGCGGTGTCTCGAAGTTGGGATGACTGGTGGACGGACATGAGGGGGAGAGGCACTGAAGGGCACTGTGGATGTCTGAGAGGATGGGAAATGTGTCAGAAAGTGAAGTGAAAAAGAGAAAAATGACAGGGAGAACCTTTACCGGCAGATTAAGAGACGGCTCCACCTTGACATGTCCATTAGAGACACGGTGAAAAGGACATGAGCGTGACGTTATCTGCAGCGGCTGAAGTGGTCAAACGGGTGTCCGGTGGTTCAAAGAGTGGGGGGTGCAACCCTGACTCAGACCGCCGTACACCTTCACCGACAGGATGGAGCCTCTTATGAGCTTTTATAATCTTATGAGAAAATGACGATGAATGACTCATTCTTTTTTTTTTTTTTCTTCATCTCTGCTCTGAATTGGGTCAGCTACTGTCTGAAGAGAGGGAGGGATAAGGAGAAGGTGAGAGATGATGCATGACAAAATGGGGGAAAAAAAAAAAAGTATTTTAACTGTAATATTATGAAAAATGAGAACAGGCATGGATGGTCTCAAGATGAAATGTAACACCTCGCCATGAATCTCCTTTGTCGTGTGCCCGCTGCGTGAGTGTGGGATAATGGAACTGAGATGATGTGAACTTAGTAGTGAGTCACATGTTTTGAAAATGGTGAAAAGAATAAAACCAGGTCGTTCATTCCAAAATGTAGGTCGGCGGAAAGAAACAGAAAGGCTCTGATCTTCAATATCCTTGAATAAAAAATGCCTATTCATGTATAGACATTTGTAGAATATTCACGTGTGCATGCTCTCTTTCTCTGTCTCTCTCTCTCTCTCTCTCTCACACACACACACACTCAGACACCCTTACACTCACATGCACACAGTCCTCAGTCATATTTAGTCAGGCATTCACTAAGCTGAATCACTGCCTCAAAAAAGAGACCTAACATCGCACACTGGCGCTGTGCAATTTTCTGTACCCTTTTAAACTAGCACACAACTCCAGCAGCTTTGTTGGGAAGAGGGATTCCTCTATTTATGAAACCCACTCAGCCCTGAAGAATAAGCACTTTCCTCCACCTATGCACAGTAGAAGAAGTGATGACTCATTTTTCAATGACTATTGTCAGCCGGGGAATATACGAAGAGGGCCGGAGCTGCCTGAAAGCCGACAGCAAGCAACCTGCGATGAGCGTTACAGCGACTTATCATGGCAACAGTCTAACAAGTCCAGCTGATAAGGATGGATTTGGTCGCTCAGATGCAAAGGTACAAATTAAACACCCGGCTAAGACCACTTGCTCCATTCTAAGTCGACAATGTGTGCATGGCTCTGGATACTCGCCACCCTCTGTGGTGGAGGCACACCCAGCCTTAGGAATGGTGGGCCCCATTGTTAAATGCCTGCAGTGTATTACATTACACCGTTTATTTGCCTAGTGGCTGCACCCTGACCACGGCAACCCACAGGCACTGACTCCGCTGACAGATGAACATCCTCTCTCTCTCTGTCACACCTGGTCACAATATGTCAGCCACCGACAGCCCCGCTCCGACACACACACACACCGCCTATGGATTCCACAGGCGCGCCACACACAACGTCGAGGAAGAAAACAGAGGGAGATTCCGGAGTTATTCTTCACGAGAGGGCGTCATGGGAGCTGAGGCAAACTGCAAAGATCTGCCACTGGCAATCTGTTCTGCTGGCAAGGACAAAGACGAGAAATCAGAGAGCATAACAGGATAATGTTGACCTCAGAAATATAAGACTTGTTATTCCACCTCAAGGGAATGAAATTATTGATATAAGGATGAATGTTATTCTTTAACAGCCTCTTTTATTATCCGTTAATTATTGAACAAGTCGGGTGTGAAATTGCCCCGACAACTGGCACTGCATGGCCAGTTTACTTTTCAGTTATCTTATCTATTGTTCAATTATTCAGCTAATAACTTAAAATTGTTTGCAATTTGCACACGTTATATCTTGATATGAGACAGATATCTGCCGGTTTATGTGGGGACACGGCGTCTAGCCACCAATACAAGCAGAGATATGCTCTTATAATTAAAGAAAACGCCGCTTCCCGTGTTTATATCGTGATCGATCTGTGTCTGTTGTATCATTTCGCTCTGTTTGTGAGCTTTCCATCTATCAGTGAGGACTTGAGTCGTTCCAGGTCTCTTTTGAGATATTAAACGCCATCAATCATCACCACATTAACTTTGAAACATCTGTGTAAACACGATCACCCCTGAGAAGACTCTCTGCCAGCCGTTGCTTTTTAAACTGTGTGTCACCAGCTTGGCTTTTAGGGGGAAATCTGCTGGACTGCTTTATGGCTCGAAGGCGGCCCGCTTTACGACACAGAACAGGAGGAGGGCACTTCCGGGAGCTAGACCTGTCAGGGTTGTTAACAATGGCAGATGGTGCAACATGCTA
The DNA here is from genome assembly GCF_902150065.1 of Myripristis murdjan. Lineage (NCBI taxonomy): Eukaryota > Metazoa > Chordata > Actinopteri > Holocentriformes > Holocentridae > Myripristis > Myripristis murdjan. Next base: position 6,744,193 of record NC_044002.1, read on the forward strand.
CACGTAGCACCTTTAATGCAATCTTCTTACACTTGATAAACAGACACACTCATGCGCCTCGGTGACTCACGTAGCGTAGATTACACAACAACACTCAACACAGTCTGCTCATGTAACACGACATGAGGAGGGGAGCGTGTCGCAGAATCACTGAAGTCCACCGAATGACTGCGAGCACTCGGCGGAGATCATCTTACGGGCCACATGTCTACCTCTGGCAGCGCTCATCTGGCCGACCCTGGAGGTGAGGCAGGGCGCTGCTGGGAGTCAAACGCACGCCGCATCAATCAGGAGTCACTCGGCGGCCAGGTGCTGCTGCGCTCGCCCGGATGAACCGTATGCGTGAGGAGAATGTCTTCCATACTCGGGACAAGGTTCAAACACAGACTCAGGAGAGGTGCTTTAAAATACTCATTGGCAATTCCATCAGCTACTTTAGGAGATGGACTTAGATATCTTCTCTTATCCTTGGCTGTAATTTGTGCTCTTTAGGGAGAATTCTCAGAAAAACTGATAGGACATGAAAAAAAAAATGTGCTTCCTACCAAGAATGGGTTGATGCCCCCCACCCCCCACCAGCTCCCCCATCCTGAAACCTATGCCTACATTTCCAACCTATTTCCAACACAGCCTGTATTTTTCCTCACAACTTCTACTCACTTTATGGTTTTGTCATAGTCTCAAAGATTACCGCTGCCATCATTCAAGTGAGGTTCACTTTCTGATGTTGAGTGATTATAATGAGCTGTCCGCGTTGAAACTAATGAGACTTTTGTCATTGTGTTCATCATAAAGTACACCCAAATAATGCATTCAGCGGATAAAACAAAAAAATTCCTCTCGCCAGATCCCAGTAATAATGGCCTGTCAACAACTCTGATATTTACCCACAAAGGTCCATAATTCTGGAGATGCTCTTGTCTGTTTTGTTAAACACTGCAATAAAGTACAACCGCACGCTGGACCACTCTGCAAGACTGTGAGGGATAATTGTAATGCACTCAGGACTGGCTGCAGCCTTTTCAGCATTTAAATAAGCTTTTCATGTCTCATGCATCTTGCATCCTTTTTAGCTCTGTTTAAAGAGAAAATGTCCGAGTTCTGCTATTTTTATTTGATTTTATTTTGTCTCCATCTCTGCCGTGTGCTCATTGCTGCGGTGTTTCTGCACTGCACTCCCCACAGATCACATTTGAATCAAACAGGGTCCAGCACTGTGATGTCTTTGTCCTTGGATTTTCTATTGATTAAGACTTTCTGTAGGTGGTGGTCTTTTCTTTGTCCATTCAGCCATGGTGGCTATCGGTGTTCTCATGCTTCTTCTATTTACTATAAACCATCTGGAAATCAAAATGCATAACTTCCTGTGAATCAGAGTAATTTTTTCCAGGAAAGGATTACCAGACACTGAGTATTCAGAACAGCAAATGTAAAAGCTTCCATGCTCTGGCTATAGGCTGAATCACAGCTGTGTTGTATCAGTCAGTGATAGAGAGTGTTTACGATGCATAAGGAATTATTGGTTTATAATATGCAAAGGGGTCCAAACAGCACACACTCTAATACACACACACACACACACACACACACACACACACATAGATAGAGCAAATGTCTGGGAGGGACATGATGATCTAACATGTGAATGTGGAGAGGACAGGAAGGGTCACAGTTAAAGGTGGAGCTCATCTTTTCAAGATGAGGTTAAAAGCCTTTGAGGCAGTGACCTTGCATTTAAACCCCCCGGGGTAAGGCTCATAAACAGGTGTTAGAACAGCTGTAATAGAACAGATCCTGGATGGAGTGTGTGGGGGTGTGTGTGTGTGAGAGAGAGAGAGAGAGAGAGAGAGAGAGAGAAGTGGATAGAAGTGAGATGTGTAAGGACAGTAGAGAAGCAGTGTGTTGGCCGCAGACCACCATGACAGCCCACAGGGACAGGGAGTGTGCATTCCTTCACTCTAATGGGGCCATTTGGCGAACGGCTATGGAAATGAGTGCTTGAGCATATCAGTTTTAATGTGCATAACAATAGCCTTTGCACTTTTAACATACTCCATCCTTAAACTCCATATGCTGAAACTCAATATTTTATCCATAGTCGGGTTTGACAATAATGAGTTTTTTTAGGGTTGATATTAATATATTTAAACCAAAGCAGTAGTTTTTTTTTTTTTAACACACAATTTTAATGCAATAAAACCAACAGAATTTACGAGGATTCATCGTTTCCTGTAGAATTTTATTTTTGTCAGGGTGGAAAAGCCTCTGAATCAGCATTTACACAACTGGAAAGTCTAACTCAACGCTGAAAGAGAGGCTAATGAATTATTTTATAGGTGTATAAGCAGCTCCCAAAGGCAGGGTGAGGCAGGATTCATTGCAGGTTTTAAACTGCCTGCCCTGAAGCGGTTAAGTAAAATCATAACCTAATGTCTCTCTTGGCAATGGACAAAATTGACTTGCTGATATCTGATTCTTATTAAAAGGCTAAAACAGGTCCAATATGTCAGCCAACTGATATATTAGTCTCTAATTCATAGTTGTAGATAAGCATATTGTGAGCTGCTGTATTGTGTGAATTACCGTAGGAATAACAGTGATAATAATCTTTATTTTTGTAGCACTTTTCAAAACAGAATTTATAAAGCTGCTCTCCAGATAAAAGGACAGCATGGTAATGAAAAACCAAAGCAACAGAAAAGTAAGCCAATAAAAGAATCATAGGATAGGAGATTACAAACAAGCAGATTATAACAAGATTCGAATAATCTGAAGTATAAATAAATTATTGAATAAAAATTGAACATAAACAGAACATTACAAAAGCAGAAGGTTGTGCGATGGCTCATAGGGGGTTAAGAGTGGAGACCAGACACAAAATTTTGAAATCAATCCTACACCTCACTGACACCCAATTCAGAGAGGCTAAGATTTCTTGGTTCTCGTAAGAATGCAGCATTTTGAAAAGGTTGTAATAGGTTGATTGATTTCTTTGTGAGACCAGCGAAAAGAGCGTTACAATGATCCAGTCTACTTGACTCAAAGGCTTGCATGAGTTTTTCAGCATCGGACAAGGCAAGAATAAGTCTAACTCTGGCAATATTCCTGTACTGGTAGAGTGAAACGAAAACCTGAGTTCAAAATCAAAGGCCGTCCCAAATTTCTTGCCTGCTGATAACAGCACAGTCCTAGAGGAGCTACACTCCATGGACAAAGGTATTGGACCACCTGCACATTACACCAACGGGAGCTTTTATAACATCCCATTCTAAATCCATGGGCATTAATATGGATTTGGTCCCTTTGCAGCTAGAACAGCTTCCACTCTTCTGGGAAGGCTTTCTACAAGATTTTGGAGTGTGTCTGTGGGAATATTTGCCCGTTCATCCAGAAGAGCATTTGTGAGGTCAGACACTGATGCTGGACGAGAGGGCTAGGCTCGCAATCTCTGTTCTAGTTGATCCCAAAGGTGTTGGATGGGGTTGAGGTCAGGGCTCTGTGCGGGCTAGTCAAGTTCTTCCACACCAAACTCACCCAGCCATGCCTTTACTGAGCTGCTTTGTGCACTGGGGCTCAGTCATGCTGGAACAGAAAAGAGCCTTCCCCAAAGTGTTCCCACAAAGTTGGAGGCAGAGAATTGTCCAAAATGTCTTGGTGAGTTGAAGCATTAAGATTTCTCCTCACTGGAACTAAGGAGCCAAGGCCGAGGCCAGAAAAACAAGCCCATAGCATTATCCCTCCTCTAGCAAACTTTACAGCTGGCACAATGCAGTCAGCCAGGGAACATTCTTGCATTCACCAAACCAAAACTCATCCATACGCATACTCATCCTCAGTGATGTAAGGCTTGCATGCAGTTGCTCGGCCATGGAAACCCATGCCATGAAGCTCCCGGCGCTCAGGTTTTGTGCTGATGTTGATGCCAGAGGAGGTTTGGAGCTCTGCAGTTATTGAGTCAGCAGAGCATTGGCCACTTTTACGCACCTCAGCACCTCAGCGCTCGCCGACCTCACTCTGTAACTTTACGTGGTGCTGCCCCCTGGTGGCTGAGTTGCTGTGGTTCCTAAATGCTTCCACTTTGCAATAATCCCACTTCCAGCTGACGGTGGAATATCTAGGGGGGAAGAAACTTCACAAACTGGCTTGTTGCAGCGGTGGCATCCTGTTACATTACTATTACAGCACCACGCTGGAATTCAGTGAGCTCTTTAGAACGAGGCATTCTTTCACAAATGTTTGTAAAGGCAGACTGCATGCCTAGCTGCTGGTTTTTATACACCTGTGGCAATGGGGCTGAATGAAAGACCTGAATTCAAGGATTACTTCTTTTTTATCGTTGCTGATAATTAGAAATTAATTTGATATCCAGACCTCAGTGTTACACATAAGGAACATGCTGATGGAAGGGAACTCGTTGGAGCTGACAGCCAGGTAGACCTGCAAATTGTCTGCATACACTGTGCCTGCTGAAAAGCTCTCTCAGCAAAAAAGAGAACAGGACAGGGCCCAAAACAGAGTCTGGTGGGAGCCTGCATGTCATTGGTGTGGGCTTAGAAACAGAGTCACTGAAAGACACTTCAGGATCACAGTGTCAAACTAAAAAGGTCCCATTACTGTATGTTTCACCCATTTGGAGAAACAGTTACTTTAAATAGAGTGGTCCACTGGTCTGCTTTGTCCACAGCAGCAGAGAGGTCTAACCAAACTAAAGTGGTACAGTTATCAGAGTTCAGGCCAATGTCATTAGAAACTTCTAGCAGAGCAGTTTGAGCGCTACTGTACAATGGACTCAGAAACCAGATTGAATTTTTTAATAGAGGATTGTATCAGAAAGCAGTCAACTGTGAGTAAACCATTTTCTCAAAGCCGTAGACAGGAATGGGAGTTCTGAAATTGGGCCCAAATGCTCATGACATTTGGGCCCAAATTAGGCTTTTAAAGTAGCAGCTGAACAACAGCCTTTTTAAAGCGTAAGGCTGTAGCCCCTGTGTCCAAGGAACTGGTAAGAACAGCTAAAATGCCAGGGGACAAAATGGTAGAAACATCTTTGAGGGGTCTGGCCGGCACAACATCTAAAGGAGAAGAAGGGGATTTTATAATACACCACACCGATTTATCCAGATCAGTCAAGGAAATGTGGTCAAAGGAGCTCAGAATAGGGGAGGCTGTATTACAGACTGTGCAGCATTGACAAGGGGAGGATATCTTACTGATAAACAGAAGCTTTCACAATGTTCAGAGGGGGAGTGAGCAGGTTGTTACGGTATTTGCATGCTGCACCCATCTCAGCATGCAAGTCTGGGTCATTTCTCTTTGTACGTGTGCACACTTGTGTTTGTGTATGCATATTCATGAGCTGGGTGTTTATGGATAGGAAAGGTTCACTCACTCAGCTCGGCGATGCTGCCCACTCGGGTTGCCAGCAGGGATTGTTCCAGGGTGCGGAGCTCGGCCTGGGTGTAGGCATGGCCCTCACCTGCCCTTCCCGAACGCTGCTGGTCCCGATGGAGGTTCAAACTCTCTGGCAGGCTCAGCACACCTGGAGACAGAAGGCAAGAGGTCAAGGCATAGGTCAAGGGTCACAGTAAAAGAAGATAACACTGACGCATCATCTTTTAGTGAAATCAGTTTCATCAACATTTAAGTATCCTACTTCATGTCTTTTTGCTGGTTTTCAGTAAATCTCTAACACTGCGAGAAGTCTTGAGGGGCAGGACGGATCACAAAAAATAAGCAGTTTCAGTTAAGAGCTCAAACAGAGTTGAGCAGCTAAATTATAAGACCCACATTTTTTTTTTGCCCATTCAGCTGCTAGTGAGCAAGCATTAGTTTAAATGACTGAATATAGACACAAAGTCATGGGTAAATACAGCTTGTATTTTTTTGTGCGAGAGCCACAGCCAGCATCATGTTAACATAATGAATAAGCCCAAACTTAACAATGGCATGCTGATTCATTTTGTCTCCAATGAAGTATGGCACTTCTTTCACACAAAAGTTCCTTACAGTCAAAACAACAAAGCGTCAGTTTCATCTTTGTATGTGTTTAATTATAAATGAGCTAGTTATTATGACCATAACTTTTGATTTTATTCACTGGATACAGCTTGTGGCCACTATTTTAGTTCTGAATTCAAAGAGTGACAGCGAAACTAGGCAACCCTGGAATGTGTAGTTTTCCTTTTGTATTATATCTGGCTGTGTTCACAGGTGGGTAGTGTGCATTTTCTGCAAACAAGGTGTAGGAGACAATGTTGGCTGGAGAGGATTAATCCATTTAGGTCCTGCTACTCTCGCCAGGCTTTGTTTGGCTGCTGAGAATGGGTTGTGACAGATGGGATATCGAGCTTTTGCTACAGGAGAATGGAAAGCAACACCCTGCCGAGTGCTAATCCTAATGACACGGCGCAGAGGGATATGCTGTTTCTCAACAAACAGTAATTACAACATGGAGGAACTTAGTCGATTTGTCTGCATGCGATGCCAGCACATAAGACAATAGACACTGTCTCACTCACATGTACACACAGGCACATAGTGGACTGATCTCATGACTCGCAGATCGCCACTCGGGGAAGCAGCTTTCCTAGAGCAGGGAGTTCAGGCTCCTCCAGCTCCAGATTCCTCCCACCCCATCCTAAACCGAGAGCATCCAGCCCAGGAATTCCACTATTCCCCAGCCAGGGTCCCGTTCCCGCATCCTCCCACAGCCTTTCCTAAGGGTCAGTTTTATTTAGAGTCCCAAATAATTTATCTAAAAGCTTTTTCCATGTTTGCCTGACCATTGACCAGTATTGACAGAACTGCCTCTGTTGGGTGTGTCTCAAAAGGAATTCTTCAAGCGGAAAGGGATCGGACTGTTGGTGGGTGGTTCTGGCTTGCCGTCTTCTTGGACTTCTGTGTTCCAAATGTCCTCACATGGACGGAAAGGCGAAGAAAATCCTGCAAAGTGAGGATGCTTAGCTCAAGTCCATATAGGGTTTTAGGGTTATTGGGTTTTGGATTCAAATTACAATGCACAGAAAAAAAACATCTCAATTTTAACAAGCTATGTCGTGTCATATTCAGTGTAACAATCTTGTTTTTTCTTAAAAAAAAAAAAAAAAAATCTCCAAGGGGATGAGATAATCCCACTTGTTTCTGATGGAGTTCCACTTGTGTTTTTTTTTCTGGGAACAAGCATAAATCTGTTGAAACATGGAGTCAGAATGAGCTCACTAGGATCAAGACAAAGACACTTGATTCAGGAAAAGTCTGGAAACAAGTTGATTAGCAGTGGAAACAAGCGGGATTATCTCATCCCAAAGGCAGATTTCTTTTCACTTTTTTGAGGAAAAACAAAATTTTATCACTATACACAACACTGAAAAACTTGTTAAAATGAGATTTTTTTTTGCAGTGTAGGATTAGTCATGGTTGAGTATGTTAAGTTCCCCACATGCAGCAACAAAAATATGTATGTGCATCTTTGCAGGCTTGCATGTGTAAGGCCTAAAGAAATTAAATAATTACACCTCCAAAAGTAAATACTAATTTCCAAGACTGAATTCATCAGTTCAAAGAGTTATAATGCAAAATTGTAATCAATGCTCATTTTCCTAAACTAATAGTCACGGATCAGGAGGTAAATACGGAGCTTTAAGAATAGCCTGTGAATCAGCAATGACAGGATATACATAGCAACAAACATAACAATGTTGTGCCACTGCAATATGTTGAATTTTGCAAATGTCTGGGGTGAGCAAAGACAAAAAAAAGGGAAAAAAATGACTCCAAATTCTGAAAGAAAGCTTCAAAGTGCCTGGTGGCAAACAGAGAAGCAGGATTGCATCTCCGACCTGAGGTTCAAAGCACGCTGTCATTTTCTCCTCATCTCCAAGTCACAGATTGAGGCGGAGGAATCCTGTGGACTTCTTCTAATCATATTAGGATTCACAAGTTCCACTGCTGGAGATTGTACTTGTATGGTTTTGGGAAAACACATTTGAATAATTCATGATCTTCTTGATAATCAAGGCTCCCCTTCTTAGCCCTTGCCCTGTGTCTTCCCCAACTCTCCGTCGCCCAAACTATTCTTTTAATGTGATCCTGGGGTGTCGGGGAAGCTCTTTGCTGCATTATTCATCCCATCAGATCAAGACGTATAAACAAGTCTGCAGTTCTCTCCCCCACCTCGCTCGCCCCTCTTCCGCCCTCCCCTCCATGTTATCTCTCGCTAACACTTGGATGGAAGAAAAAACAGCACCGATGTTTGATCCTGGGTGATGTTTGCGCTCTAAACATCTGAGGTGAAAGAGAAGCCAGTCTGGCCCCTTAGAGACAAGACCAGGAACAGGCAGGGTGGGAGGACCGAGGGGGGGATACCTACACAAAAGTCTGATTAAAAAATGACAAGCAGCATGAAATCCCCCGGAATGGGGAACTGTTGCAGTGCTGTTTTTTTTTTTTTTCGTTAACCCCATATTTCTGAGTCATTTTTCAACTGCATATTCCCGCAACCTCAAAGCAATTGCATGACCTCGGCGACATGTATATTTTGAGAAAGTCTAATCCCAGATAAACAGATATGACCTGCATTTTCTATTCTGGGGCACTCTTCGTCTCCATTGCTGTCGGGTAGATGGGAGAAGATGGAGACTGGGTCAGGGGGACAAGACTACTTTAGAGCACGGAGCTGTGTACAAAACTCCCCAGAGTCGTTTCAACAGAAATATTGCTGCTCACGCAAGCAGTCATAAATAATGTAGAGAATATTGAGCATCCCATCTTTGCCAGGCCGCCTGAGCTGGAATAGATCATGGGAGAAAAGGTTCGCTAGAATTCACACGCCGATGGCTTAGAACAGAGCAATTAATACAGTGAATATTCTCACAGTTTGAAACAATGTTGAAAAAAGTCGCTACTCTTTAATATTATTAGAGTTTAAACCCCGGAGCTGCTGCATTGATAATGGAAAGAGTTTCCAGCCAAGAGTGAGGAGCTGCAAACTTTTTGATGTTCACATGAGTCTGCTGGGTTGAAAACCGTTCTGAAAGATGCAACTCACACACGCCATGATGCCAAGTGCCTGCTCACAAACATGGCTTCCCTTTGCTCTTGTTTTATTGCAAGCAAAAGAGATTCAGCAAAGAAGGGAAAAAAAAGATGAACTAAAAATACACCAGAATTTGCAGAGAAGAACACAAAGGTATACCCCTCGCATGGGGAACATACTTGACTGTACTGACTTTTTTTGGCGAAAAAAAAAAAAAAAATGAACAAATGCAAAAAAAAAAAAAAAAAAAAAAAAAAAAAACTGACAACTTTTCAGGAAGGAAGAACAGCAGCCTTGTTTTCTGCTCGTCACAAAGGTCAGAGAGGTGCCGAAGGTGTCGTTACGAGCTTTCCACATGACAACGGCACGGCGCTTTTACCCTGACTGTTCCACCTCTGGGGCTTCACAGGCCCAGTAATGGCACGATGGCAGTCTTAAAATAGCTTTCACCCATGTGTTTATCATCATGACTATCTCATATTCTGTGTTTTGCTCCTGGTAATTTATTGTGTTTTCTTTAGGGAGATAACCCAGATCCACTGAGGGAGATGAATCTGAAGTCCAAGACGCCCCGCAGAGCCTGTTATTCCAACTTAAGGCAAACTGCACACCAGTTTGCAAGTGACAATACTTGCGCCACAGTGTTATGTTTTTTTCGTCTCTTTCCAGCACAAGGCTTGCGAGAAAAACATTGCTGTTTTGATGGGACACCTTGACATTTTGAATTCTAGCTATTTTTCCTCCACCAGGCACTTGTTGCATTGAAAATGTTGGGAACGGCGGGGTGGGGGTTCTATATTTGTGCATTAGTCAAAAAGTGTCTTGTTTGCCTTGCTACTTTTTTCTCCTCCACCAGCCTTCTTTACCAATGTCACTGTAAGCTTTCAGTAACTTTATAACAATCGCTGACATCCTGCATTTGACAATACTGCTGTATATTACAAAAATATGGTGTATATGAATCTTTGCAATTGAAGCAGCGCTGCAAAAAATCTCCATCTTGCCAAGTCATTAAGTCGTACTGAGTGTTAAAATCTTGTTTTTCTTAAAACAACTGAAAAAAAAGATGCCAGTGGGATGAGATAATCCTTCTTTTTTCATTGTAGTTTCACTTGTCTCAGGAATATGTCTGGTGTAGTATAAATTAAAGTAAACATTTGTTTAATAAGTCAGATCATCAGGGGAATGGCACTTGGTTCAAGAAAATTCTGGAAATAAGTTGATTAGTATTGGAAGAAAGTGGGATTATCTCATCCCAGCAGCAGATTTATCTTTTTTTTTTTTTTTTTTTTTTTTTTTAACTTGATTTAAGAAAAACTCAATTTTGAGACTAAATGACTTAATATGATGGAGTTTAGGCTTGGCCCTCACTTTGGCCACAGTTGATTTAGTGCAGTGTGAAGTCAAACCAAATGATAAACAACAAAAAGCAACGTTTCTTGAGCATTTAGGTCTCATCAGTGTGCATACATGCATGAAGAAATGTTATGTAGCCAAGCATGAGAACATGAGTACATCTTTATATGTATGTGAGTGTGTGTGTGTGTGTGTGTGTGTGTGTGTGTGTGTGTATGTGTCCAAGCCAATCTTAATTAACAGCTCATTACATGGATAGCCCTGTTTCTCTTGCATGAGAAGAGCACCCTTTGAGAAAGGTCTTCTCGGGGGGCAAAAAGGGAGAGAGACGGGACTGTCCGGTCTGTTTGATCTGTGTGATCAAGCCTGTGGCATAATGAGATTCGTGATCAACACCATTCCTTGGAATGATGGAGAGGTTACTCCTCTCTGAATGACCTCACCACTCAGAGCTCAGACAACTCAATCCCTCAATGCCTGACCTTTGAAACGTCTTCACAAGAAAAGTCTTTGCTCCTCATGCAGGAAGAAAAACACTTCTGAGAAATTCCGTGCCTATGAAAGAACTAAGGCTTTTATCCCCCTTTCAAAGATGCGGGTGGCGCTGATAGGATGACATTTTGATTTACAGTAATTATTCTGCCAAACGCACTTGTCCTGGGCTCTTCTAAATGTCAAGTCAAGGTCATTTGGGTCACTCTCCAAGCATGCAGCTTCTGCTTGGTGCCCAGGTATCGCGGTAACGCTCTTGAACCGCTGCAGTGCACACCTCCTTATTTTCTACAGGAATGTCCAATCGATTTCTGTGTAGCAAGAAGTGGTGCTCTCTCTTGTCAGAGAAAACTCACCCAGAATATTAACAGGTAGTTGCCATGGCAACAGGCAAGTGCTGCCTAACAGCTTGGTGATTGGCTGTGCTGGAAAACCATCGTTTTTTACTGTAACAAAGCACACATACAGGAAACTCCACCTGATATAGCTTTGTTGAGTCTGAAGCCCCAAAGCCCCCATGTACACATGAATGACCAGACATTTTGCAAAAGTATCGCATCAGAGGGGATGATTCAGTTGGGTAGCTGCAGCATCTACACGAAAGAGACATTTATTCTCTCATCAATAATGAATGAATGCAGCTGGGACTCAAACCACATTAGCGATGAAATGGCCAAGATGATCAAACATCCCACCCAACTGGCTAACTGCAAATGTCAGCCATAGATCCACAACCCAGCTGTTTGTAGGGGCTCACAGCAGTACCAGACGAGGGATGTTGCTTTGAATGGACATAGAACCGAACCGCAGTCTACATAGTCCCATGTCGCATTTGTGGCAATGATTCATAGACCTAATTAGCTGTCGATGTTCTAATCAGCCTAATCACCTCTATGGGGAGTACAGTAACACGAGACTTGGCATGGAACCTGGTCAGTTGGTAGCAACTAAACTGCTTATACAAAAAAAAAGTGCAAGAGCAAATATTGTGTCACAATCATAAAAAGACTCAGCAGTTTATAGCAGCAGCATGTATGAGAATTACTTCAGTGAAAATCTGCAGCTCAGATGGGAAGATTCATACGTCTGAGGACACTACAACTTTTGCTTCCTTTTACTGTCTAGATCCTGATAAGGCACAGATGTGGTAGCTTGGTAAATTTATTCTGGTGGTGTTAGTGCCGCTCTTATGCCATTCGGAAATGCGGTGGTTCAGTGCTGACCACTCTGGCTTAAAGGACGGAGCAGTGGCATCCCGTCTGGGTCCCAAAAAGCCACTAACGAGCTGCCGGCACAGTAACTCCAGTCTGAAGCGAATGACAGGAGATATAATCCAGTTTGTGAGACGTTTCCTGAAAAAAGGTTGACATTACATTGTCACAGAGCTAGAAAAATTTGCTGTGCCTGACGCAGCTCTCTACCCGACTCAACTGCACACGGCCCTCACTATCTTAAAGGAAGCCACCGGGAATTAAAATTCAATATACATGCATTTGTTTGTGTACATTTTATGCATTACCTATGCATATACAATGACTGGAAATGATGAACTATGAATTTTGGATGCAATTGACATGAACTTGTATGCTCACATTGATCAAATGGCTGAGAATGAGTCAGTTAGGTCATGTGTGGCAGCTTTTTAATCTGAAATTACTTCGTATCCCACAAAATATAGCCATTACATTTTGTATAATACAAAAAAATAGCCTATATTACAAAGTAACCCTCTCATTTACATGGTTAGTTCTCGTTGCTGTCTAGAAAATCGGTATCGGAGTTAAATTCCCAGCAAGGCATCAGTGTCTCTGCTTGCCGTCTTGACACTCCGGATAACGGATTTCTCCTTCGTAAATTCCAAAATAATCCTGTGCCCTCCCACGCTCTGAAGGGAGCTCTGTGATTCCAAAGCAAGAGCATCAGAGTGAATTCTCAAACACACCCATGATTTATGGATCATCAAGTGCTGCGGAGCGTGAACTTTGATAGTGTGTCTCATGCCTGGCAGACTCACCTATACGCTGCCAGCAGGGAGATGTTTCAGTACACAAACATTTCTCATGGGCTGTTTGGTTTGGCTTTACCTAGAGCGGCTCGACCAGCGAGAGCAGCTCTGCCTCCCAGCAAATGTCCGTCCGCCTGAAACCCCGACCTGCACAACCTAATGGTGACAACACCGAGGTTGTTATCACCGGCAACATCACGGAAAATACCTCAGGTTCGGGTGGATGCCATATTTTGAGGGAGTCCTTCTATAAATGTTACTTTCACTGGCTTCAAAAGGCAGGTGTGTGCCTGTTTGCTCTGCACACACATGGTCGGAAAACACAGAATGGGCATGGTATAGTAGCACTATTATCCAGTAGCCCCGATAGTGTGACATCTCACTCGCACACACTGCGAGAGTAGCACCTAATGGAGGTCCCTGCACTCTTGTGCCTGAAAGGAATGACCGCAAGGACCTAGAGTTATTCTAAAATAGAGCTCATGGAAGATCAAGGCTGCACATATTTCTGCTGCCCCACATACAAAGTTTTAAAGCTACAGCAGGCAAGATATTTATGTAAAAAGAAAAGCATCATCGGTCTAAATCAGAAATTAGGGCTGCATCAGAGAAGAGTGCTCCATCCCTACTGATTGAGACACTGATGAGTCACCCTATTTTCCCAGTTTAAATTCAGGTGCCTGGTATCTGATCTCCATCCTGCAAACCATAAATAAGGAGGAATTTAGAGTAGGTCTGAAGAATGTGCAGCTTACTGATATCAAATTAGATGATTCCTGGGTAACCAAGTGCTTCAAGCTTAAAAAAAAAAAAAAAAAAAAAAAAAAATCTAACAATCATCTCCTGCTGCCACTTGATGCCGCCAAATTGTGATGTCGCCCAGTTGCATCTCTTTTATTCAAAATGTTGCCCTCAACTTGGCTCCATCCAGTCACTGGCATTCAAACCCCCTCGTCCAAATGATGCTCTCTGTTCCATCACATTCAGTGCCAGGCGAAATCTTCCTGCCTTGTCATATCATCCAGCGAAAGGAGGCCCGGACCTCCTCATAAATAAATCACCGCAGACAAATGTATCTGGCCATGTAATGCAAATACATGCAGATGTGTTTGCTCGGGATGATTCTGCAGCGTCTGCCCGTCCGCTGCAAACCGAGAAGTTGTTGGGCTGCTTCTTTTTCGCTTCGATTAAAACCGCTTCCTTCCTCTGACTCTCTCTCTCGATGTGTTTTCAAGCATATTTGCATTTAGGGAGTTGCAGCATTGCAGTCTTTTTGTTAGTGTGAGCGTGCGTGTGTGTGTATATGTGTGTGTGTCCTTGCTCGACTATCTCAGGCACTACAACCTTCTCTGCTTACAAAAAGTTTCTCTTAAAGTTCTTAAAGGAAATTAGCCACAAACAGATGGCCTGTTTGAAGAGGATTTCACCACTATAATCAGCAGTCAACACGATACAACAAAACATCATTAGAAGGTGGAGTGTGTGTTATACAGCACGCCATCCTTTAAGTTGTGTGTCAGCTTCATACATAGCGGCTATGTGCTGTCCTTTAGGCTGCCTCCTGCTACGTTTGTGTGCGATGCCGAATAATTTCACATGGCTTTCAGCCTCTTTTCGCCTCCAGCGCTCAGATAATGCTCAATTTCCCTCCCCTCAAACTGAGGTCTCAATTTCCATGGCAATCACAGCGAGCAGCTCCCTTTCACAGAGGTGCAAGTGTCGGCTGCCCGGGTCTCTATTCTGGGCAAAATGTGAGTTAGCACAGAGTAGCTGTCATACCCACAGGCTGCAAACGGCAGGAAGGTAACACAGAGCCTGTTAGGAGAGTGGATTAAATTATGACCCTTGCATGTGAAGGCACCTTAAAACTACTGGTAAACATATGGCAAAGGCTATTGCAGGCCCCTCTCCAAGCAAGTACCGATTTCATTACCCATCACACGACACAAATTTTGATCAGAGTGAAAGGTGTTCCACCAGATGGCCTTCCCAACAACTTCCTGGTGCTGTGCCCAATCCCTGGCAAACAAGCAGTACATCAGCAACATCTTTATTTGGATTTAAAAAGGGCAAATCCTAAGCTTTGGCGTATTTTCTGTTACACATTTCTGGCCACACGTATCACCATTTACACGGCAGTATTCCACAACAAAACTCAGTGTTATTAATACATGACTGTAGCATGTCATCTGTTTGTACCAGAGTAGGTTGTTTGTGGCTTAATATAGCCATAGACTCTTGCTGGTTAAGTCATTAGCATTATGAGAAGCTTAATCCCTCATCGTTCGGGTACCTTTATCATGCCAAGCCAGATGGATTGCAGGTGCCACGCCAGATGCCTTACTATATTTAAAGGCTCCATGTAGACCGCGGGGCCGTATTGTGGTGCAAATTAAACTAGCAAACAGCCGTCCTCTTTGTGCTTCTACTGTACCTGCGTCTGTCAGTTTTTTTTTGTTTGCATATAGAGATATTACAAATTCAGAATCACAGGTCTGCTTTCCCCTGCTGAGATGCTCTGTTAGGTTCGGTCTGTGTTCTCAATAGAGCCACCTGACTCATCCCAGTCACCGGGGGCGACGAGACAGGGAGGCAGCGTAATGCAATCAGACGCAACACAAATATCAGCCCGTGTTTAATGAGCAAAGAGGATGATCGGAAAAACAGCGACGGCAAAGAGGGTCAGCATTAAGTGGATGGAAAACAATTAAACTCATACATATTCATATGTTTGTACAGCTCAGGAGTACACAACCTGGAGTACACATACAACGTGGGTGGCAGCAAATGCAGGAGGAAAGTGTCTTTTTGTGGAATGTAGCTGCAGCTACCTGAAAAAGTCTTCCTTCTCCTCTTGCTTCCACCTCGCCCTTTTCTGTCACACATGACCATCCTATGGATAAAATACTAATTTGTGGCTCTGGCCCTTGTGCTCATTATTGTGGCTTGTTTGTACCGTTGGTGGCTCTTAAGAGTTTAAGCTCATTTTACCGTCGCACATCTCGGCTATGTTTTTGTGGCCGGACTAATTGGCCATACTCTGGTTAAGGTCTTTTTTGGATCAAGCTGTTTACATGTACCTTTGATATCCGGTGAGTATCCCTGTTGCTGTGAATAAACCAATTAACAGGATATTCAAGTCTGATTGTGGTTTCTCACCCACTGATAGCAGTCCAAGAGGAAAAAAAAAAAAAAAATGTAGGAAAACACTTGGCTGCCAGCTGCCCTTTCCATCTTTGACTGAGTGGGTTAGAGTAAAAAAAAAATACATAAAATAAATAAGATGATCCCAATATTAAGTACTGCTGCCACCGTGTTTTTTTGTTGACATCAAAATCTACCAAAGAGCTGCATGAGTTTGTTAAAAGTGAAAGGACTAAGATGTTTACAGGCCACAGCAACCTGTTCATATTATGAGTTTAGTCTGGTTTATCTAGCAGAAATACTGGATTTAAATGTACTGAACCAACACGGCTTGAGTTACTGAATAGAGAAGAGAATTTTAGATACTGTGAATCCCTTTGGATGTGGCCGTTTGCATTCATTTTCAAGGCTTTGCCATTTGCTTCATGAAGACTAACTATAATAAAAATGAAAATGATTTTTTTTTTTTTTTACACTTTCCCAGCTCTAAAATTGCTCAACAATTCAACATACAGAACAAGAAGCATGAATATTAGACACATATGCTGGAAGAACCATGCAGCGAATATAATAAGATGGAGTATGTAACAAACCCACACACAGTTTGATATAGATAATATCTCAAAATAATCTGATGACAGTGGGACTCTTATGTGCTATAATCCCTAGTGGAATGAAGCCATTTCTCCCACCTCTTGGCTGATCCTCCTGCCAACAGAAACAGGTATGTTATATCACAGCTATAAATAGTACATACGTTGACCTCATGACAGGCTTCAAGGTAGACAACTGTGCACATATTTACACCTTTTCTAATGGTGTGGAAGCTGCTTTTTCCTCTGGGCTGAACACCTGGTCTTCCACGTGCAGTCCTTGAAACAGCCTTTGGCCTGCTCTGCTACCTAGTTTGGGTATTTCACACACGACAAACTCCACAGTGGACCAGGTGCATGAAGATGGACTGATGCCATTCAGTCCCTCATCCTCTCCCACGGTGCCATGTGTACCCAAATAGAACACATTACTAATTTGGCAAGGCTGATGTTGACATTTGGTTCCTCTGCCTCGTGGAAAGGGTAATGACCTCAAACCGTGATGCAGCCACCACGACGCACCTGATCCATCCTCTGTATTAAACAGGATGCTCCCACAATGTATCAATCTGTGTAATGAAAATAAAAAAGAAAAAAAAAACATACAAAGCAACAATATTGCTGTCCTAGAAAAAGCACGACTGATTTGGTAAATCTTCCAAAAATCAATCTGAAGCGAGAGTGGAAACTCTGAAGGGGTTTCCTAATGCAATCAGGCAGCAGAATAAAATTGGCAGCTTAGTAGTTACTGAGGTTGTCCCCCGACCAGGGGGCTTAGGTTTGATCCTTTCCTGCAGCCAAACCTGTTGCAGGCCTTTAAGCAAAATACTGAGGCTATGCCGGCTACAGTGGTGCCATTAAAGTATGTTCAATCAAAACCTTAAGACTTTAAAGAGTTATTAAGAAATCCATGACCACCATAGGACCAGTAGGAATTAAAGTCACAATGAAACAGCATTCTGAGAGCCCTCTTCAGTAGAATGCAACACACCCCTGAGGTAACTGGATTGATTAGTATGAGGATGATGCAAGTTAACAGCTAGAGGTTCTGCAACAAAAGCCCAAAAAGCAAATTAGGAGGCCGGTGAACATTCAGAACCGTGCAAGTGGGTCTGCAAGACTGTGGTTGGGCCAATAACAGATTGGACTTTCAGATGGGAGATTGGAGTTTGATTGCCATGTGATGCAATAATGAACTATTTTAAACTAAACCATAACCTTTTTCTAACCTTAACCAAGTGGTTGATGCATAAATCGATGAACTGTGGCCAATGTTATGCATTTCTAACCCGTTAATCCATGAAGTTATCTCAAGGGGTGTGTCGGGTTGTAAAGTGGGCGTGTCATGCTGTAAAGACAGTGCCATTCATTTTTATATAGCTGAATATTCTAGCATGGAAAAGTAGCTAACAAGACGAAAAAGTCATTTTTCATTTCACTGTGACTTTTGAGTAACATCAGCAGAGGCTGTCTCCACCTACACAAGTAGGTAGCATCATTTTGACTGACTTAAACAATTTAGTCACATATTCTTGACAGAAAGGAGTAACCTAGCTATTTATAGCAGAGATTCAACAGAAACATCTGCTGAAAAGGTAAAATATCACCATGCTAAATACTAATAATAATAATTTGGCATTTGCTTTTTTGGCTTGGCTTGAGAGGTGTCTTATATCCATGTCACGCGTGCCACTGACCTCTACTGCAGAGTTGAAAATGGTGGTGATTTGGTAGTCTTTTAGCTCCAGTAGGTGGGGATTTTTTTAGACAGGGTACAATAACTGGAAAGTGAATTTTGATAGCCATAAATCTCAGAGACCAGCTATCAAAAGTTGAGTCATACACACTGAGTCACTGGTACTGACCAACAGCCCTGTCAACCCCTGCAGATATATTAGGGCTATTTCGTGTTATGGGGCTGTTAAAAACCTACTTGGTGCCACTTAAAACTGCAACAGTTGGTGGCTTCTGGCTGGTATTCATAAAATCCACATTTCAACAGGAGAAGACATCAAAAAGTACACCACTTTGAATAGTGGCAATGACAGTGACATAAGACAAGGACTTCATACAGATTTGGAGTGGCAGGTCTAAATTTGGGGGCGGCATGACTGGGCCGGTCTTGATGTTAAGGTTAGCGACATGGCTGATATGGCCGTGCAGCGTGCTCGCAGGTCCCTGGGCTGCGGGGCATCGCAGCCAGTCAGACGAGGTTGGGAGGTGGCTGAGGTTACACGGCTCTGACTGGCTGAAGCCCAAGGCCTGCATTGAATTATTTTGCACATCGCAATAGCGCTGCAGCTCTCTGATTCACAGAATGAAAGAGGAGAGAGAGAGAGAGAAAGGAAAGACAGGAGAATGATCAAGAGGAGTGCAAGAACAATGGAAATGAAGCACAATGAGCCTGCAGGACACAAAGGAAGGAAAGGACGCACACGCCGAGAAAAAAAAAAAAAAAAAAAACCCTGAAAAGAACAAGGATGATTGATGTGAGGATATTGAAGGAGTGAGGCTGTGGTGCACAGGAAAGGCACAGTGAGGCAGGAAGTGAGGTTTTTATCTGCCAGCCTCACATCAAACACTCTCGGAGGAGCCATCCTCTCTTGCATGCCATGGAGGCTGAACAAAATTGACCCAAAGAGCCTACTGCTTTGTAGTGATAAACCAGCATTATTGGCTATGCCCCCCCCCCCCCCCCCCCCCCCCCCCCACACACACACACACACACACACACGAAAAAAGGATCGAAATATCGACAAATCCTGCAAGGTGAGAGTCTATGATGATTGTCTGCTTAGTGTTAGATTACCTTTCCAATGGGGACAGTGCAGCTCTAACACACAAACACGTGAAAGTGCATGAAGGGCAGTGAAGAGGCAGACTGTTTTTCAGGCAATCCGCTGTATATTTTGTTTGCAATCATTTGAATGAACTGAAAGCTCCATAATATCAATTAAAGCTGTACTAAGTGATTTTCTGACTGTTAAATGGTGCTGAGAGCATAACCTCCATGCTGTCAGATTGCTTGCAGAAATTGAAAGTAAAGAGTGTCCTTTATGGAAATGAGGGACGACACATTTACCCTCGCGAGCCTCGTATTGGATTACTTTTTCTCTGAGCTTCGATTTGTAAATGTGGCGAGGCTGCACACTTTCAGCTACAAGGTAAGCTTTGAAGCTCAGCATGAACTTTTTTTTTCCTGCCACTGAACCGCTGACTTGTGGGACACTTGCACAACTGACGTGAAATATGGATACCTTTATCTGCGGGATGTGCGGGTTCAGAGATGCTGTCGATGAAGTTGGACCGGTGAAGGGGTGAGGAGGAGGGCAGAGGAGGAGCTTCAGGTCGGGCTGATAATGACATTCGGAAAGCTCAGCCGTGTAAACTGCACTGCGAGGAGAGACCCACCGTCACAGCCCTCACAAAAATGCACGAAATGCATGCAGTGTTGCTTAACGTAGCTTTAACCGGGTCAGCTGAAAGTGCAAGTCTGCATGCTTGATTATCAGTGTGTGTGTGTGTGTGTGTGTGTGTGTGTGTGTATAGGGAGAGAGGGACTGAAGAGGGGCAGACTGAGCGGCAGAGAGTAGTTTTGTATGTCAGCCAGGCTGTGGCTCCTCTCACATTGCCATTCCCAGGCTGTGTGGTCTGGCGATGGCTTGCATTAACAGTCAGCCGTCTGTCCTCTCCACTCTCACTGAAACACCGCTCGTCTCCGAGGGGGTTAACCTGCGGCCCCCCTGAATATCACCCAATCACAGCGCTCTGACATCCCTGGACCTGCCCAGATGGTCACCATATGTCCGAGGGCCACGTACAGCGAGCCGGGAACACACCAGCGCAGACAGGGGGGAGAGGAAGGCGCCATTTCCAAGAGCCACGGTTTGTTTACCCACGTGCCCCTCTGGTATTTGTGATGTGTTCATCCGACGAAGCATCTGTAGTGCCAACATCTGATATTATGTGCAAATAACATGAATAACTGCAGCAGAGCAGGAAACGGCGGTGGGCTCCGTCCTCACAAAACGGATCTACCACTTGTTGCTTGTTACACATTTCAAAAGTAATATCATTGCTTTGCTTATCATCACTCCCCGCATGGGAACAACAATACTTGATATATTAATTTCTCTGCCGCGCCACCGGAACTGCAAATTACATCATCTCTCGCCTTCGGATAGCCGGATAACTTCTTTACCACGCCTGTGAATGATCAGAGCAACAAAATAGTGTTGATGTCCAATGTTCTTGCCGTTCTTTTGCTGAAAACACACTTCCGTTTGGGGGAAATTAACTTTACAGCCGTTTTTTTTTTTTTTTTTTTTTTTTTTCATTTCATCAGATCACAGTGCTTTGATGATTCCAGTCCATTCAGTGTGAAGATGGGGCGATAACACAGGTAATGACTCATTTTCGGAGTCGTCGCTGTCTTTCTATGACTGACGCTGAAATAGTAATTTGCTCCGCAGCTTGTTAATACGAAAAGTTATTTAATGACACACACACACACACACACACACACACTCTCTATATACTTATCTCGAGCCATGCATGCGCCTACACAGCGCAAACACAAACTCTCACCCACATCAACTCACCTACAATCCACTGCCCCACACAAACATGCGCACATCATTCTCTCTCTCTCTCTCTCTCTCTCTCACACACACACACACACACACACACATGCGCAGAAGACCTTGACCTATCTCTGCCCTCCAGTCAGTGTACAGGTAGCAGCTGCCTGCAGAAATCGATGGGAGAATACATATCATTCTGCATATTAAGATAGCAGGTGGGCAGGTGAAGTATGAATGTGAAACACAGGAGGAGAGAAACAAACAGAGCCGAGCACAGTCGACATGTCTCTCTGTCAAAGTGAAAATGTAGAAAAGAAATGAAAACAATCAGATCTTGTCTCAGGAAATGTGAATATGAGACAACCATCAGTTTAATTAGGAAGTAAACAAATCCACATGGTCAATATGGACTCGAAGGCTAAAATTGTTTTTTGTACAGATGGAGGGAGGGGTGGGGGGGGTGGGTGCTGCTGTCGTACACAGAGAAGTCTTGTGCGTTGGAATTATCAGTGTCAGGGGAACATGACAGAACATGCCTCAGCACATGGATATGAGCTGGCAGCTTTTGCCGCAATTACTGTCTTGGTGACACTTAACTCGCACGGCTTTGTGCCACAGAGAGACACCAACACCTGATGAAGCGTCATCGCAGCAGGTCTGATCAAGTCGCACACGTGCACACACACACACACACACAGACACATGGACTCACGTGCACGCACACACACTCACGGAAAATTTCCATCTTAGCAAGTCACATACTGAGTCTTAAACTGTTTTTAATAACACAGATAAAAACCAAAAAGCTGCATGTGGAATGACTTCACTTGTTTCAGATACTGTTCAACCTGTTTTGAGAATTTTTTTTTTTTTGGAAAGAAGTGATAATGCCATAATGTAAGGCACATCAGTTTCAAGACAGTGACATGTTTTCCTCTTAACACAGGCTGATCTGCCCTGGGTAATAAGTCAGATTACCTCACCCCATTTATTTTCTCACTTTTAACTCGTTCTAAGAAGAAAGAGGACGTTAAGATTCATTACCTGACTAAATGACTTGGTTAGATGGATTTGTCTCGCAGTGCACACACACACACACACACAAATATGCACACACACACATACACACTGAGACTGAGGAAACGCCTTTGTCTGCGGCTTCCGTGCGAGACTCAGGTAACAAACCACCAAACCGCGACCCAACTCCCCCCCCCCCAACTGCCTGTTACACGATGTCTCCTCTGGGGCTCAGGTGTGGTCTTATTATTACGGCTCACTTCCTTCAGCGAGGGAGGGAGATGATATTGCTAAAAGTTTCAGATTGTTTAATACCTCCGCGCTACTTTCACACTTCAATTATGTGCAATTATTCTCAACTGAACGTCCCAGATATTGCACTCACCATGTGTTGCATGTTATGGGCTTTGTGCCATGTGTCAGTGTTGTGCTGTGTCACCGTGCAAGTTCTCAACAGATTGCGACACCAATCTCACTACACTTGCACATTTTTTTTTCCCCCTTGCAAACAAAATTTGATTATTTTTCTGAGGTGTAACTCAAAGTGACAGTGTAGGAGAGCCTTGCGTGTTTCATTTTGCCTCCATCTTTGATGCTGCACTTCCCACCTGTCAATCAAAGCGTGTTCCGCATTGTGTCATCTGTTTCCTTAGATTTTCCAAAGATGAAGTTTCTTTTCTTTGTCTGCTCAGCCCTGGTGGACATCACCGCTCATGCCAACAACTCAGCTCTCCTTCTATTCATTCCTAACAAGCCACTACTTCAGTTGCCAGAAAATGGAAAATACATTGTTGAAATAGTACTGAAGCAGACTGAAGAAGAAGGCATACTCTTGTGCCTGAGGAAAACAGGCTCTATGGTTTGTCTGATTAAAATTATGTTGAAAAAGACTTTCATTTTTGTGTTCCATTACACTTTGTATGATTATCTGAGAAACTCATTTAATGGAATCAAAAAGCAAAACCTGAACTGTTTTGGGCTGATAATAGCGAGGAACTACTGTGATTATTTAAAAATGAGGTACTCAAGACGACCCACTTTATATCTAAGGAATGGAAGGGAATGCAGACTCGGCTTTTTCTTTGAGTATCTTTCTTTGAATATCTATTGTTGCTAAGCACTCGTCCTCTGGATTTTGGATTATTTATTTCTGTTGCAGTTTTGGTGTAGCATAATGGTGTCTTGTAAGCCTAAGCGGCACAAGAATTTCTTGACAATGACAGAAAACAAAAATCAATAAATTATAGCCCCCTTCCTGTTCTGGACTCCAGAGGCTTTTTTTCTCAGAAAAGAATCACCAGACACTAAATGCTAGAACAGCAAATACACCGGCTATAGGTTCAGTCACAGTGTTATCAGTCGTAGCAGAGTGGACATTTATGCGTATGAAGATGCTGCAGATTACTTTAAGTGTCTGTGCAAGAAGCTACAGTTCAAGAAAAACATCTAAATTTATAGAAGCAGAGCAATAAACGGAATCAGGGTGCCTGCATTTTCACATGGGGTGACTTATAACATCTGTGTTGGTGGAATTAGGTCCTGTGGTAGCCCTTGGTCTTCTCCTTCTCTATTGTAAGCCTCCATGTCATCATTTCAGAGTGAGAGCCAAAAGCCAAGTGACACAAGAAACACAGGGGCAGCTACTGCCATGGAGGCTGAGCTCTGACGGTATAATTATACCTCAGGAAAGCAGTAGTAGGAACAGCCCATCCCCTCACACCTCTCCTCGGTGGAGAATTAGCTGAGCACGCTCGCAACAAACAATCAAGCAGCAGCTCTGCCGCCACAGGAGGTGGGGCTGTCGGCCGCATGACATGGGAATTTGGTAAAAATAGCCCCCTGAGTGTATCACATGTCAGATTAGCATAGTAGGCGGAGACAAGACGATTTGGCGAGAATATTGTGCGCTTGAAATCGGAAATCACGCTACCCCCTCCTCTCGGCGAGGAAAAGACTGCCCTTGCGTGACTTTGCAGTGCTGACATGCAGCTTGCGGTCTGTTTGAAAGGAGATAAATCCTTGATGGGTGGCAGAGAAGGAGAGATGAGGAGCTTAGTGTCGGGTTCTGAGGCAGCCGTGAAGATGGGGATTGGCTCTTCATGAACATGATGGAAGGAGTGGAGTTACATGGTTACAGGCTCCCTGCTCAGGATCAGCTCCCAGCGGAACACTAATAAGGCCCCTGGATGCCTGATCCTGCCTCGAGGTGTCTTTAGCAGGCGCGTGAGCTTGCTATTCTAGAAAACAACAAGAGTATTTTCTTGCTGATGAAAAGAGCCACCTTTGACCATGATTACAAGAGAAAAATACATTATTATTCCACCAAGCGCCAAGCAGCTGGCTGCTACGGAAACAGAGGGGGCGAAGATTAGTTGAACAGAGGCAGTGCAAATGAAAACTCTTCTGCATAGCTACTAATTACAAATGATTTCCAAAAAGCAAAGGGGACGAAATCCACAAGGAAAGGAAACAAGATTGAGTGATGTGTTCATAAAAAAAAAAAAAACTGCTCACTGATTTGAATTTTAAAGAATCCTGCCAGTTCTGAAATCTTCATCGCAGGGAATCCTCTTATTTTCGGTGCAGCTGCAATCAGAGCGACGGCGTTATGACTATGCAGCATGGAGACCGGAGAGCAGGAGCAGGCCGACCTGCCTGTCAGGCTGTCTGGTGACGGCAGATGGTGATGGGTTGTGCTGACTCGTGCAGGGGTGGCCAGGGGCCAGCCAAGAACCTGGATCAGGGCTACAGCGGGTGTCGCATCTGGGCATCATCTCCGTCCGTCACTTACTGTCACCGCCGTGCCACCCAGGGGGATTGTGGGCGACAGGGCATGCTGTCAGCGGTGTCTCTGCAGCTCGGAGGAAAGCGGACGTGTCACCCTTGACCTCCACTGTCACCTATTAATGGAGGTGTCGCGTAAAACTCCAAGATAACAACCCCACCTGCCATGTCCTTATGAAATAACACCCCACTGTACAAATCTGACCTGGATATGAAAGGTTGCAACTCTCAGCACCGCAACAAACCCAAATCTCTCACCTCCCGAGGTTACTTTGTGTTTTAGGGTCCTGGTGCCATCAGACCAGATTACCTGGATGTCATCACCACAAAATGAGACAATTACGGTGCAAAAATGGCAGCCCGTGACTGCATAGTGGCAGGTGCATCGGCCGTCAACCGTGAAATCTCTAAATTGAAAAGAGAAAAACAATCAGAAAAGGACACCGTGACTTCATTTGTCTTCATCTGTCCCTGGGTTTTGAGACTGTTTCGATTTATTTACTGTGATGGAATATAACCATTGCTGCGGAGGACAAAATCAAAGACTAAAGAAGATAAAGGTGCCAATATTTTTTTCAAAGCACTATGTTTTGTTTTGGGTCTTTTTTTTTTTTTTTTTTTTTTGAAGGAATGTGGAGTGGTGATGAAGCAGCTACACATTCAAGGGAAGCCCTTTCTAGGCAAAACTAGGCACTAGGAAAAAGTTTTATGTAAACAGCCATCCTTCTTATTACAAATCCCAGTCCCACCTCCTCTACTTCAGGTACCAGAAATATACTCTGTGCGCCCAAATCAAGTTCTGGCATCTGGTATAGCCGCCGGTGGGAAATTGTTTCCACCTACATGAAGTAAAGAATTAAAAGACTGAAAAACAAAACTGCATCATCACTCAGTATCCCATGGAGAGAAAGCTGGACTCACTAGCGATGGCTCAACCTGCTGCAAAAAGATTTATTTTCGCCATCTTTTACCCCACGAGCCGCCAAGAAGAAGAGCTTCATGTCTAAGGTGACTGTCCTGCACTGATGTCATATTCCATGGCCTCCTGGGTAACTTCCTGAAATCTATCTCTTGTTGCCACCAAAGTGCCTAGTTACCTTGTGCAGCTTTAAAGGGATAGGGAATTAAATATGTAATTTTTCATCAAGCTATTTTTTACTGTAGTCACTGGTGTAAAAACAGTCATGAAACTGTGAGAATCTGAGGTCCTTTCCACGCAGAGAGAGGAAGATGATTTCAAACCAGCCTTTAGCGGCGATTAAAAGTTACTTATAAGAGTGAAGTCACATATAAGAGTGGAGTGATCCAATCAGAACGCAACCTCAGTTTTTGTTTAACTGACTCCTCAACTGGACCTGATATCCTCCAACAAGTGGGACAGTTGTTTGGTCTTACCAGAGTCCAGACAACATCTTTACCGTCCCTCTAAGCAACATTCATGCTCAGAGGCAGTACTATCGAGTTGTGAACCATCTATCTTGCCAGCAGAGAGGATAGCTCACTCGCCTTCATGAGTGACAGTTGCGGTTGACAGGTAAACTCTAACAAGTTGTGAGGCACGAGGTGGGGCAGGGCCACATCGTACATCAAAGTGACTGGGCTGGTCACACATCCTGCTATCAGCGCCAGGCGGGGACAGGAAGGGCAAGAGTCGGGCCGTCTTTGACAAAGACAGCCCGACTCTTCATGGATTCCTGTATGAATTAAACATGGAGACAATTCCAGGAACTCTATGCGCACCCTGTGAAACATAAACACACGCACAACAAAGACACAGGCATACACACACGCAGAGCACGTGACAGAAGACGGATGACATGAAGAGCACGGTGACAATCGCAAAGTAAAAAGACAAACGCAGCGACAGTGAACGTGTCACCCCCCCACAAATGATGCAGTCCCCCCTGTGGGCCTGTCAGAAAATAAATAAATATAAAAGCCTGAGGGGAGAAAACCGCTTTTCAAGGAAACCCAAATGGTGGAAAATCCAATATGATGCCCATTGATGGTCCTGGAGGCAAATTTGCAGAGCAAGGATGGCTGCATATGTGCACCAAATTTCATGCCGTTCCAACTTCCACTGTGGGCAAAATGAGTTATGAAAGTTCTTAACTTGGGCCTGTATTTGCAACAGCCCCCACGGGCTAATCAGGAAATTGCAAAACCATCATGGTGAGATGCCTCATTCCCTCAAGTTTCCTCCAAATCCAAGCACAGTGTTTTCTGAGACACTGTGAGTAATGACAGAAACAAACAGATGAAGAAACAGGCAAATGACTGCTCCATCGCCTCACTGCTACTAAGCTGTGATGAAATAATACATAAAAATTGGGTAAAATACAACCACTAATCATCATGAATCAGAACACCAATATAATCAAAAATCGAATGCATACATCTGTTAATTTAGACTAACAGAACCCCTGTTAATATTCAAGTCAGCCTCAAAAGGTGGTAAACTCTATTCCACAAATGAAAAGGTGGATAAACTGGGTTTAGGTGGGTTTAGCCTCCACCTCATCCCCTGCTCCTAAGGCTCCAAGCTTACTGACCCAATTATATGCAGAAACTCTTTCAGCACATTTCTTTTCAACCATGTCCCGCACCATATGGCAGGCAGCCCGAATCCGTATGAGGTGGGAGTTGGGGACAGCCAAGAAACGGCAAGCCTCAATCTGCACAGATTTCCAATAGAATTCGTCGGAATGGAAATTCCCCTCGCAAGAAATCCCAGGCTGTGTGACCCAGCATTGCACAAAGTCCACCTTCCTCCGCACGGTGTCTTACATTGACAGTGACACAATATAAGGATTTCAAAAGTCAAAATTTCCCTGCAGCGTCTCTGCAGACGCGCCTCCATCAACCAGCAGTTGCCTAGTTACCTGCCTCTGCAGAGGTGCAGTGAGGCATTGTGGGCCAACACGGGGACCACTTCACTGCCTACACCTACAGTGTTTCCACGAGGGAGAGAGGAACTACTGTATGTCAAGTTGTACTTTTCCCAAAGAGGAAATGCAAATACTATGCAAATAAGAAACACACCATTGCACACACACACCCTGTGAGTGTGCCTTTCTGTGAGGAGGAAGCCCCATAATAATCAGAGGAGCAACAGAACATAATTGCATTGACTCAGTGTACAAAATCGGTTGTTTATGTACATAACTGACACATGTAGTTAACTGGATGATTTGAGGTTGTTCAAGGTCTCAGTGGAGATTGGTGCAGTCATCCAATCAAAACAAGCCTGCGCAGTGAGTTGAATTGCTATTGATAATAACCCTGGCAAACAATGCGGGCTGCATATTACATGATCCAATATGACACCTCTTAAGGGAGTTTGCAGTCCCAGAGCGCTGTTGTATTCAGTCGTGATTATTACCCCGCTTATACTGTCTTTCTGGCTGTCGGCAGCTCGCTTGTGTTTAAACAGAAGCCCATGCCGAGACGATGTTAACAAGGCAATGCGCCTCACGCCGCCTCTGCTGGCGTTGTCATTACGAGGTGGGTTTTCATCATTCTGAGCAGTGTGTGTCGCGGCCCGCTGCCGGAGGTCGGCGTTGGGTTTCGTTTTAGGGATGAAATAAAGCTGGAGAATAACGCCACGCCCTTGGCATCACGGCGGCACATGAAAAGGTAGTTTAAGTTAAACAGTCGTGCGCCTTATCTCCATCAGCTACATTCATCACGGCTGTGGGTGTGTATGGTCGGCATCGCATTCCCATCAATTACCCAGCTGGCCCAAGTCTGTCAAGATTTGAAAATAATGACTGTACTCAATCACTAAATTCAAAAATAATGGGTGCTATTAATATTTATTTTATTTTATTTTTTTTTAGCATGAACTGGGACAATAAGAACAGCCGGCTAACTGTGATTATAGTTATTCCTTTCTCAACTTAACTTTTTTTTTTTTTTTTTAACTTTATTTTTTGGACCAGTTTTGCCCGGTTTTCATTCCAGCCGGGGGGAGATGCATCGCTGTGAGCCTCGACGTGGCACAGCCCGTCAGGACGGACAAGGAAGTGGCCACAAATTATAAGAAGTCAACACATCTGGAAGAAAGGATGTGGTGCGTTTCATGTGCATGCATAAACATGAGGCGGCATTTGTAAACAGCATTTTTCAATTTTTTTTTTTTTTTTTTAATGTTGGAAAAGGGAAAAAAAAAAAAAAAAGACCAACAAAGAGGATTTTTCTGTCCAAGACAAAGGCTCACATTTTGTAGACAAGGGGATGGCAGAGTCTTGCCAGTTGCCTGTAGCCTCTTTAATCTGTCTAGACAGTGTGTGGATTGGCAGGAGGGGGCTGGATTGATTGGCTCGGTTTGTCCCTCTGAGGCCTGAGATTTGACTAAGCCCAGGGGAACCCCCCCTCGTGTTAACCTCCCCACGCACCCTCCGTCATTCAACCTCGAAGAAGTTCACTTTTTTTTTTTTTTTTGACTCAAGGGGCCTTTTGGCATCTGCTGCTGCACCATTGTACCATCCTCCGTTATTGTGTTTATTTTCGTGGCCCCGAGATGAAAAGAATTTACCGAGCATGAAAATTGATGACCTATTTCATACACCATAATTCCACAAGAAGTACAGCTCTAATAACTAAGCCTGGCAGAGCTACTATAGCTTCGTGCTTCCCTTTGCTGAGCACCCCGGGCCAAAGGCAGGGCGTGAGCTAGCCTGGTGCCTCGGAGGCAGCCAGACTGTAAAATACTCGATCTGCTCTTATAACACAATAACTTGAGAGATCCAGACCCCCCCTCTTGTGATACCTTTTCAAACTAGGTGTACGACGACGAGCCCGCAAAATGAAATGATTTGATTTCAAAGTAAATCAGGACAGCTTAGGAGAGCTGAAAGGAACAACTGGGGATAATCTCTCTTTCACTGCAGTGCCAGAATATCCTGCGTTGCTTTCTCTTTGACTCCAACAGGATGTTACCGCAGTGCTTGAGCGGGCACCTCATCTTTGTTGTCATTTTCTGAACACGCACACGGCGTTCTGTTCACACTTAAAATCCGCGCCTCATTTGGTTAAATGGGAGGACTTTTGCCGAGCGAAATTTTCGGCTCAGTTTCGAACACAATATTCGCTGCTGCCTTTGTGTCCTTTTGTTTTCCTGCACAGTCATGACTGGGTTAAGTGGTTTGCCATGCTGCCCGCTCTCCACATGTTGTTCTGGCGCCCGAAATTGCAAACACATGCAACCTTCTGTCCTCTAATCACCATTTTCACATATGAAAGTTGCATTTTTACAATGTTCTGTATTTTATTTTGTGTCTTTTTTCAATGTCTTTTTATGTGTTTGTGCTTGTGCTGCCAACACCCAGCGGACGTGTATCATCACACAACTGATCTTTACAGCCAGCAGAGGCAGCATTAAAGTTGTGAAGGATAAAGTTGTAGCAGGATGAATTTGTCCATTCAAGCATCCTCAAATAACTAGCTGAGGGAGTAATTGAACGCTCCTTAAAAAGAGAATTTAGTCACAAAGGCGTAAAGCTTAAAGCCTCTTATTCCCGCGATGCCTGCACCATGGCAGTGGCTTTGCCAAAATTCCCCAAGGCTTTTTCATCTTCAAAAGCCTGTCAATTCAAGGGCAAATAACAACAAGTAAATAACTTTGGTGTCCTTTTGAGATCCATAGTATCCTCTAACGGCATTATGCTCAGCTTTCCGGTCCAGAACAGAGGCAGCGATGTCAGCCGGAGCGACAGGGCCTCCCGTCACATCTGGAGGATAAAGACGAGGCAGAGCGGCAACCAGGGTTTAAAGCAGATGATTAACAGGATTATGACCTCTGGGCTGGCTGTCTGTGTGGCTGCTGCCCGTCCCGAACGGAGTGCGGGAGACGGCGCCGTCTGTGTTGAGCATCTTTGCCTCTTTTGATATGCGAAAGCTATAAATCATTACCAGAGAGAATAATTTGCTGTAGCATTTTCAAGTCAATTTGAAACGGTCTGCCTGGCATTAGTGATGGAGGTGGTTGTGTTGATACCAAACCATGGGCCAATTAAGATTGGAGCTTGATAGGTTACAAGCAGCAGAAGAAAAAAAATACTCACCAATTAAAACGGCAGAAAATGGGCTTCTACAAATATAAGCAATAAACACCCCACAAATACCAATACATCCTGTGTGCACACACGGCTCCAAAGCATAAATAATCGTTTGGTCAGACTCATCTTGAGGTTTTTGTAAAACATAGGGCACTTTCCATCTCGTAAAAAAAATATTACCTTCGGCTAAAATTAGCGCCGCAATGGCTAATAATAATTCAGACTCTCCTGATGGTTTCTTATTAGATTAAGCAGTGGGGAAGGACAGCACTCCGCCTGTGAGCAGACTGTAGCTGGAAGGTTGCAGCATGTTGGTCAAACGAATGCGCACAAGCTTGACATTCATTTTCACGGTGGGCTTACGATGCCTGAATTCAATGTAAACATCCCAACTACACAGCAGAGCTCATTATTAGATGTTATTGTATCTGTGGATTCTCTGCATAAACTCGCTGGTCGAGGGGGATATTCTCTCCCCGAGGGAATTACTGCTGCCCGTTACAAGTCAGATGCAATCAGACTCGACGGTTAAAAATAACTTTCATTTTTAAGCTTTATTTTTATTTTTAGCAAAGTGCACTCTGACGCAGCTGCATTGTCATTATTGCAAGTTCCTCTTGCAATCTCTTTGCAGACAATATTTCTGGAAAACAACAATGTCGGCTGGCTGTGCAATCTTTGCACTCCAAAAAATATTCACCTTAACAAATTGTTCAATCTCAAAAATCTTGTTTTTCATAAAACAAGGGGGGAAATCTACCAGCAGGATGACATAATCCCATTTTAATTCCAACGCTAATCAAGTAATTTTCAGAATTTTCTTCATTCAAGTATCATTCACCTGACACTAGCAGGCCGATCTGCATTACTCGGCTTTGTTTCAACATATTTATACTGCAATGGAAACAAGGGAATGCCTCATCCCACTTATTTAGGGAAAAAAAAAACATGGATGCACCACCTTAGCTTCTCTCTCACTCTTCCGTCTCCTCAAGAGCGCACAGACGGTAGTCTTCCCCATGTAACACCATCCAATTAGGTTGCTGGGTCAGTCGGAAGAGCGGTTCCCCTCTCAGGGTGCGGTCACCCTTTTTACCCCCTTTTTTACTCCCTTCACCTCGCCAGCTGAGCAGAGCCTGGCACAAGTCGCAGAGCCGGCCGCAGCAGACAGGAAAGGCAGTCCGGCTGCTCTGGCGGCACAAGCCTGACCTCACCCACTGGATTAATTTAGCATAAGATATACATAGATGATCCACAAATATACAGTGTGGAAGTCCAGGAGAGGGAAAAGGGGTTGGCCAAGCTGGGGGGAAGGCATTTGAAAGAATAATCTACCGCAAATGCATTTATGTGTACAATTCTGCCTGTTTTATTGGTTGCTGAACCACAATGTCACTACTGTCCAATAAAAGTGAATGAAGCAGTGATATTACTGACTTCAACCTCAAAAAAAAAAAAGAAAAAAAAAGGAAATCATTCTGTAGCCTTTCCTGGATTTTGGTATCGCATTTCAATTTCAAAACACAGGCCCTACTTACTTTTTGAGTTGTTTTTCTTATTGAGGTCAGGGAGTTCCAGCGAGAAACAAAAAGCTCCATTAGTGTTGCTGTAGGCTGGCTCTGCGATGAATTCGCAGCCACCGCCTCACCTCATTATTCACAAAATGCAGAGTAAATTCCCTCGAATTGCCAATGGAAGCCTTAGACAGGTACATCTTCTAATGAGCACTATCCCCCCCCCCCATCTCTGTCTATAAAGTATATTCCCAGTTGTGACTTAATGAGACCTTTTATGTGCATTTGCACAAAGTGGCATTAGGATTCCAGCGCCTTAACACATCACCACCACCTACTGTGCAACACGGCCCCGGCGTGTTTCAGAGCTGACAGCACGCTTCCTGAAGTTAGAGAGTGCAAACTATAGCCGGCTGCATCTATATTGGAACAGCGTGCGGTGCAGATCCCCGTTCACCGCTGTGTTTTAAATGATGCTCTACACATATTGCTAGTTGGCTGCAAAGCTGTGCAGGAAAGGAAAATAAATTATATCACTCGACTGGCTTTCCTGGTGCAAAACTTGAAATAATTTGCTTTGAAGCAGGTTTTGCATCTTTGCTCCGTGAGGATCTCGTCCTGCATCTCTCTCTCTTGTCCTCAATCCACTGCTTTTACTGATCGGCCCCTGCATACCCCGAATGGGTGGAGGCCTTACATAACGCACACTCTCTCCATAAAAGCAGGCACACCAGCTTGAAAACAGCTACAAATGTACCACTGGCCCAAATAGGAGGAATCCCTCAGATGACCCAAGGTATTTTTTATTTGGACTAAAAGAAGGCTCCGTCTTGGCAGATTCCACAATCAACCACCTGGAAGAGCCGGAGCCCCTGTGGTTTGTGTTCTGTCTTTCCCTCTTTAGCATTTGCAAAGTGTGTTTCTCGGAAATCCCACCACATGATGATGGTCGGAGGGTTATCAAGTAGCCTGAAGAAGAGATTATTTTCAGATAATCAGATAAACAGAGATCGAGCCCCGCAGGCATGAACTATCCGTCAGTGAATCTGAGTGCAGAGATGAAAGAAAAGGTGGAGGCGTGTGTTGCTGTGCAGTTGGGGTCTTTCAGTGTCCAATTTCACCCTGATCAATTTTCCACAGAATGTGTTTTAATTCTCTAAATGCCGTGCTAATCCAATTTGTTGGCACGCTGGTTCGCGGCAGTCTAAGCCCTAATGAATAAAGACCCTCGAGGTTTGCTGCGTGTTTGTGTGTGTGTTTCTTTATAGTCAAAAAAATAACCTACTGTTCCTTTGTTGTAATGCTCACAAGCGCATTTTCTCAGTATTTTTTCCCCCCTCCATTTATCAAGCAGGTACTATATCGTGAAAGCTGTGAAGCACCTCATTCATTCAGCGCCGCTTTCAGGGACGCTACTTGAAATCAGTTGAATTGACCCAGGCGGTGCTTTGCCTGCTTAATTTTGAATGAGTCTGGACTTCCTCTGTCCTGCCTGATATGATTATTTACAGCCGCGATAGGAAAGCAAAGCAAAAGCAACACTTGGATGAAGCTGAGAGGATTACTAATATGATCACCCGAGTCAAACGTCTATCTAAGGTCATACACTTATTTACAATCACACACCCTGATCGGATGGTAATGTAGGCTCTTTGCTGTGAGTGAAAAAGGAAAACTAATATATGGGTTCCACATCGGTATCATTAAAAAGAGCACTGTCACATTTTATTTTCGCAAACTTTTAGATGAGAAACTATCTTCTTTATGCGCGCACGGCTGTCAGAATCAGCATTCAGCCGACAAAAGATGAGAAACTCTCCCGGATTGCAACAGGAACTCCTTTTCCAATCCCTTTCAAATCTTTTTTTCAAAGCATCAGGAGAAACCAGTGGCGGCGGATGACAAACAGGGTCTGGACTGGACAGTGGAGGTGATAAAAAACATTCGTGTCTGTGGCCCTGTTTTTTTTTTTTTTTTAGCATAGTCACTCAGTGTGATTTCTGCCATTTCTGCTTCTAAAATGTGTGTGCAGCTTGCCTACATCATTGTTGTTTACACACACGCTGAGGGGGGCTGGATTAGGCTACGAGGCAACAGTAAATATACTGTCCTCCCCTCGCAACCAATCAGAAACAAATTCGGCACATTATCCACCTTGTTTTCTTAGACCTTTTTAACAGCGGCCGTGTTGACATGAGATAGCAGGATAAACACAGGTGTTACTGATGACAATAATGCAGGTCGAGCAGAGCCGGGCTCCTGCTGCTGTTCCTGCTGCCTCACTGGAGAGACTCTGCAACACTGCATTAATGCATTAATGTCATTGGTAACACCTGTGTTTAACCTGCCATTTCATATCAAAAAATCGATGCTGCGGAATAAGACACAGGGCGCTGTTAGGGCCTCCCCAAAATGGAAATTTAATGAAAATCCAATCACATATGGACAAGTAAATGAATAAGTGATGTAGCCCCATTGTGATGTAAAAAATGCAGAAATGCACGGCTGAGAGGCACCGTTCCTCCAAGTTTCATCCACCATCAGTGCTGGTTGAGATATTACAAGTGACTGGTGGACAAACAAACATCTCCAGTGCTGAGATGCATCATCATTTGTCCGTGTTTTGAAAAAAAAAAAAAAAAAAAAAATCTGATCTGCTGTGTTTTTGACGGAGAGACAAACAAGCCGCTGAACAGAGCGAGAATGATCCAGATTTGCTTGCCGGGGGACAGTGATACAGCTTGTAATTTTAATGCTGGTCATATTCAGTCCACATTAGCTTGCGCTTGATCAAATCAAAGTAATTAAGCACTTTCAGAGTCGGAGAGGAATCAAGTTAGCAAGAAAATCTCCTTCCTGGAAGAAAGAGAGCCAGATGCATTTCCTCCCTGCATGGGAAAAAAAAAGCCAGTCCAAATTGTGTGCTGGTGGAATATGCAGAATGAAAAGAGGGGTCCTGACCACACTTACGCTCACCATCCCTGTGGTTTTGGCACCCACTTTTATGAAAAACACATTGAACGTAATTGAAAGAGACTTTGTGGAATAGTATCATTAAGCACAGGTGATATGAAATGTAATTGCTGTTATGCTTTAATTCTGGCTTCATAGTAGAAAAAGCCACTCTGTGAAATAATGAACTCCTCAGACTTGCTCCCCCCCGACAAGGGCTTTTGAAACAGACATCATATCTGAATTCAAATTGAGAGTGAAAAGCCCTTTCAGCACTTTTCTGTATGAAAAATTTAAGTAAATTAAGTGATCGCATACTTTTTTTACTATTCAGAGTGGAAAGAGTCCCTCCCTTAAAGGACAGAATAGCAGAGTTTAGCACGGAGTCTGTCTTTCTGTTTGCCCATGTGGTTGCACATAAGAAAAACAAACATTTGGAGCCAAAGATGGCAATAAAAAAAAAATGACGTTCATTTTCATGAGGTTGTTCAGAAGTATTCTAGCTTTTAAAGGGCCACAGTCAGTTTTCGGGGATATTTATGGAATGACAATGCCAATATTTTGCACTGATGTTCAGTATTTTTAAAGTCCTCTATTTTCTTACCACAAAAAAACGTCTCAAAAAGAATTCAGTTCTCCCCCAGACGTTTAGTCTTGGAAAGTGCAAAAGCCTCTGAAAAAAGTATTTAGACAGTACTGAATCCTTATTCAAATAAAATTCTTTTAAGTGGCTTTGCAGCTCCTTAAGGCAGAGCGAGGCAGCTCTCACTGTAGCATTTACTGACTGCCACACTGCAGCTGCTGAGAGAAATCCTCCAGCACCACACTGGAAGGATTTCTCTGCTCCAGAAAGGCCCGTATACTGGTTTGACGCTGGTTGTTATGAATCCCTATCGACTACTAACAAGTGCAGTCCGACCTCATGTATGTGCAATGAAGGCCTCTCAACTTGTGGAATATTTATGAGTCACAGCTGTAATTTTCATAGGGGCATGATTTAAGTTCACCAAATGAAAGAGCTGTGATTTGGAGATGTGCAGCTGTAGTGAGGACCACCACAGTCGAGTGCACGGCAATTCCAGGATCAGATCCAGTTCGAGTCACAAGCATAGGGCCATAAGGAGGTCAAAACCAGAGGAGCTATTAAAGACCAAGAGCACAACAGATGATCAACAATATAAAAAAAATACCTATAGGTTCTGAGATGTAGATTTGTCTGCAGAGCTTTACACTAAACCCTTCCCACTAATAAAAGCTGTCTCAAGATTAGCTTCATGACTGAGACTGGACTCAAGTACCGCAGCCCTGCAAGCAGTGGTTCCTTGCAGCGAGATGAGCCAGCTAATGCCCACACAAGCTGCTCCATCACAGTGCGGCCAACTTGCCAGCAAAGTGTCTGATCACTGACTGGATCCCCTCCTCAGAAAGGACCCTCTTTGTTATCAGCCGCCTCTGACTTAAAGCGTTTCTCTGCCCAAACAGATAAGGACGGATCAAAACGGCGGGGGCGGCCGGCCGGAAGAGCTGCCCGTCATATCAACACGCGGCGATTGTGCAGAAACAGCAGCTGAAACAGCAAATCCAATGCGGTTTTACAGGTGTCAGAATAAAGAGGAGTGTGTCGGTTGTCTTGGCAACACACGCTAGACATGCGGGTCACACCACAGCGTTAGTGGATGTGCACTGAATGGAGCTGAAGTCAAGCGCAGGTCAATATCTTGTGAATAATGCCAAACGTTCCCTGAGGTTATATTAAAATGAAATACTTGCCCTGACACCTGTTAACTGGTAAAGAATAAAATATATATGGCTTGGGAGGGTAGTTGAACAAAGACATGCTGTCCGATGTTGCAGCAACAGATCATAATAACATCTCAAAATGTAATGCAGTCTCCCTCTAAATGATATGCAAATGTAAATAAAGCTGTTACGGCATATAAAGAGAAACATGTTATCACTAGGCCATATCCAGCACACTGATGTGCCGTATTTTGACCATGGAGCTTTAATCAAGTTTCAAAACTGCACAGGGAAACTCCTCAACTTCCCGTCTCAAAATTGAGCGTGGCCTCCCAATGCCAAATCCAAATTAGTCCGGGCAAATTGACTGGCAGGTATTCATGCGTGTTATTACATTACTGGACAAGGACACCCTGAAATCTTGTATTAATTCATTTCTTAATTAATTGAAATATTTCAAGCTCTCTCTCCCTCCAAGCAAAGTCAAACAAAGTCTGCCCTCTTCAGAGACCGTTTCGGTCAGGGAGCCGTGTTTGAGAATACATCCGGTGAATGCATTCATTTTTGGCATCCTCTTCAGCATTGGTGTCTTAACATAAGTACATCTGGATATTTTTAAATGGCAGTATGGGGTGCAGAGTGCTGCTGATGTTGTTTTTTTTTTTTTTTTTTTTTGTGATTCCTTTTTTTTCTGCCTAGTTTGATTCATAAGTGCCTAAAGCACCCTGGGTTATGCTTTACAGTTTTACAGTAAAAACACTGAGATGTCTTATATAATGCTGAGTGCGCTGCCAGGTGAATTAGCAGCCTGCTCTTGACGGGGAAAATGTTTATAGACAAGAGGAGCTACGCCTCCCACAGAAAACCCCCATGTTGGCCCAGAGAGAGGCTGCCTGGCTGCCTGGTGCATCGAGGCGTCCTCATCAGCAGATTTGGAGCGCTGCCACTGTCAGGCTGGGTCACAACTCACAGGGAGCGTACTTTAATCAGAGAGACGCTTCCTTTCCCCCCCTCTTTTCAGGCTCTCGCCGTGGATCGCCGTGCTCATGACAGGAAATGTGCGGCAAAATGCGCTTCATCATATCAGAGGCTCAGTGGGACACGCGCGCCATAGAATGAGCAGATTGATCTGATACCCCGCAGCAATGACGATGTTTGTTCAGCTGGAATGGCTGATATTGACTGCTACTTAACCAGCAGGGGGCAGGTAGAAAGTGTGTTCGTGTGTGTGTGTGTGTGTGTGTGTGCGTGTGGGGAGGTTATCCACAACAGAGGAGTTCAGTTAACTCCGAGGATGTCCGTTTTCACACTTTAAAGACTTCACTGACTTTTTGCCAGTGTGGTCCATTTATCACCCCAGCCAATATGCGGCCAGAGGTTTGGCACCAAAATGTTTTCTGTCTCTGGCAGATACCTCTGTCTGCCGCACATCTGAACACTTTAGCACAGTGCTGTCCCGGCCGCAATCAGACAGGATCAGGCATTCCCATGAAAATACAAGGAATCTCATTCATTTTAAATGGGGGGAGTTTGTTTTGTCTGCAACTTTTGCAGCAAAGCAGCCTGACGTCACGCTGCGGTGGCATACATACATTTCGGCTATTGTTAGCTTGACACCATTTATAGAAGAGCTAACTAGCTGTGATATTTAGCAGTGGCAACTTTTTGCTGGCAAAATAATTACTTCAACTGGGAAGCATGCATTATTCAGTGGGTCCGGTTCCATTTAACTGCGAACTCACAGATTTTGACTGCGATGATGATGTGAAAACTGCATGAATTTTCCCCCAAGAGAAAACACGCCTAATCCAGAATTAGATATTTTGATGAAGGTTTGCAATCCAAATCACTCTGAGGTCAATGTTTAACCGGGGTCTTGTTTTCTTAGTTCATGCCATCATGATGTTCAAAATTCTGTAACTTTTTTCCCTGCAGTGCCTCATGCATTTCCAGTTTGCTGGAAGCGCTGCCAGTACACGCTGAGAGGCCGCAGCGACCTCCAAAAAAAAAAAAAAAAGAACCCAAAAATTAATAAAAGCATGTCACCCAAACTGCAGATAAACATGCCTTTAAGTAACTGTGACTGGAGAATTATCACACATCATTTACATTAGTATAAATTACACTGCACTTGATGTGTTTTTAGCCTTGCTCACACACGTCCTTGCCTACTTTGCTGGCTGCCAGTCCTGTGCTGCGTTCAGAAAGCGTTCTTGACATGTTGTACTTGCAACGCCCACATCCGAAATCATTTGTATTTATGAATTTAAATTCTACCATAAAATTGATTTTTAATACCATGGTCAGCCTACATGTTTATTGCTCGTGTTCACACTTATGCAATGTATAATGCCAGGAGGGAGATATTGAAAAATTCCCACATATTCTATTTGTAATAACTAGTAGGAGGTTGATTGAATGGTTTGTCCCAGTTGGTAGTTCATATTTACAGCAAATCCACTATGACCTGAAAGGAGCCTTATAGTGCTGGAACACACTACTTGCCAACTAGCCTGTTCTGGTTGAGTAACTTCTCATACTGGGATATTCTCAGGTTTGAGGCCATGGGTAACTCGAAGTCTGATGTGGGCAAATCCCAATTCAGTGCTGGAACTCGCTTAAGTCTTTTCATTCTGTACTGGGGA
The DNA here is from genome assembly GCF_902150065.1 of Myripristis murdjan. Lineage (NCBI taxonomy): Eukaryota > Metazoa > Chordata > Actinopteri > Holocentriformes > Holocentridae > Myripristis > Myripristis murdjan. The sequence continues at coordinate 6,784,111 of NC_044002.1, forward strand.
GTGATGCTCTTTGAAGTAAGTGGAGTAAGTGATGATGACTGAAAACAATTACTTATCACAATGGCACAACAAGGCCCGTGTTGGAAGTAACTGGGATGATTTTGGTGCTAATCCCATTGTCAGACTGATGGACCAAACTCCCAACAAGCCTGTGTGGTTCAGTAAAAATCCTGAGCTCTTTTTCCCCCTCCTCTTTACTTTCATCTTCTCTCTCTCTCTCTCTCTCTCTCTCTCTCTCTCTCTCCATCCACCAATCCTCTGACTTTACCTGAGGGCTCATCAGCACATCTGGGGTCCAGATGATAACAGTTCAGCCCGGTTCAGCTGACAGCTACAGGCCAGCAACAGGGCCACGAGGACAGCCCTCAGTAAGCCCCCCTTTCCAACAGAAAACCTCCTCACACACACTACATCACAACACAAATACACACTGAAGAGGCGGCGAGCCAAAAAACAAAAAAAAAAACACTACAAAGCAAGAAATACAATACATACAATGTTTGATTTCCAGTGGGTGAAACGTTATATGATTTGTCATTTGCGAGGCCCATCAGATTGTTTGCAGTGAGCAAGTGGGAGGTAATGTCAAGCAACTTAATACCCCGACTTGTGATTACAGCAAACAAATGATGGTATCCGATATAAGGTAATGAAGTGTCAGGGCCAAAATGAAATCGACGCAGGTGGTTATTTAACATGAATAATTAACAGTTAGGGTGGCAGGTGCAAAACAGCAGAGTGCGATAACAAATCCATAGGAAGTGCTGTGGCAGAACGGAGTACAATCGTGGGAAGAAACGAGCGAGGCCTGCACCTCGGCGCCGTGCACTGAGAGATCCTGCTAATTTTTTAAAAATTTTTCGGTTGAGAACAGTTCAAATGAGAAACACATTGGCTCATATTCTGCAGCTGATGAAAGTGGAGCCACAGAGTCCCCAGCGAGTGTGTACTGACAGAGCGCGGGACCTACAGCAGTAAAGTCTTGGAAATCACACAGAAGCCGAGCAATCTCCGCTGATCACCAAACTCCAATTAACCAAATTAAATTCAGAAAATGCAGAACTGTCTGGCTTGCTAAATTGCTATCTTTTTCTGCTTGGCTTTTAGCCATCTCTGGATTGCACATACAGATACTACAGGCTGACTGACAGGCATATTTAATGGGCCATTGACATGCTTGCTGGCTGATTAATTTGTGCAGAGTGGAAAATTCTGCTAATTACCAAGCTCTGCTTCCACCAGTAAATGCTTTTGTATAATAATCCGATTATGGGAGCTTTTTATCACGCCACTATGCCATAAATGCACACACGCTGACCAGATATACAGAGTGCTCCAAATTCAGCCAAATATTCAATTATGTGGGCTGTAATTGTTTTGACATTTTCAAGCTTGTATTTAAGTTTCCCTTCCGACCTACAGCAGAAAAAAAGCCTTTGCGAAAAGATAGAGGTGAAAAAGTTGATGTAGAGGATGCTTCTAGTGCAGAATGCCATCATCATGCTTCTTCAATTCTGGGAAAACACACACACACACACAAAAAAATGTTCAAATAATGTAAATTTTCCTACTATTTTATTGATTCTGAGGCACTCTATGAAAGTGTGGGTGTCTGTCTTGATGCATCATTAAGACTCAATGCACATCCTACAAAAACAACTATTTTTTCATTATAAAAACAAACCCCAACAACTATCATTTCATGTCTTTTCTGCAGGCAGAGTGACCGTGTCTCCCTCGCTCTCCCGCTATCTGTGTCGTGCGTCAGCAGTCGGCCTCATCTCTCCAAACAGCAGCAGGATTAGACAGTAATGTTGCCATGCAGGGCTGGAGCCAGAGTTTGCCCCTCTTAATAGCTGCTGTGAGATTAAGGGAGGTAGACAGAGCACAGACAGCTCATAAAGACACAGGCTGATCTAAGGCATACTGGCGGGGGGAGCTGGGGTCTGGCCAAAGTGCAGGGATACCCCGTCCCATAAGTCTGCCTGACAGGAGCCACTGTCGCTGGGGCAATGCTTCAAAGAGTACTTGAGGGTTATAAAGATCATGCTTTCCCCTTGGCCAGGAGCCAGGAAATGCATCAGCTAGTCTAATAGGTCATCATATGGTTTAGGTGAAGGCGGCTTTAAATATTTCTGTGTGCCTACGGTGCACTATTTCCCCCCCAAATTCTCCTCTTGTCATGGTGGAAAAGAGTCTGAAACAACATTTAGGCTGTCATGGGGCACTGAAACTCTCCACTGGAACCTAACGTAATAAAATTGTTTCAGGTGGGTTGGCACTGCTCCTTAAGGCTGAGTGATCCTACCGTGGAAATTCAATGATAGGACAGCCACTGCTACAGTACAGTATATACAGTATTGGGTTGTGTCTATTGGCACTTTGGCCATGCCGAGTCAAACTGCACTGTGCTGATTTGCATTTCCATTACCAATTTAAGGGATCCAAGTTGTGCAAAGCTCTGCCCAAGATGGACCATCTCCAGTAGCAAGGTCAAAGTGCCCTCAAGCCGCTTACAACCAGGAAATACCAAAGCCAGACTTGTGAAACTTGTATCATTGATGATAATCTACCCATGTAAAAAAAAAAAAAAAAAATCCCTACACCTCTACATTACATGAATACTGTTTATGGGCAGCAGCCATTTTCAAGTTGGTCTTTTTTTTTTTTTAAATAAAGCACTGATACTGCTTAAAGACAGACCTTCAAGCGGGTAGCGCTGTTGGGATGTATAAAACATCCCGTGGTCAATTCTCTATTAAATATCGTGGTGTTATTATGTGGAATAACTATGTACATTTAACTGATTCTTCTTTGTCACTGTCCATATACAAAAAGAAACTTAAAAATGCTCTTATGTCGAAGTTTATTGATTTAGAAAAATAGAACCACTCTAAATTATTTTTTTCTTTTTTAGATATAAATCATTGTCTATTTGTATTAATGATTTTACTTTTTTTTTCTTTTTACATGATATTTTCAGCTTGAACATTTAATATGTACTTGTGATTTTTGTATTGTGTGTATCTTAACATTAGTATTTTTTCAGGGGTGCGGTTTTCATATAAGCCTCTATAGGTTTCTGACCACACCTCACACATATTTTTCTTGTTTTTTGTTGTTGTTGTTGTTGTTTATGTGATTCCCCACCTTTCTCTTTTTTTTTTTTTTTTTTGTACTGATTTGTGTGAAACGAATAAATGAAATGAAATGAAATGAAATGCAAATCGGGCTGACACTCAAACCGAGTCAAACCGAGCAGAGCCGGGCCAGCACATGCGTATGGAAAAACACTATATATGTTCCTGTGCGTATGCATGTGCGCTAGAGTCAGCTTAGGTTGATGATAGAGTCTGCCGTCACTGGCAGACATCCTGACCAAAACTGAACTGAAATCGTCTCAGTAATGTAAACAGGAAGCCATCTGCTCCAAAGAGACCTTTATGCTGGGTTTTTATTCTATGCTCTAATTGCACCACTGATCAAAGCCTGACAGAGATGTTTTCACTTAGACTATTACACAGTTTGACTCAAGTGCCGACGATGGCATTGAAGGAGCAACTCGTTTAGACTTAGGCTCATTTCAGTGTAATCTGCGAAACCATACCTGCGTCAATGGAAAAACCTCGGCTTACTCATTTTGTGTTTGAATCACAGGAATTGCTCTGTTTATTAGAATTACACTAAAAGAGGTTGTCAATAGCTGTAATCTGATGTTGTGAAGGGTGTCTACTAAATGAAGAAAAATGGCCCAAGGAGCTCCTTTGACAGAGGCTGTGATTTTGACATAATATTCCTGAAAACAGAGATATGTTCGCGCAGGAAGATCGATGTGGCTTTGCCTCCGGGCAGTGCCCACTCTGCCTGGATGGCTTGAATGATTTTTGCCATCTCAACCCTCGCAAGATCAATAATCACTCCTTCTGCCTCGCTCGTCATCACAGAGGCTGTTGAGATAAATTCTCTCTCTTGATTAACGGGTAAGCTGTTTTGTCTGCCCCTGGGTGGAGCTCATCGTAATTGGAGACTGGAAGGCAAGTTGATAGCGAGTTTTGAAAACTGCACGTTGAGCATTCGGGTGGCTCAGTTGTGCCAAAACTGTGATACCATAATGTCTTGGGGTCAAATCCAGCTGTGGTCCTCTGTCACATCATCGCTCTTAACAATTTTCGACAACAGTTCTGGTTTTTGAATCTGTTCCTTTAAGGATTCCTGGAACCAAGGTGCTCACGAGCAATGGAGGTGTATTCGGCCGCCGTCTGCTATTTGCTGCTGTAAAACCCAACATGTAGTCAAAGAGTTCATAGTACTGTCCTGTATTATATGTCCTGTATATGTCCTGTACCACGTCCAGTGCCACTGTTTGCCACGTCCTTCTTGGAGACCAAATTATCAACAATTTAAAAAACTGAAGAGGAGGTACAGCCCAACTTTTTACTTTGTTGATAATTTGGTCATGGCCAACTCTTCAGCAATTTCGAGATGCAATTTCCTTCTTTTGAGTCCCTCCGTCTTTTCTTGAAATTCAGGAGATGTCGAAATTGAAAGCAATAGTTTTATTTCTTTTGTACTACCGATGCACACTCTTTGATCTCTCTGACATCTTCATCTTTCCCGGCAGAGCAATACACTCCCACTCCTATTGTGGTCACGGCTCCCACGTCAGGTCCTGCTAGTTTTTCGTTTCCAGCTGGGAGCCAACTTTTTGTGCTCCAAACCCATTTATGTTTTGGTCAAAATGTTCAGAATGGTTCAAAATTGGGGGTCATGAACCAGAAAAGAAGCAGCCACTTGTTGGTCGAAAAGGCCTATTTGTCTCTAATGTGTGCGGTCAAATAAGGCACAATTTCCCCACAAAATGTTTTAATCAATGTATACTTGTATTACATAACCGTAATGTACAGGGCAAAGCCTACAGCAAACTGTTGATCAACTGCTGCTTTCTGGGCAAACAAAACGCCCTTAAATAATCCATAAAGTCAACTAAAAGCAGCTCATTGACTGCTGGGCTAAAAGGATATCAAAGGGCCTTAATTGTGATTCCTTTGATAAAGCCCATTGTTCAGTGTCATTGCTAAAATGACACTGTCCTTGTCTTGTCTTCTTGCTGGAGGAGATCAATGTGAGAGCTTAACGGAGCAAATTTCAGACCAGGGAAATGAAAATGTTCACAGCAGATTCAAATCTCTTTGCAAAGCCCAATTCTCCTCGCTATATCCGTGGCTATCCTCCAAAGAGCTGCTGCAATTCCCACTCTAAGACCATGAGTCAAGCTACACCGACTCCCCGATCACTGCAATATGAGACCTTGGGAGTCACAGCTGATTCGATTGATCCCCTTAGGGAAAGTGAATCCTGACTCAGTGAAGCCCGACAAGGCAGCGGTTCCTGATTAATAACTCTGCCGGACGGGCAACAGCCGTCTGATTCACTGCCACATAAATGTATACAGAATTATCCCTGACTCACTGTTCTGAGGAACCATATCAGCAATGCCTAGCTCACTTATATGTCGCTGTAAAGAGACACAGACAGGGAGCAGGGGAAATGAGCTTCTTTCCCTCTCCTTCTTTGCACTCAATTTTCCTCTCTATTCTTTCTAGTCTGTCTGTCTATCCCCTTCTCAAAGTCTCTCTCTCACTCAATCCTTTTCTCTCTCTCTCTCTGTGTATGTGTGTGTGTGTGTGTGTGTGTGCGTGTCAGATGATCTGCTGTGAAGTGAAAGAGAGGGAGGGACTGCGACAAATTCTAATTCAGCCCCTGCAGCAGCAGTTCACTCCAATCGATCTTTTATCCCTGGCCTGCCTTATCTGTTGGATCACTTGTCTGAAGAAAAAAAGAGAAGAAGCCTTAGCAACAGAGGATGATTAAAAGATTGGAAGTCCAAAGGAGATAAAATAGAAGGTTTATGTTATCAGGGGAAAAAGGTCTTGTTAGGGGAGGCAAAAAAACAACTGTTGATATCCCTCGTAGCGAATAATATATTCAGAGCATCTGCGTGTTTGATTCTGAAAGATGCTTTTGTCTGTCAGTGTGGAAAATCGGAGAGATCTTCAGTCAGTTTACTTTTGGTTACATCAGATTTTGGTGAGGTCTATCATAGATCAGTGATTCGGGCAAACCACTTAGTCTCATATTTAATCTTTAAAGGAACAGCTAGCCCAACAAGCCTGTAACTTCCACTGCAGATGCCCTGCTAGGCCTGCTGGTGGCGCTAGAGAGAAGGTCATGGGGTTACCAAAACTGCCAGGTTTCATCCTCTAGGCCACATGAATGCTGTCACCAAATTTCATGGCAATGCAAAAAAAAAAAAAAAAAAAAAAAAAAAAAAATTTTGAGATATTACTGTGCAATATTAAGAATTTGCCCTGTTGGTGACACTGGAGGGAAGGTCACAGGGTCACCAAAATGGGAAGATTTAATCCTCTAGCCAACATGAATGTTGTCCCAAAATATGATGGCGATCCACCGGACACATCTGGAGATATGCCCTGCCGCACTGGGCCTGCTGGTGGCGCTAGAGGGAAGATCATGAGGTCACCAGAATTGCCAGGCTTCATCGTCTAGCCAAGATCTAAGCAAGGATGAAGCAAATGATATTCTGAGAGGAGATTATATTTACACTGTTGTTAAGTACAAAACATCACCATAGCTTTTGACAGCAGACAGTTAATGCAACGTGCTAACGTGCTAACGTGCTAACGCGTGTCCACGTTCTGGTCGCTGGTTCAATCACATTCTGGAGCTCAAAAACACCTTTCAACCTCAGTTAAAACAGCTGAGGTTGCCCTGGAGCGACCTCCCTTATATTTTATGGACGAAGACACCTCACCTGTGTTTCATCTGGCACTGCAGTGAATAGATAATGACAACATTTTCATTTTTGGGGCAACTATTCTTTTCAAATTTCTTATTTTCCTTGATCTAAGTTCAAGAAATCCTAACTAGATGAGATACTTCCACTTGTTTCCAATGCAGTTTGACGTGTCTAAGGACTTTTCTAGAAACTAATGTCAGGGTCTAGGCAGAATAAGGGCAGATCAAATTTCATTTAAGAATTTTTTTTTTGCTCTGCATCACAGGCAAGTGAGATTATCTCACCTCACTGTCAGACTTTCTTTCCCTTCCTTTTTTTTTCGGCACGAGGGACTGGTTCAGGCTAGGGATCAGGACACGGTGCTCATCGTTGTACAATGGTATCAACCTGATTCCGCCACACACACCGACACACAACTCAGTTAATCTTTTCTCTCTGACAGGCACTGGGAGGGAGGCGGCGTCCCAGAGACACGCAGGCAGTAGATTGTCCAGCCGTGACCTCTCAGCTCAGCCTGCCTCACCCCGCTGATGTGAGGAGGGATGACAGCCTGGCCCAGCACAGGGCCACAGCGAGGCCACAGGGGCATTCTGGGAGGGGACCAACCTCTCTCTGAGTGCTCCAGTCAACCGGTATGCCGGGGAAAATGGACTACCGAGCTCTTTAGATCTCTTTGAATAAAGACGTCTCAGAAAAACCTCACATCGAGACACATTCACTGAAATTTGTAACCAATACTGTATTACAGTGTCACAAACGAGAGCAATTTGAATGCATAATTCAGCCCATAGGGAATAAACATTTGAAAAATAAACAGGACACTTATCTCTGCAATTCCACTTGAAAGGATTAAATGATGTATGAGGAGAATAATAAATGCCTTCTCTAAATGTGCTCAGAGATCTGCACAAGCCAAACACAGTGTAACAAAAAAGGAAAAAAGGCGCGTTTCTTCTACCAGGCCTCTTTCATGACTTTGACCGCTGACCCTCAAAAGGCACCCGTCCAACAATATCCAGCTGATTAAGTCTGCTTTCTCTGTAGCCAAATAGCCTGTGTAATCCCGGGGAATCTCTCAATGAACTCCTGGTGGCCAACCTATATTTGTCCTTCACGAGAAAATGTGACAGGAAACACTTAAGAGATGGGCACCGGCTTATACGTCTTCATGGCAACAGCTCTGCATTATTCAGTAAGCCGGCTTCAGAGACCATGACGCCTCGAAAATGCTCTGCAGAATTTTGGCTCCCTCCGTTGCACCCTGACATGTTATGTAACTTTGTTTACAAGTGCAAAGCATTGTGGTCCGTGAGCTGCAGTGCCGCACAGCAGGCAAACGCCGGCAACTCAAGACTCGCTGTGCAATTTAGGTCAACAGGTGGGGGGAAACAATAAACACTGATCGAAAGCAGACACTGGATGTTCATCAGCTGGGATTGAGTCATTTATTTAACTGGTGTGGTTTGCCTGGGAGAAAAATCAGAGGGACTTTACATGAATTTTAGAGAAAGAATCCAGAACGTTCACTTGAATAAAGTGTATTCAGCCCTAACACATATTATAGTTTTCATTGTATCATTTATAGTGGTTTTCTTACCCACGCGCTGGCATTCATTTATTCAAGGGGCTCTTTAAAAGCAACTGCAGCCAAGATCCATCCCGTTAAATCATATTCAGGCTAAATGGAATTGAGGGGCTGGTTGAATCCTTTGACTAGAACTCTGCCTCAGAGTAACTGACCTGAGTCAGACACACTCCATTAGCTAATTATATCCCTTTAAATGACAAATGCAGACGTCAGAGGGCGGCCTCCACATGAATTATAAAAGGCAGCTAAGATTTTGCCATAAAGTTATAAAAGTTACAACGGAAGTCCTTAACAACCAATATTGAAAGCGGGGTAAGAGAGACAGGGAGAGAGGTTTCCCCCCCTTGCACAAAGCTGCGCTGTGTGAATGTGATTAACTGGGCGGGATTCAGACAAAATGAAAATAATGAACGGTTGAGGAGTCGGAGCGAGCACGCCTCAATCCCCTGATGTCGTCTTTTATCTGGGCGAACTTTAACCTGCCTCAATTCCTGTAAGGTCGGGTGATAAATCACTTTCACTGGAACATTACACGCTCCTCCAGCTGCAGCATTTCAGCCATGACTCCAATTGTACAAGGTTACAGAGCTCCAGCTATCATTGGTTTAAATACCAGTACACCTGGGATACAGGTGCGACGGCAGCAGCTCCCGCGCTATGCTAGAAAAATGGGGGAGCAGGCAAAAACCATGCATCTTCATTTTCAGAGTTGTTTTTCTGCACCACTGTTTAGTGTGCAATTGTATTCCTAACGTACTAGATATTATTTTAAAGATGCAGTAATCTTCGCTTCTTTATCAGACGTCTTTATCACACAAATTCTTGAAATTTGCGCAAAACAGTTGCAATTGAAAAGATGAATACACTGTGCCACCTTTGTGTCAATAGGAATACATTTCCACCAGGCCTGTGTGGCATAATTTATTTAAGTTGCAGTTTTTTTTTTTTTTTTTTTTTTTTCAGTTTTTGTTTGGTCGTATTACATCACTTGTTAATGCAGTTGACATCGGGCGCCCTCGGTCTATCTTAATTCGATTTTAAGTGGTAGGTCGAGACAAACATAGTGTGAAATTGGTGGTTTATTTATGACGGCAAAAAAAAAAAAATCGACTTTACAGCAAGTTAAGCATGATTTATAATTCTCCCACAACTATACATCATGGTGCAGTAGGTGGACTATTTCCTTACATATTTTCCCATTGCACTAAAATGCTATAGAGCTGTATTTGCCCAGAAGAACTTGCTGAAAATCCATTCTACTGTATATAATTACATCTAGCTATAGGAGGACTTTAATGGGATTTGGAGCCCTCCTCGAAAAAAATATGTTGTTAATAGAGACAAAACAGCCTCGATACATCCTAGAGATAAACCAAGCAGTGCAAGATATTCTTCCTCTCGGTTATTATTGAACACAAGCAAATGAGTGTGGGTGTGACACCAGTGATCTTTAACTTATTGCAGCTTCATTCATTCACAAACATTCCAACAAGTAATATTTATTTGTTGTGGTGATAATATGTCACTTTATGTCTTAAGGCATGACTGTATTGTTACTTCTGCCCTCCTCAAGTTCCCACCCCAACACTTGTCGCTTCTCCTGACGAGCTGTCATCTACTGGGTGGCAAATAAGGAGATGCTTTTTATTGCATCTGCAATGAAAAGAGCTTTTTTGAACATTTAGTTTTGCTGTTCTTTCTTTTCTCCTCTGTTGATCCGTTGTTGTTGTTCTGAAGTACGGCTGCACTGTGGCTGTTTGCCTCCAGCTCTCTCCCGGCCACACCCACACCAGACGGTTTCCCCGCTTCCCCAGTATCGCTGAAAAGCCAATTTCAGGCACATTTCGGGATTTGAGGCGTGAACGCATCGGGTCACAGGCGGTCGCAGGCTGATAACGCGCATCGCCTATTTATTTACTGTCATCGTGATGTCAAAGATGTTAACGCATATCGCCGCTTTAAGATGCTGTTGTTGTTTTTTTTTTGTTTCTGCAATGTTTCTCCTTACGGGCTCGCACAGTCATTCTCCTTCCAGACTGAACTGTGGGTCACTCAAAAACAACAAACATGAGTCATTATGCAGCATCTTGGCCACAGAGCGTGGATATCTCATCACGCAGGTGTGTGCTGGAGGAGTTCAAGATTGTGAATTTGTGTTTTTTTTCCCTTTTTTTATGTGTATTAAGAGCACTCTACTATCAGTGACGGCAGGGTAATTGTATTGTGATAGAGAGCCTATAGCCATGATGAATGCCCCTGCTGCCGGATTTATAGTCACTGCACACTAATTCCGGCTGACTGATGCATGCATGCCTCTGTCAGGACATGATGCCCCTCAGTCTGAGCACAGAGGAGCTGCAGGATCAAAGCTTATAATCCCCCCTGGAAGACACAGTATTGCAAATACATGACACAGCACCAAGATTCACACTGTAATGGCAGGAAAGCAAAACAGCCAAGGGAGGGAACACAAGTAATAATCCCTGGTACCTATCCAGCTCACAAGACTAGAGAAAATAGTGTTTCAGGCAGATTACTAACACCTATGATGCTGAAAGACTGTTGTGCAACATATGTACTCCAGTTTCTAGAATACGGCGGACAACAGCAATATGATTAAAAAAAAAAAAAAACAACCTCGCAGAAATGCAACATGCAGTACTGTGGTGTAGTTTATTCTTTCCCACCGAATGTTTTAAAAAGGCTCTCGAACACAGCAAAATGCGCCGAGAGCCACACACTCCATCACAGAACCTAACCACAATACTAATGCCCAAAAAAAGTTTGCATCACAGCGGACCCACTGAAAGCTCTGAGCGCCTAATGGATTGATAGCTCACGACTAAAATGCACGGCCAGCTGTTCCCCACTAGCTCCAGCCGCCGTCATTTCCTTGAAACGTGCTCTCATGATTGCGGTGCCGCCTTAAAATCCCTGATTTAGAGCACACAGGTGGTCCAGCCTTTCTTTTTTTTTTTTTTTTTTTTTTTTTTTTTTTTTTTTTGCTAAGAACAGGCCGTGCACTGTAAGCTGCTGAGAGTTCAAAGTTATCTCCAAGAATTATTCAAGGACCTGACTAATTGCGTTCGCCCATCTGATGCACGATTCACTGGGTTCTAATTTGCCAAAATATTCTATGGGAGACACAAGCGCATAGACTCTGTGACAAATTTGATATGCGCACCCGCAGATAATACTGGGACGGAGATTAAAAAGACAATGGTTTGAAACAAGGCAGATGCTTTGGGAACAATGCAGAACAAAAAGCAAAGCGTGCTGTGTGCAGCTCTTCGCTCAAGCATGAATTTCAAATCAGAACCCTCCTAGTCACAGATTAAAAAACAAACAAAAAAACAAAAAACAAATGACCAACTAGCAAAAAAAAAAAAAAAAAAAAAAAAAAAAAAAGCCTTGTAATGAGATATCACGCTTTTTTAATATTCAAAAGACCAAAACATATGAAAAGCAATTATCACCTAACAACAGAAGTCTGGTAATAAGATGTCACACATATTGAATTGTTTCGAAGACGTCGCATGTGCAGAGGATTTCCTCCTCGCTTCCCCGTCGTCCCTAACACAACATACCAGCAACATAACGTTTTCGCTTTTAACGCTGCCAGCCTCCGAGCAGTGAAAGCAAGCCAGTACATCTACTGGCTGCACTACAGTTGGACAATATACAGGTTCCAATTTCACAACTTGTTAGGCTGGGGTAAATTGTTTTCATGGTTGGCAAGCGGCCTGAACTATTACATTGTGTGTAACATGGAGACAAACACAATACAATACAAAGCGCTAAGCCCACTGTTGGTGTAGCACAAAGAGGCTTACCTGTAGTGGACGGCAGGGAGATCGGGCCCGACACCATGGAAAGAAGAAGAGAGATAATTATGTTAGCAAGGATTATACCTGTTAATCCAGCTGAGAATCCACACACTTCACATCAGGCTTGGAAATCTGGATTTTTCCTGTAATCGGTACGTGAAAGAGCACTGAGACCTGCAGCCGGCACAGTGGTTCAGTCCTTAAATGTTAAGACACATCTCATAAATCAACTACATTTACTCCAGTAGCTCAATTATTGTTCCCAGACGATTGCACATAAATGACCTAGAAGTAATTATCTATTCACTGATAACAGGAGCATTAAGATCTGGTGTGTGTGTGTGTGTGTGTGTGTGTGTGTGTGTGTGTGTCGCAGTTTTCTATTTAAGACCGCCCCAAGGAAACAGTTATTGTTCATAATCTGGCCAAAGCAACACCAAACCATGTCAATGAATGATCCCACTTTCCCAGTTTGAGTTGCAGTGTTTTTTAATTTTCTCGCTGATATGTATGCAGAAGAATCCCAAGGGTTCCCAGTGACACTCGAGCCATTTTTGGTACACACCGTGTTCCTGCTCGGTTGCCGTCTAGAGTGACAGGGCAAATGGCTGTCGCGGCGCACTGCGAGAAATGTCAATCTTAACAAGTCATTTGCTCTCATATTCAAGTCTTGAAATCTTATTTTTCATTATATTCCAACCAATGGAGTCTCCTGAACAGAATTTTCTATAGGCAAGTCTCAGCATCTTGAAACGAGGTAGAAGAAAATGACACTTTGCAACATTATATTTCTTAGGAATGTAGCATTTTAAGACTTTTTAAATGACTTTTAGGATATTTCTTAGTGTAGGAGGAAGCCAGCTCTAAACCCCAGACTCTCTTCTGACCTTGCCATATCGAAAGTTGTGATAGTAGTGTGTTGGCGTGTGAGTATAATGCATTACTCCCAGCCTTTAGATACACAAGGCAACAGCACTACAAGGAAGAAGCAGCACACAGGGGTAATCGTCCTTCCATCGAGTCTTCACATTATGTAACCCACTATCCACTGAGGGACAAAAAAAAAAAAAAAAAAAAAAAAAAAAAACAGCCTGCCTGTCAGTCAAATGGCCATATGATTTGGGAGAGCAGAGGAAAAATGTGCGATAGGGAAACAGACATGCAAGGTTCATTAACATGCCTTGTACTGACACCTTGAAGGTAAAGTCATTAATCTAAGTAATGAAAAGGGTAGACAAAAAAATGGAAACATCACATGAAAACGGCTTTAACTTTGAAGTAGCTGGGTTATAACTATAAAGGCTGCTACACAGGCTGAATGCCAATTTACACTACATGTAAGTTTTCAAAGGGGGAACTCAAGGACAAGCACCAGTTTTAGGTTTTCAAAGCGACGCGAAGCAAGTAACAGAGTTTCAAAGGCGCAAAATAATTGGTGCTCAAAATTGCGCCGGTGTGGCGGTCACAGAAGCCACAAAGTGATCCGGCATGGTGACGAAAACCCTCTGAAAAATGATGACAGCGCATACCAAACACGGGAAAAGAGCATCGGCGAAGGCAAACAGCGGTCCCAAGCCAAAGCTCATCAACAGGGACAGATGGACACTTGACAGGATAGTTTCTGAATACGGCCTCAAAATATTGACATGGGCTTGAATCTACTCTCCTCAGACCAAAAACTGAATCTCTCGGAGACGCGGAGAGGCTGCCATTTGGACACTGCTCGCATCCAAGGCCAGTGTGCAAAGGCTCAAAACTTGATGTAAAGTCAACAAACGCTGGAGCCTTGAGCAATGGAAAACAGTAATCTGCTCTGATGAGTCTTTCATTCTTTTTACTTCACTGGTTCATATTTGGGGAAAGACAAAGGAGGCGTTCACAGTTCCGGGACGAGGAGCTCATCAGACTGCCGTGCTCCTGTGTGATATTCCAAGACGATAATGCCTCCATACACACAGCGAAACAAATTCAACAGTGCATTCATGTCCAAAATGACAGCGCTGAATCTTTCCACTCGGGCTGGGTGATATGGACAAAATCAAATAACACAATATCTTGAATACCTTGACACTGATATTGCCACATTGATGTAGGGATAACTACCGGTGCTCTGACACAAGAAGTTTCTGATAAACGATCATTAGTAATGTGACTATGATGACCAAACAGGTAGAGGTCAGGCAGTAAGAAATGAACCGAAAATTTGCAAGAAAAAAAAAAGAGAGAAAATAAGTTGAAAATTGCCAAAAAAATAAATAAATAAATAAAAAAAGATAGAAAGACAGAAAATTATTAGGAAATTATCCAAGAAAAAAAAAAAAACCTAGGGAACAAATATCCAGAAAACTGTATTTGTAATTATTATAAATGTATAAAATTATGTTATAGGAAAAAATATTTTTTTCTTTTTGCTCATCTTGGTCTTGGTATTTTTTTTTTTTTTTTTTTTATTTAATTTCCACAGCTGCATTCACAGCTGCAAGTTTAAGTCATTTCCTTGTTTTTGTTTTTATTTCTTTTTTTAATTTCTAGGCCATTTTCTTGCAACTTGTTACAAGAAAATGCCTTTTTACCATGTTTTTCAAAGGAACAAAGCCAATTTGCGAAATTTTCAAAGGGTTAAACAGCGCAACGTGTGGCTCACTTCACAGGGGAAACGGTCGGTACCGCAGGAACATTTCACAATCATTATATTTTTCATGGGTCTCGCGTCTCAGTCAACTAAACGGGAAAGCCGGTGATTACCAGCAGTAACAGCAAGAGACGAGACGCTCAGTTGTAGTCAGTCTCTGCAGTGGAAAACACGGGTTGGAGCTGCTATACGCTCCAATTTTTACACACTTTCTGGCATGTTGTTGATGAATCTGCCTCTTCTCAGGCTTCACTTGTGTCTTCTCTCCCTTCCTCCATCTCACTACCACAGTTGGCAACTTGCACAGTGAAATCAGCCTGCTGGAGAGAGCTCTGCAGGTGAAACGAAGCTTTGAGCTGGAGAATTTGAATCAAGGATTTTTAGTAAACAAATTATTTGAGTTTCTAGAGGAACCATTTCAGCACCCATGTATACTTCGCTTGCCTACCAATAGTCATTCACTGTTTGATTTTTTATGCATATTTAAATGACTTAAACTGCTTAACACTTGTAAAGAGCGTATGTGAGAGGACTTCTAGAGGACTAACTGTAAACACGTCTATCTAAACACAATAATTCAAAATCAATCCCAAATGAAAGGCCTAAGGAGATGTTTACCAGCTCACCTCTGTAACATTCACCACCTCTGAATTTTAATGTGTAAATTGACCGAAAGGACAGAAAGCACATTGCTTAGGCATGCAAAAACCAGGCATGTCAGATCGTCCATGTCAGGCCCAGAATTTCCTGGTGCGTGAGTGCCAGTACGAACAGACGTTGGCCTGCATGTCAGACTGTCAGAGTGAAGCGCGCAGAAAATCCCTCCCGCTATGTTTCTACATCCAATTATCTCCCCAGAAAAAAAATGGCATTTACTTCCTCCCTACAGATATCGAATACCCAAGGAGACAGGCCTGCGAGGAGACTTGAATACTGAGTACAAATGAAAACAGCGAGGTAGCATCTTAATAAATCTCGGGAAGGTCATAGATCCGCTTGTACAAAGTGTGGTTGAGGAGGTCAGGTGGAGCAAAACTTGGTTCAGCTTTAAACTAGGACTGGGGAGCAAAGCTTTTAAATAACCACAGGGACCAGTGGAGGGATCTGTGCCCTCCTCAGGGGACATGAGGAAGGTTGAAATGTCATGTTGTCTTGCCTGTGAAGTTGAGTAAAAGTGGCTAAACCACAGAGGATGAGGGAGGATGGAAAGAAAAATATTTTTGCTGCATTGACACTGCATATGAGCATGAACTCTCATCTTTTGGGTACAGCTACCCCGGATAATTTAATACAAAACTGGTTAAAGGACAAACACAATGGGATATTAGTCTACAATAAGTGAGAGGACCAGGTTGAGGTGGACATGGGGCTTGGTAGGGACGCCCCAATGATCACCTCCTTTCAGAGGTCTACCGGCATGACCAACTGGGGGGAAAACCTCAGGGTAGAGCCAGGACATGCCTGAGGGACTACATGTCCCAGCTGGTCCAGGGTGACCTGAGGATCTCCTGGGAGCTGGAGAAAACGACATCTGTGCAGGTTTGTTTGCCTTGTTGCCCCCACAAAGTGATTTGTGGCCACTTAGGATAAATGGTTAGGAAACAGATGGATGCAAGGATGGATGGGTGACATCTTAGGTATGAATCTGGCTTTTTTTTCCCTGTATGTTTCCCTCTCTGCTCCCCAGTATTCCTAACCCTGCCTTTCTCTACTCTGGCAGTCCAATTAAGTTACAAATTATTCTACATAAACACATAATTCATGATCAGCTGCAACCTGTTTGGCTCTGTGAACCAAACACAAAAGCCAAATTCCTATCTGTTCCTGTATTGTTATCTGTGTATCCTCTAACTCTATATATACAGCGGGATTTTTTGCAACACTAGCTGCCGTTTGAAGCAAAAAATAAATAAACAAATAAAAAGATAAAAGGATAAAAAAATATATATGTTTATGATGAGCGAATGTGGCAGATTTCCCTCCAACTGTGTGAAAACCTTTAGGCAACCTCCACTCTTCAGTCCGGTATTGTCTAGAACTGTAGCAAAACAAACAGCTTTCCTTTTCAGTTAGGTCACTGATATGATGTGGATATAAAACAAAACAGAGTATCGATCTTAAAATATATCACAGCAGAACAAGCGAGCGGAGCCTGCCTTGCATGCTCACTCGACATTCTCTGAGATGGAGATGCAGGAAAGTAGCAACAAATCGGGTAGAAAGAATAGAAGTGGATTTGACATCCACAACATGACGAGTCCTGCTCTTGCCTTCCTATGATGCTTTTGCAATTGCACTTATGCCAATGTGCCCCAACAACCCCCCCCCCCCCCCCCCACCCCCCCCCCCCACCCTTTTTTTTTTTTTTAGTCC
This sequence comes from Myripristis murdjan, assembly GCF_902150065.1. Classification (NCBI taxonomy): domain Eukaryota; kingdom Metazoa; phylum Chordata; class Actinopteri; order Holocentriformes; family Holocentridae; genus Myripristis; species Myripristis murdjan. Next base: position 6,801,348 of record NC_044002.1, read on the forward strand.
ACAGTATTTCTTTGGTTTGGTTTATCATGTAAACTGAAATTGAAAGAAAAAACTATTTCACAAACTATTTCAGGGTAAAAACTAATGAAACAGAAAAAGGTAAATTAAACTTCAGTGGCCACATTTTTGCATCATGGATGCTGGATCCTGAAATTCCTGTCTTTTGAACCAGACTCACACTCGACCGCGCTCTAATGGTGAGTTAGTTGGTTGAAGTGCACGGCAGAGTCCACAGAGAGTCCAAATAAATAAAAAAAAGTAAAAGCTTCAATGATTCAAAACTCCAGGCGTGTTTTGCTTCTCTTGCCAAGTTTTTTTTTTTTTTTTATGAGAACAAGTGCCACTGCCCATCAGCAGGAACCTGCTTCCCCCCTCGTGCACGTGGACCACACTGCTCTGACCACCTGCCCATTCCTGTTTATACTATCACATTTTTATAGGTGCCCTGGAGGAGCAGCTCTATGAGAGTGCATGCCTCTATAATGCTGTTGTGCCATGCTCAATGCTTATGAGATTGTACACAGCCCAATAAAGGAAACACAGCACGTCCACGTACACCAGGCACTACAAAAAACTCACACAAACATCAACCAACGTGAAACTGATGTTCTGCACGTTCCCATTCACAGCAATTGTTGGATTATATCCACTGTTAAAATAGCATCTCGTGTATATTGTATCCTCCTACGTGCATTTGTTATTAACATGCCTGATCCCGAACACAATCAGCTCTAACAGTGGTCATGATGCCTCTGTGCAAAGTGGATCATTCCTGCTGCAGTGGGCCCGTGCCAGCTCTGTCTGTTGCCCAGAGGTAGTAATGTAACAATCACTCACATGGGACATTGATCATGGACGGCCTGTGCACTAACACTTGTTGGATCAATGATGCAGTTCACATGAAGGCTTGAGGGAAGAACTGTGTGCAGCTGGCTACCAGCATGATTATTATCTTTATTTCACACAGATAATATCACTAGCTGCTCACTGAGTCTCTATTAAAATTTATGGCGCTATGATTACCAAGTCTTAGAGCTTCATACATAGTAACCAGGCTGGGCTAGCCAGGTTTCAAGGGCAGAGCTTTTGAACTGACTACCACATGGCAAACACTGTCTTTGCTCACTTGACACCGGATGAGGACAAATAGTTATTGACCTTAATTTAGTGTTATACACATGCCGTTCACAAGTGGTAAAATTCAATTGACTATTCATGTTGGGGAGGAACAGGGGATGATGACTGGCAGGACAGAAAAATAGAGAAAATCGGTGAGGAGATGAAAAAAAGTGAAATGGGAGAAAAGGTTAAGAGCAGAAAGAAGGCTGGCCAAGAAATGCACAGCTGGCAGTGTGATAAAGCTGCACAAATCCAGGGTGACCTCCACCTCCAGAGTCCTTCAGCAGGATGAGAATCTCCACTCTAACAGTGAATGCCTAACAAAGGGTGCTCTTCCTTCACTGGCCGAAACCGGCTCAAATTCACCAAAAGCACCCTCGTCCGATTTGAGAGTTTCCTCTGAAAAGCATCCGCGCCTCCTCCGCCACAGCCTCGTTTCATTAACTTGTTCTGAGGAAAACCTGCAGTCTGCGGTGTGCTGACAGCAGCCCTGACTGGAGAACTGACCTCCGACGAGGCCGTCCGCGACGCTGAGGCAAGGAAGCATGCAAAATACATCACCGCTGACCCCGCTCACCTAGACGAGCAAAGTCCTCCAGAATCTATCCTCAGGAATACTCGTGTGTCTCATTCAGACCAGCACCGCCCACCACCTCAACATCATCATCTTCCCTGAGGGTGTCTGCCTGCTCAGCCAGCCATCCTAATAAGTGAGAAAAGGCCAAGGAGCCGAGCCCAGTGAGTGTCTTACATCGCCTACTCCTGCATTATATGGTACGTGACATCAAGTAATCATGTAAAAATACTTTGCTTGTATTATTATTTCTAATTTTATGTCTATAGCACCTATAGGGCAGTTGAGCAATATATCAATATTATATTGATACTCTGATATATTGTGATGTAGACTAGATATCACCTGGGATTGTGGTTATTGTAACATTGTGATATGACATGAGTTTTGTCCTTTCCTGGTTTTAAAGGTTGCACAACAGTAAAGGAATGCAATTTCCTGAACTTATTAGACTGTTTATCAAAAATGTCATTGTGTAAATAGTTTGTGAAAGCACAGTCATCCCCACAATATTGTAAAAATATTGATGTTGGGGTATTCAGTCAACAATATTGTGATATTTGATTTTCTCTATATCGCCCAGCACTAATAGCATCTCTCTGCTGCAAAATGTTTAACCACAACAATACTTATCCAACAACAGGGAGGACATTAGTAACAACAAATAAAATCATAACATTCATTCATTCATTTATTTTCCAAACCACCTGTTCTAATTATGATCATGGGGTGCTGGAGCCAATCCCAGTACTCACTGGGCAGAAGGCAGGGAAACACCCTGGACAGTTCGACAACCCATTGCAAGGCAGACAATCATAAAAGCTACAGTATAAAGTATAAAATAAAGTATAAATTTATAAAATGTAAAATAGTGTGTGCATGTTGGGGGAAAAAAACCCCAGAGTAAATCCAGAAATGGTCTAAGATATAAGGAGACTGCTCACTTTTATTCCTAATCATTGGGGAACAGTAATGGCTAGTAATGACCAGCTGTGATCACATAATCTCATAAAAGCTCTTTTTTTGGTTGTACATGCACTACAACTCACTAAAAATTAATTACGTAATGACAAACATGTTGGAGACGATCAAACAGGCAGACAATTTATCATTTAACAATCTATCTCCATGACAGTGCAGTTAGTTCAGGGTGCAAAAGGCATCTCCTCCATTGGCTCCCACTCTATCGGAGCAGTGTTTGTCCTCCTTGTCAGGGAGTGGAACAAAGAGGCTCAGCTTTGGCTATTACGCATTTACACCAAAGTGCACCGGCTTCCTTTATAGAACAGGTTACATTTCCCCCCGCCCCAGGCTTAACTAAGCCATGCACATTACTTCAGCCTTGAGAGTAGCTCTGCCTCTGGCAAAGCTTTATATAACAAAAACAGCAACCTGCTGAATAGTACAGAGACATAACTTCTGCAAACATGCATTGCTATGTAACATCACAATATAGTGATATTATAAAGTATCTAAGCATCACACCACTTATTATGTCCTTCACCTAGATATTCCTCTGATTCATGGACAAAACAATTAATATTCATGAAATGGTCATAAATAGAGACTTGATACTGAGTGTTCCCTGGATGGGTTAGAGTAGCCTGATAATTACCAGTAATTCATCATTGTTGCGACTCAGTTGATTATGATGACTGAGCTCGTGTGACGAGGTGAGCGCTCTATCTGCATATGGAGCAAGTGTGGTGAGGCGCCAGTGATATCTGTTCTGCAACATTAATCACAAAATCTACAAGGTTGTTTTTATGCCAGTGAGAGGCTGTGCTGGAGGGGGGGAATCAATTTTGCGTTACACTGTGTTTGGATAGAAGCCCAGCCAGAGTTCCTATGTTCAACTTTAATTGCATGATGTAATGGCAAGCGATGAGAGGTGCAGGGTGTGGGGAAGGCAGGGGGTAGCGCACAATTGTGTGTATCCATATGTGTGTGTGTGTGTGTATGTGTATGTGTGTGTAGATATACTTTGGAAAAATGTGTTTTACACAGTGGAGGTAATATGAGGTTATGTTGAGTTTAAATCCCCAATTTGACCACAGGGATTAAACCCGCCTCTTCTTCCTTGTGAGTCTATTTCCTAAGGCTGAGCAACAGATAATAACCACAGATAACATAGAGTTTAATTTAGCCCAGAAATGATAAAACAAAGCCGTCAGTGGTCTTCCTATTAAAATATGTTTCTGCAAGTATTATGTGTGCTCTTTAAAATGTACATTATTCTACACCGGCCGGCAAAAGAACAACTTATTTTGCTCTATAACTGATAATTGATTTTGCATGTTTGATTTCCTCTCTATTCTGTAATTGAATTAGGGGAAGTTTTTATCAATAAAGTTTCTGCCCCCAACCCCCACCCAAAAAAAAAAAAAATCCTTTTTAAAGAACTATTCAGCTGTAAAGAAAATGATGGTGGAAAAAGCGTATATATACTGTACATGCTCCCTGCCAGCTCTGCCACCTCATTGTGGTGCTGCAGTCTGGCAGTCTCTAGCAGGCACCGAGACTTACTGATGTCATCCATGACCGAGGTCATCTCTAAAACCAGAGCGCCGCTGTAATAGCCTCCTCCACGGGCACTGCGCTGTGGCTAGCAGAACTGACTGCATCTCAAATTAAGGAGCCATAACACGCCCATAAATTTAAGGGGGAATTTGCTGAGAACGGTGAGAAGAACAGACAGAGAAACAAGGGTATGAGCAAAGATTGATCTTGAAAGCATCTCCGGTTGCAACATATATGTCTTCACGGGTACTTTAGCCAGCTCTAAAGCCAAGATTCCTGCCATGCACATCAGTCAGTACAAGAAAATCTCACAACTAAAGACTATGTAATCTTACTATTTCTTGCTTCAAGCTGATCCCCTCTGACAGCGTAATAACCTGACAGCCCAAACTGAGCATGACTACTCCCACTGTCAGTGTTGAAGGTAACATTCCTTTGATTGTGCTGAATCTTATCACTAATGCAGTCACCATGGCAACATGATAAAATACAGACCAAGCCAACCTCACTGCAAAAGACTATCACCCAAGTATTCTGTTTACAAATGAAACCCCGCTCGCTGTATCCCTTCAGACGCGGTGCGATGTCGACTCTGGGACCAAGCAATCACTGCCGGTCCGACTCGGTGTCAGAATGATTTTTCCACTTAGGTTGTTATTGATTTGCCCCAAGAGCACAAGCAAACATAAAGTCCACAAACAATATACCGCTGCACTGGATGGCCCGGAGGGGATGTTGTCAATCACTGCGATTTGACCCCATCAATTGTATACACAGAGCTTGGAAACACTGTTTACATCTGCCTGCCGCTAAACCAACACGAGTGGTTAAAATGATGACGGCTGCCCGACATCGCCCGGTGCTGTCGGGCTCACAAGAACAGGAGAGGTGCTCGTGTAAAGCCGGGGGGAAGCACACGAGGGCATGTTTCCGCAGGTTTTGTGTTTGTTTGTGTGTGGCTCCGCGCTGACAGTTTGCTTAGTCAGCTAACTTGAGTGTGTATGTGTCACGGTTGACCAATGACTTCCTGCCCCTACAGGACAGAGCTGTTGAGGCTCCCCCTTCCAGCCTGTAGATTTAAGGTCGTGGCTTATTGATCTGCCTGGGAGCGCAATTAGACTGGCAACAGCTGCACTCTGTGGAGCACGAGGCGAAATGCAAGTTTTACATGTACATAAGGTGTATCGCCGACTGATCCTGTGAGTCTTCGTGTGTGTGTGAGCCCCTTTCTCCTGCTGCTTCTATCACTCTCAAGCTTGCACTGACAAGTAAATCACAAGCAAATGTAAACCCACCTATGCTGAATAGTTAACAATCCTTAGAGCTATTTATACAATGGAAAAATTACATATATGCCAAGATTACAGTGGGAGTATGTATGTCTATGCATGGTGAACTTATATAACCCATGTTAAGTTTTATTTTGATAGGTTAGTTTCATTTGTGTTAGGGTTAGGGTTATTATTATCATGTATAACAACAATAAAGAGAAATTTGAACATAGCTTTCCATATAAATATATGGTGTCAACCCCAGTTCATATTATACTGTTTCTATCAAAGCATATTGTGCTTCAATAGAATATGAACACATATTATGCTCTCATGGTATTTTTTATTTGAGGTTTGCATTGTTTAAAGTCACTGAAAAAACAACATAATTTGCTTGAACAACCTCAACAGTCCCTGACTGAAATAGATAACCTTGTTAATCAATAATTCATTAAGTCTTCACGGCGCTATCTATTATTATAATATTGCCAAGCGATCCCGCGGTGTTCAGGAGCGAGCAGATAGCATCACCGGCGGCTGTCTATGAGCCCTCATTTACTGTCGCAAAGAGAAACAGAGGAGCACTTATCACTGCTGAAGTTTGCTACAGGGTTTTGATCAAGTTTCGCTGTCTTTATTAAATGCTGCTTTGCCGCCAAACACCGCAGACAAATTAAATTCTATCAACATTTTGGTTTAATAGGTCCTGACTTAATTCAACACCATCGGGAGCTGTAAAGCGTCTGAACGCTGCCCACTGATCGAACATGCTGTTGACAGATGATGCCTGACGCCTCGGAAAAAATATCAATCTTAACAAGACAGCAGCTCTCCTTTCACACGCTGACCTCAGGAAACAAGAAATTTTTTTTTTTTTTTTTTTTATTCTGGAGAAAGGCAACAACTTTTTAGAACAGCAAATGTAAAAATTTCATTCGCTCCCCGTGCTGGAGTTTGAACTAGTGCTCGATGATACAAGGAAAACAAGCACTTATTTATATGATAATGCCATGGCTTATTGCTTTGAAGTAATAAAAGTCGGGGCCTTTGGAGCGCTTACACAGAGGGAAACGGGGTAAACAGGCAAACAAGAAGGGGGAGGCGCCCCTGAGCTGTCACTTCCTTCCCACCTTCCATCTGTGCTCCTTTTCCATCACATCCAAGGAACACTGAGAGATGAGGGATAGACCCAGAGGATAAGATGCGCCATAAGGGATGTTGCCATTCTCAGTGATGAGATAAAAATCCATCCCCAAGCACCAAAGTAGGACAAAAAAGCCACGTGCTTCATCGGTGCATACTCAGGGGAAAAGGTGAGTCACATTCAAGCGCACTCCTCTTGAGTTTGCCATGACAATATGGCTTTGAAACATGCACAAATCCACATGCATTGAGTCAAATGATATTTTTGACAGAAGTACATGTACGTTAAACAATTCCATTAGCCTGTGTCTACATATATGGCACCATGCTACATGTTTTTCTTTGAAACATTTGTAAAAACTGATGGAACAGCATCGCCGCGGCTGTTGTTGGCGGTTGGCCGGGTTAACTGCAGATATGTGGTAGAATTGACCTTTCTTTTTCAACATAATTGCTTTTCTTTTTGTCATACTCGCTCCTTTGTGCAGGTAATAGTTTCATTATGGCAGAATCCATTCTGCAGCTCAGCAGGCACATTCAACAGGGTGCTTTTCCCCTCTCGCAGCTCTATTTTTCATTCCAGCGACCAGCCCTGCCTCTCCTTCTGCCTTTCTTCCTAATATCTACCTTCCCTCTCTCGATATTTCCTTTTCACCTCCTAAGGCTCTTCTTCATCTTTGTAACGAAAGTGGAAAAATTCGATTCCAGAATATGCTAACCTCAAAGTATTTATACTTAATGAATCGTATGCCATCAATAGAGATTGTATTAAAATTGGCAATGGACGTGGGAGTTTGCTGAGAAAGAGTAGGTTATTTGCATGGTAACTATCGCTCCCACAGGGACACACAATTGTTTTCACAACTGTAATCACAATTGACACTGATCCACATGGGATTGAAATTACTGAGTCATTCCAGTAAAAACTACTTTAGCAGGCCTTCTATAGTAATAATGATGCCATCTGGACAGGGACAATGGCTTTCTCTGGCTACCACAGCAAAAATTCCAGCTGAAACTACCCACTGTAGTGTATGGGTACGTCCTGGGGTAATTTTACCCCTGTTCAAATCAACATTGAGTGTTCCATCCCATGAGGCAATTTACACACAGCATCTGGATTACAAAAGCTGTGTAAGTACTGGTGGGGTTCAGCAGCATCACTTTTTAGATTAGATCTGATGAAGCTGTAATGCTCCCCATGAGGAAATTAGCAGCAAAAGCAAGAGGATTCAACACTGAAATGAGACAAACACAATATAGGCACACAAATATAACGTAAAATGAGCAATAAAAGTCGGATTCACTGCTCTAAAGCAAGGTTTGGTGCCAAGAAACTTGGAAAAATAGACAACATTGGAGAGAGGAGTGTAGCAGCTGCTGCATCTGGCATCACAATGATATGTAAACAGAGTTTTGCCAGGTTTTTTAACCACAGATATGACTGGATTTGCTCTAAAAGCATCTCATCACTTTATTTGAAATTCCCCTAGTAGAAAGCCCACTGGAGAAGCTTAAGGAATAAATAAGAAACTTGACTGATAAAAATCATTAGCAGTGAATTTATAAGAACTTCAGTTTTCCTTAAATTCCTTTCACACTCATTAAAATAGAGTGTGAATGATATTAACAAAAAATAGCCATTGCGATCAAAGTTTAGGGAAGTGGCATATACGCCCTACAGTCATGCTCATGCCTTGCTCGCCAATCTTCTTGCCATCTAGCTGGCAATAAAAAATTATGTGACCAAATGTGTAATGCCTCTTATTTGTCGATACTGTTGTGCAAAGCAACAGGCACTTTTTCTTTCCCGTGAAGCTGAGTGAGATTTTTTTGGTGACATTCTTACATTTGTGTAGCTAAACATAGTTAAAAATATTCACCAGTGACGAAAGGATGAGAGCAGACTCATTTTACCTCTTTGCAACGGAGGCTGTCTTCTGATCACTGTTTTGTTTTCTCACTGATGTGCAATGATTTTTGGAAGTGTGTGAAATTATTTCCTCTCTGCTGTTTTCCCCACCTTTTTTGGAACCAATGCACACTCGAAGCCGACTATGGTGTTTGATGTATCGACAGTTATTTAGTGGCCACCAAGAGATTCTACATATTATGCATTTTAACCCCTTGAACTTCAAATATTAGTTAGATTTCCCCTTAAGTATGTTCAAAGTTGGAAAACAAAAATCCATATTGTAAGAAAATGTCTGCTGGTTGCAACCCTCCACTAAAGCTACATCACACTTACATTATTAATACATGAAATATTCAAATCTAATATGCCTTTTTTAATGGCTACAGCATTACATCACACAGAAAACATCTCCATGTTTTGTGGATCATTTTCTACTCCCTTCTCCCTCTCACTTGAATTTCAAATAAAGTTCTGTATAGGTCTGAGGAAAGCTCAGCCACGCAGCATGCATTTGTAATGAACCCACTGATGGGACCAGCAGGGGTGACGGGGTTAGTTCAGCTAATGCAATGTGCAGTGAAATAGCTTCTGCAACAGTAGAGGCAATCAAAAACACGGAATCTTGCTAAAGTGCTACTTAGGACTAAAAATTTACTCTCTGCCCGGCCAGCAAAGGCCACTCCAGTGGCTGCACAGTAGATGTGTCAATTGAACTGGGCTGCAGTACTGTAAGTATAACTAGATGTGCGATAGGAGAGATGGTTGCGGCCCTTTATAGTTGCAGGCCACGATGACAGTCAGTCAATAAAAGACTAGCAGGAAAATTACACTGGTGGCCTGCTCAGGGCAATAAGGTCATTACTGTTAGCTTAACAAATGTCCATCACACTGTAATCATTCTCTCTAACTCTCCAAAAGGCCTCCCCACACATTCTCTCTCTCTCACACACACACACACACACACACACACACACTGATGCACGCAGACACACACATTTATACTCTACCAGAGATTAAGGGCTGAGGCTGTTCTCCCTGTTCCCATGAAGCACTGCAACCCCGGGATGGAAGTGAACCCACAAGCTCATACGAGACGTGATTATTCATTTGTGTCAGAGATCTAGTGCCTTGAGATAAGATGGGTCCTAGGCAACAATGGAGGGCCTCAGAGTGGGGAGATAATCGAGCCGCTGACCCCTGTAGTATGCTAGACTCCATCTCTTGCCTGCTTCCTCTCTGGTGTCTATCAGCGGTTTATCTCCTATGACTTGCACAGCGTTACAAGCCTATCTTACTGTACCAGCTTGGCAACGTTCCTCCACAGCGATGTCAGTCCCCAAGGTACAAAAGCCTCTGCATTGCTTATAGTTTGCATGGTGGAACCAAGGGAGAGCGGAAAGAGAGAGAGAGGGAGAGAGAGGAGGGAGGGGAGGATCTGGCGCACAACTTCTGTTTAATGCCTGTGGATCTGGAAAAGGGAAGGAGTTCACAAGACTGCCACATTATCTTATTTTCCCTCCAAATCCTGTTTGTCTGAGGCTAGTGAGGAACTGGAATGTAAGAGGAAAAAAAAAATCTTAGATCCCATGAGGAAAACAAAATAAAGTGTGTTCACTAAGGAATACATTTAGATGCAGTTGATGTTAAAGGACCATACCAGTTTGGCCCAACAATTTAGCCATTTTGCAAATTGTGCAGGGGCACTAAAGAATCAAAATCTCTTGATGAATTTGTGGCTGAAGCACACACCTTATAATGTTCTGCTTCTGCAGCTAACAAAGGCGTGAACATCCATAAATCACAGAACTGATGATTCCCTTTGGAAAGCAAATGTTTCTCAGGGGACTATTTTCTGGTATCGTTTCCCTCCGCCCAATTTCACATCACCAAAACACAACAGTGCAGCTGCCTTTAGAAAGACTAGTGTGGTCGACTTTAATTACAGTGATGAAATACTGATGAGAAGAAAGTTTGAAGTCTGAAGTTTGAAGGAAACAAATGGCTGGATACAAGAAATGGGAGTTCTAAAACTGTTTGCTTTGGGAAAAGATTAACAGAAACATGAATACACATAATCACTGGTATGGTCCTTTAACAAGCCAAAACATATTTTTTATGAACACACACACAGATATTTAATTGTTTTTTCCAATGCATTTTTAAACACACACTTATCTTTATTCATATTATGAAGAATACATGAAATTTTTCTAAAAGGCATTGCCAACTTCAACACAATTAAACAGATGTTCAAGGTTACCTCTGCAAATAAGCGAGGTATCTCTTATGAGCCCTTGGGCAGGCTCTACTGCACCTGATGCAGGCTGTGATTATGGGATGCTTGGTTGATTGCTTCAACGCAAATATGACTGTAATCCACCTGGAGGCTGTGAGCGAGGCAGCAAATCACATTCCTGAGGAAATATTCCCAATCAGGCGACTGACCTTATAAACGACCTTTCATTTGCTTGTTATGGCTGAAACTTTTCAAGTGTTGCATCAAGCCATGCTGGAGAGGCCTAAGCAGCGGCGCTCTCTTGTTGTTAATCAGACAGATAGCATGGATGGCATACAAGATCACCTCATTAGGCACAGATTTATGTCACTGCAGTGGCTTGTTGGCTACTGGTAAAGCTAATGGCTCCATGTGGTGATGAGCAAGGGGCTAGTAAACGTAAAAGTCACATTTTGTTGGAAGGGCAAGGAACAAAAAAGTACATGGGTAAAAGGGCTCTTGCTCACACACACACACACACACACACACACACACACAGAGGATACATACAGCTGCAAGTTCTTCCAAAAGGGGCCAGTCTCATGTTGGAATGAGGGTAGATGAAGCTGGAAACGGGGATTCTGCACAGCATACCAAGTACCATCTGCACCACTTCGGGCAGCTTTCAGGGCGCAGTACACCAGAGCCACATGGCAGGTAAGGGGAACAATCTGCATGGGTTATGCTTACAACATATGGCTGCATCTCTTTGTGCTGTTTTGCCATTATTTGGATTTACATAATTCATGTGATTCATATTTCTGCAGTTTGCCTCATTTCAGCTCTCCTGCTTTCCATGTTTATTTCGTGTGCATGTTCATTTCAGTTGTAGACCCTTTTTTTTTTTTTTTTTGGTAAATATGAAATTGGAATTCAAATGAAAATGTTCACCTCTGTGACCTGCCCGAAATAATGAACATGTGCGTCCATATAATTCCACATCCACTTGATCACTGAGTTTAAATGTGGAGGGTGGCTGGGACTGACCCAGCTGAGGGCTGTGCTTGCCATTTACAGTAAAGATCACATGCATGCCTGGTCAGGTGTGAGTATCACCAAACACAGAGGCCACATCATCTCAAGAACAGGCCTTGGGGCCCATGTTGTGGTCAATTAGAGAATTAGAGATGTCAGGCAAGGCCATTTTGCCGTGCTCATTTATTCATATGACTCTTTGGAGCCTGTCTCCGGTCCATGGGGCCTTTGGCAGTGGCCGCTGTTGACTTTTATATCTCCTTCACACACACTTATTCCACAGGAAGGCTGGCAAAGGCACTTGTCGTCTCGGTCTAACTGCTGGTCTGGAAGGGTATTCTCTGAGGCTAGTGCACTGACCGCCACACTCCAGTCCTATCATCCTCAGAAAGAGCCTCTCAGCTCTGAGTCCCCACCGGTGCTGTTCTCACCAGTGAGTCGGCCACTTCACCACACAATGCTCCATTTTCATCATCTAGGTACAGTAGCACGGACAAGTAACTTAATGCTCTTTCAACCAGGTACTTCTAAACATGAAGTATTTGAATTGTTCTACTAGGTTATGTTAAAAAAAATACTCCATGTTTTGGGCAAAATGCTTTTTTTCTGACTGAGACAAGATGTTCGATAATATTTTCATCTCTGTAGTCCACTGGTTCGGATCCACTGGGCAGTGTGTTGTGTTTGCTTTGCATAAAAACTTGAAGTCTTGAGAGTCATTAGTCTAGCTGCATAAAAGTGAAAAAATAAACCTTTCAGCAACTCTCATGCTGTCTTATTTACACAGTGTGTCTGAAATACACGTCTTGGAATTTAAAAAAAAAACCAAAAAAAAACATGTATTTCAAATACACATGATACACTGAGTAAATAAGACAGCTTCGGAGTTGCTATAAGGTTTGTTTTTTCACTTTGATGGAGCTAGGCTAATGACTCCCATAGACTTCAAGTCTTTATGCTAAGCTAACACAAAATGCCACCCATAGGAACTGAACCACTGGGCATACAGATGTGAAAATGATATCAAAAATCTTGTCTCAGTCTGGGTAAGTCAGAAAAAGAGTATTGTGCCTAAAACATGCAGCATTTCCTTAAAACATTTCTTATTTTTATCTTCAAAATCCCAGGAGCTTGTGACTTTCAGTATTTCCACAGATAGAAAACTTATTTCTGGTGCTTTCCCCAGGTTTTCTTTTTTCTTTTTTTTTTTCAACTTTTCCCAAACTGAAATGTAACACACAAGAGCACACACATGCACATAAAACACATTGTCTCTGAATGACACACCAGCTTAAGACCTTGGGGGAAGGAAACAGGGTGATGGACGGGTTCCCCTTGACTCTCACATTGCAGCACACAGATGCAGCGTGAGGTCCCAAATGGGAAGCACATTGAAATTTTTACAACTCCCACAGTTCCTCTCACCCGAGTCCTTGACATGTCAGAGCGCTGAATCATTTCTTATACAGCGCTGTTAATATGTGCACTGCATAAACCGGCTTATCTCAAGAGTCTGTGAATCTAACAAATCAATAACAATTAAATCTATGCATCGGTGTCAGGGATAGCATAATGAATGAAGCAGTGAACTTCAGCATGCCAGGGGAGTACACACACTGTCAGTCTGCTTACAGACAAAGCATCATGTCAAGGTTTCATTGTCAGATACTATTTGTCTTATTACAGCAGACATGTGACACAAGCTAATGTACCTCTCTGTAGTGGGCGGCTCCTGCTGAACCCCTGCTGAAACTTTAAATTGAACTCTTGATATGCTCATCAGTCACTTTTCATCAGCCAAGACGCGTTCTTTCTGACATTGCGGAGCTGCTTCTGTCGATGGAGGTGCCGCCTAGCGCTCCGGCGCCGTGCTGCCATCCGCTGCTGCACTCAGCACTGGCAAGTCCCTCCATTTGCAATCTGCATCACACTCTCTAATGAGTCAACACACTTCACACTCAATATGAGCTGTATTTAATGTCACTGGCCTCCTACACACACACACACACACACACACGTGCTACCTGACATCAAGCGGTGCCCAGAGTGTCCTTACACACTCACAAACATACACACACACACACACACCTTAACACGCTAACAAAACATTTTAAGCCCCTTGCCTGTATAATGTGACACATTAAAACTGCACCAGGTAGCTTCCCATTTAGCAGCCACAAATTGCAGCAAAACCAGAATTTCATTTGGGAAAAGACATCCTTACAGAAAAGAAGTTTCCTACTTTAGCCTTAAAAGGAGATGAGGTGAATTTATACAACAAATTATTTTCTAAAAAAAATAACTGTTAAGTTAAAATGAAAGAAAACTGCAAGGAAATAATTTGAACAACTTATTGTCTTGGGCTCCAACAGGTCGTTTTGGAGCCAGTCAGTCCTTATTAATGAGCCAGTGGCTGCTGACCGGCTGGTAGCATCGGCGGCTCCGCCCTCCTCCCTTGCATTAACAATGGCTGCTGCCCCATAAGGCTGCTGAGGCACGGGTGGGCCGATGCAAATTTAAGATTCTAAGTGACTGATTGATCTTTGATGAGGCCCAGTTGTAGCAAAACAGCTGGGGCCAGTTCTGATTGGCTTGTTTTTCTGGCTGCAAAATTCATGCTGCAGAACGTCATTAGACAGCAAAACTATTTTTCAGTTTCATTTAAACAACATCCGAGACTGCAACATCTGTACAAAAGCGAGGAACAACCTATTTTCTCTAACCTCCTCCCTCCTTAAACCTGCTATGCGGGTGACACTAAATTTCTAAATAGGCAGAGCTGTCACACATCCTTTTAAACTCCAAGACATACATTGATTGGTGTGAGTTTGTGGGAAGCTGGACATATTTTGACTGGGCAATGCTTTTACGGAGAGTGAAAAATAAGCCCTCCCTTGTGGTCTTCTCCCAGTAGTTAGTGTTTACTGCCTTGTTTATTTCTCTGGGCTGCCGATCTCCCAGCAATGGGCCCAGAAGGTGTACTTCAGCCCGGGACACCGTCCAGCCTATTGGAAACAACGGCTCAGGTTGCCTTTCGCAGTCTGGTCCGTCTCCACTTACACTATACTTACATTTCATCAAGTGGGGCACAGTTGTGCTATGGAGGAACCTGTGTCAGAGGGAATAAGACGAGGAGGTAGAGAATGTCTGTTTTCTAGACAGCTGAATCAACAAGGGCTTTCTTGGCAGCACTACAAAGAGCAGGCTACCGTAAGCAGGTACAGTGCAATAGATCAAGTTTGGGTCAGAGCAGGAGTTCTCAGACATTGTTCATGTGATGAGCCCCCGCACAGGTCGAGCCGACGGCCTCTTTGCAAGGTGTGTGGATTAGTAGGGCAGGCAGGGAGCCTTCTTCCCTGAAGGAAGCTATGGTTTTAACAATTAAGTGTGTTCTTCTATTCAGCTGTCCCATACCCCAAATCCTGTCCTGAAAATTTAACTAAATTCAGCTTTTGATTAGTTATAGCCTAATAAGATATTAAATACTGATTGTTGTGAATCATTGTTTTGGTGCTGCTCACAGGTGGGCAGTGTTATGTCTGTTGCCCACGTGACTGTAGGAGTTTTTTTGTTTTGTTTTGTTATATTTTATTTTTTTCATCCATGTACAGTAGTGTTGCTGGAAACCTTTAGTTCCCAATGAACCTCCACATAGACACACATTAAACTGCAGGCCTATTTGCTAAAAAAAACTGTCCCAAGGTCACCCATATGGGATGATTTTTGTAGCTGATTGAATATAGAATTGTAGAATTGCCTAAATTATTCTGTATGTGGGGAGATAGTGGACGTAAGAGATGAACACATGATTATAATAGTTATTTTTTATCATGGTTTCTCTAATTGGGGGTAATTTCCAGTGAATAGTGCAATCAGGCTCCTCGCTCCTCATTTTGCTGGAAACTCTGTGGAGCCCCCTCAAGGAGCCCTGGAGGTCCCTGGGCACCATTTTAGGATCTACTGCAGTTTAAGACATACAGACTTTTCTCTAAGGCAGGGCTGCTTAAGAGGCAGAAACATTCTCATTGGTTGATTTTATGGTTAAATGGTATTCAACCTGAGGGAGAGGCAGTGCGACATTGCTGTAGCTGGCATGGGCCCCCTGTGCCGTGCCTCTACACCGCTGATCTCATTCGGCTGCCAAGCTGTCCATCATGCAGTTTAGTCATGCACCTAGCAGGGCAATAATTTACCTAATGATAATAATGAAGCTTCTGTTCCATTTAGGTCTAACACACCTTAACGTCATTAGTAGCACCTGTGTTTACCCTGCTATTTCATGTCAAAATGGCTGCTGTCAAAAAGGTCTCCTCAAGGTACAATCCACTATAGGTATAGCACTACTTTTTCGGTCAGGCTTCCCTTTGTTACTTTCAGTGCTGGGAGCTAGATTACTTTTCCCGGTAACACACTAACATTTTAATAAGTTTTTAGTTTTGTAATTTGATTACTGTCACTTTTCTAATAAAAATCATGTTACTTGGACATGGGACTGCGGTGGAGTTCTGGCAAATTTAAAGCAAACAGACAAAAACACATCAAAATCACTCTGCCTGCTTGTGTTCATATCTTCCAGTGCAGCTGGTTGGATCAATAAACTGCTGAGGACAGATTGGTGCCATTCATTTACTTTGGAAAAATATGCTGAAAGACTGTGGTTCTTTAGTTTCAGCCAACAAGATTATTTCTGCCTCCAGAGCAGCTGCCTCAAAAGCTCGTCATGAAAAGTTTGCAAAACTAAATCTCTAATCTGTCACTTTGAGAACTCCTACCTGACCAGGTGTAAGGTTCTCAGTGGTTTACCTCATTAGTAAACATATGACTCCCACTTTGACTGCTTCCTGCTTTATCCCTCATCTTCCCTTTTGGTCTCCTGGTGTCTGGCCACTTCCCTAACCACCTGCAGCTCTCTCCTTCCCTTCCTCTCACTCCTCCCCTCGTCTCCTCTCTCCTCCCTCGCTCCCAGTGGAGTGTGCTCACTGTGCGCTGTCATCCATCAGGCTTGTCATCAGTCGCTCCGGGGCGGTTGGCGAGGACTGCGTGGGACTCGGCTCATTTCCCTGCTCTGATTATCCCAGCCTGCTCGGCAGGAACGGGCCCCTGCCACTCGGGCCTTTGCCACCCCCTCCTCCTCCTGCTCCTCTTGCTCTTCTCACTTCTCCTCTGTCTCCCCTTATCCGTTCCCCCTTCACTCAGTCCACTTACTGCACTCCCCCATTTTTCTCTCACATTGTGTCACCTCTCAACTTCCTCTTCCCCTCGGCCCTCCTAGCTCCACTACAGATCACCCTCCATGAAGTATGCGTTCAGCGTTCATGTGTGTGACTGTGTCTAAGTGTGTTGGTATGTATGTGACTGTGCTGATAGTCTCTAAGCGTCCCCCCAGGCTGCAAGCTTGCACACCGGGGTTTCACAAGAGAAAAGATGAGATTTTCATTAAAAGAGTTTTATTGTCTGGCAGCATGGGATTCCCTGACTGTTTAACAGCTATTGCCATTTCATCATAGAAACTGTTGAAGACTATTCTGGCGGGCTTTGGCGGTTAAATAAGCGTGGATGCAAGGTCCCTGCTGTGAGCAGTGTCAAAAAAAATGCACGCAAATCCTTTATTTACGTGAAAGCAAAGATATCCTAAAGGAATATGCCTCTGATAAAACTCTCCAGTACAGCGGCTTCAATGTTTTCTATTAAGACTGTGGAAATATCAAAAGTAGAGATATTCTATAAGAGGTTTGGTTTGTCAGAGAAGTGTATGCCCGTGCATGATGCATCCTTGATTGATTGATCTTAAGTTAATGCTGAAGTTGTTAGCTGGCCACTTCAAATGGCTCTGGTTGCTTCTTCTAACAGTTTGCTGTTACAATTGTCAAACATTTTCACAAAGGCTTTCAACGTCTGTGTTTTGTATGCAGGGGTCAGAAAAACATACTTGTGCAGTGTGTATTGTAACAAGCAGGATATTTTACCTGAAATGAGAGATAAAGTTCTGTAAAATGGGGAAACCTCAAATGTGCAGTGGCTGAGTAAATGTACAAAACGTACTGCCCACAGAGCGCAGGGCACGCACTACAATGTCTATTATTTACTTTGCTAATTTCTGGAGAATGCACAAGCTCTCCTCCGCCACAAACAAGGAGC
Organism: Myripristis murdjan; assembly: GCF_902150065.1. Lineage (NCBI taxonomy): Eukaryota > Metazoa > Chordata > Actinopteri > Holocentriformes > Holocentridae > Myripristis > Myripristis murdjan. The sequence continues at coordinate 6,819,278 of NC_044002.1, forward strand.
AGACCTAGCGAGTTTCCTTTCAAAGCAGAGCTGCTGTATTCAGAGTGCTTCTTGTTGTCTTGACAGCCCCGGCTCCCTGGAGGCTCCTCCAAAACGCCTCCTCTCACAGCGGCCAGGGAGGTTCATTTGGCAAGGCTGCTCCCAGGCATGAGCTGGCCTACTTTAAAAGCCCAGTCTGCATAACCAACAGGCTGAACTAGCCTGGCCCCTCCTCTCCAAATGCATCCAGCCTTCACCTCCCATCCCGTGAGCCGCGGTATCTTCACCCCCCAGACGAGGTGAGGAGGACTCACTCAGCGGCTGCATCATCTAAAGCAAGCCCTCCTCCTCACTGCCTTGTGGTCCATTTGCACTTACCGCAATGTCTGCCGAAGTCATGACCCCATCTGCAGCTAAATCACAGGCCTTTCATACACACACATGGGAACAGCAGGCAACAGTGGTCATTTGGGGCACTTGGACGGCAGTAGCCTGTCTATGGCCCAAATAGGCATTGAGGGGAAACATGCATCAGCGCATTAAATTACCGTCTGCAAGCATATTTTTTCTATAACAGTACAGTTACAGAATTTCTATGGAATTAAAAGGCACAAGCCGTGATTTACGTTCACGTTGCAGCAACAGTGAGATGTTTTTCAGGATAACTGCATGATTTTTCTTGTCGTTTCAACATAAATTCTCTCCTGAACATCCTCTTCCTGACCAACTCTCCTCCCAGCCAAGAGGGAACCTCGTCCAAGCCTAGCAGTTGTAATTAACCATAGAGGAAGCACATTCTGTAATTATATTATAATTAAAGGAGGAGATTTTACTCGGCACCAGGCAGCAATGTAAAAACATCACGAGGCAAATGTTGATGGCGAGGTATTGATTTTTTTTGTTGGATACAGTCTTGTTCTAAAATATATTCCTTTTGGAAGCAAAAACATCAGATACTCATTGTTCAGGATTTTACCATCTCTGACAATGCCACTAGCTCATTTAAGTGTACAGTAAGTGAACAGTAACAGATTATTTCAATTAATCACCAATTTTAACAATTAGGTGCCAAAATTATTGTGTTCACCCAGAGACGGGGCTCCACCACATGAATGCAGGGATAAAAGGATTGTCATTTCTAAGAGCGGGGTTGGTTTGATGAACCTCTGACAAGTGCCATGTCACCCGGGACATGACACAAAGCCGGGAAGGCAGCATGACAACAGCGTGAGCCCGGCAACCGCAGCAAGCTCCATCATCTGTGGCTGTGACACGTGGGTTTCATGAGGGTGACTGAGTGGGCGTATGACAGCAAGCGCGGTGCTTTTCAACACTGCTTTCACTTCCAAAGCCTCTTTGTGTAGGCCTGTTGTTCAATCAGAAGATGATGAAATGAGTTCCTTCTCCAGGGTCCGGCCACTCTGTGGAGGAAACTGCACTGATGCTAGTTTACTGGAATGTTTTGCCTGCAGACATTAACATCTTTAAGGTAAACTGCTTCAAAAAAAAAAAAAAAAATGTCGAGATGAATAGTGTTTAATGGAAATATGTGTGCATGTGTGTGAAGTGGCTCTTTAGCTGTATGACTATAAGGGAATTGCCTTCCTGAATGTAGATCTCTACAAGTGACTGTTAACTGTACATAAATCCAAGCACAAAGTATTAGGAACTTATTCTTTTACAGTCATGAGGTGAATCCAGGTAAAAACCATTATTCCCTATTGATTTCCATTATTCCATCGACATCAATCACAAAGGAGGAGATGCAGATAAAGAGAAGCAGACGAGTTAAAGCAGAGCCGTTCAGCTCGGAGACGACGGAGTTGCAGATTGTGCAAAAGGAGCTCAAAATCAGGAAGATGTCCCTAATAATGATGTCATTTCTGTGTATTTACCTACAGCATATTCAGGCAATAAATTATGGATGACCTAAATCAGTGTAGTATTGTTTACAACACGCCTTACAATCTCAGCATAATCCCAAAGAACAATATGAACAACACAGGCCATCCTTCAGCAAACAATAAGGGAACGCTCTCCCACGCTCAAAAATGAATAAATGAAGGTGGATCCAACAATTTCTCTTTCTCTCTTTCTCTTTCTCTCTCTCTCTCTCTCTCTCTCACACACACACACACACACACACACAATCTAACTCTGTCTCTCTCTCTCTGCATCTCTCTGTGTGTCCATTTGAAGTTATTTCAGTGATAAGTGGCCGCTTTGCAAGTTCCCTAAGCTGACACTCAAACTAAGATGCAAGCTCATGTTCATACTGTCCCACATACTGCTTAACTAGACCTCAGAATAGTCCCTTCCCATTAGTCTAGCCCCAATTACTGCTCTCCACAGCCCTGAGTCATGAGTCATGCTAACAATTAAAGATCATCGCACAGACGCACGTTAATTAGCTTTTGCAGCTGAGGTTTTATTATTTTTTTGACACACGCTGTCAATTTATATAGTCCCGTTTTTTTTTTTTTTTTCTAGCCGTTTCTCACTGTTGGGGGTTATTGCCTTCAAGACTTCCAATGAGGGACTCTGAAGAGACGGGTCTTATTAAAGTGATTTGAAAAGCAAATGGGAGAGAAACTCCAAGGACAACATTTCCCCTCCCCAAGAAGATAGAGCAGGCTCTATAAACAGAATGAAGAGGTTATTCAAAGAAATGGGATCAACACTCAGCAGAGGAGGATATTTTGGTATTTCATTTAGTTTCATTTCGGCGCAGATTTTACAAAACGGCAAACATGGAACGACTGGTGGGATCCAGACCTGGGTGATACGGACAAAATCAAATATCACAATGCCTTTGACCAAATACCTCCATATCAATACTGTGACAATACAGTACAGATGACTATTGGTGCTTTCATAAGATATTTACACACAATAGATTTTGATAAACAGTCCTTAGTTATGTGGCTCTGATGACTAAGCAGGTTGAGGCAAATAATATAACAGTTAAAACAGTCTAATAAATCCAGAAAATTGCATTCCTTTACTATTATGCAGCCATATCACAATATTCTCAAAAAGCCAGACAATATCTAGTCTCACATCACTATATCTATATATCATATCAATATATCACCCAGCTCTAGTGAAATTCCCTCATAATGCCGTGGGTCTCATCTTCATGTCCTAGAAATGTGTTTATATCCAGGTTCGGCCAGCCAGCAGGTGCATGCAGGCGTGTGCTGTGTGACTGTTATGTTTTGCTAATGCAGAGGTGGATTAAAAATGCATGAACTACATCCTTGTCACTGCTTGGGGATCTGTATATTAAGTTACATAATTCTTACTAGCCTCTTCTATTAACTCTGTTTGGTGACACTCAGAAATGCCCTCTACAGCAATGACACCTGTACCAGCTATCTGAACCTTAAAGGAAGAGTTCCCTAAAATATAAAATAATAATAGTATTATTAATAACACTAATGATAATTAGAATGATAATGATAAATTAATATATATACAGTATATATATTTAATTCCTATTCCCCCTATAGGGCATTCTATCCATCCAGACACGTGTGTGATTTGGATCTGGTTGCGTATTGTTTTGTGAAGCTCAAATCATCAAAAAATGCACATATGACAGATTCAAAGGCAACAGCACAGAAACACAGACACAGATACAAAAGCTGCAAAATTAATCGAAATCACATCAAAATCGCAGTATCGGTAAGTGTAATATCAAAATCACAGCATTTTCAATTTTTTGATAAAGGTCAAATATGGCAGCATAGCAAAATAACTTAAGTATTATGGAGCTACAGAGATGCCATGGCCTACAAATCATATTTTACAGACGTAAAGAAATGGTCAATCTGTCAAAATAATCACGTTATGATTTTTTTTTTTCCATCCAACAAAATCCACAGCCCATGGGACCTAAGACTTGACCAAATTGTGGCACAGAGAGATACAATTTACCGCTGATCAGACTGCCAGGAGACAGAGAAGACCACAGCAAAGTGGAAACCTCACCAAATCGCATAGAAGCTGGATCTGTATGAATAGACTACGTTGGGGCAACTGGGAAAATATCTTTTTGTTGTTGTTGTTGTTGTTTTTGTATTTTGGGTGAAATGTTCCTTTAAATCAGCTCTCCACAGTATATGAACCATTTCCCACAACCTCAATATGCATGACAGACTGTGCTGATGACCGTCATGTGGTAAAGGCCCACAGTGCAGTGAGTCATGAGACGCTGTTGTGTTATTCGGATGTTTATTATGTTGCCGTCTTTGTTGGTTAAGTTTCCTCTTCGCCAATCAATTTAGCCTCTCATTCAGCAGATGACAAATGATGCAGGCACACACCTCAAAAACTGATCATTTGTTGACATGATGACGCAGGGATCTCAATCCAGTTGGTCAAAACACACAAATAAACACACACACGTGCACACACAGACACAATATGCAGCTCAAACAATAACACCGGACAATGTGCACATCAGTGATAATCCTCCACCGGCTGAAACAAAAGTTCAATGCCAAAAATTACATGTGCAAATCCAAAATGCCAAACATGCACAACAGGCGCAGACAAATCTTTTTTGCTTTTGGTTAAATGGCATATCTGTGGTGTTAATAAGCCTTTGGGAACAGCCTCCAGTTTCGCCACAGAAACCTTCCACTGTAATCCTGCATGCCTCTATGAGTTTTAACAATCTTTGAAGGCACTGATGTGATGGATTGCAATGAATTCTCAATGAATCCCTTAGTAGAAATGTTTCAAAAGATGAGAAAAAAGACTTTTTTTTTTTGAGATGCTTGACTCTTTACGTCTCGCTGCTGAGAAAGGTGATCAAAGCTGATTGGTTTTCTGAGTGACTGCTGGGCTGTCTGTCGCTTTATGATAGAATGTGTTTGTCATGTTTTCTATTGAGGAAAGTTGTTTATATCCCCTGGCATAGCCTTTTCCTGAATACACATCATCCCCTTCGTGGGTGTGTATTCTAAAGATTAATGGTGATACATGGCAATTTATCTGTATGAAATAAAGACCCACACACAGAGGAGTACACACAATAAGACAATGACGGTAGAAAATGGTCCCTCTGAGACTACGAGCACATCCTCTGGCCCATCTGGTCTGGCAATTTGATTGTCATGCTAAAGATCACTCTCTTTCTTGCTTGCATGCTCACACACACACATATACGTGCACACATAGCACACAAAAATGAACACTTCACACGGATGGGCTAAAATATTTAATTGGCTACTTCAAATGCACATCAAGGCGACATCCCCTATCATTTTCCACTATCTGCGTACAATTTACGCTGCAGCATCAGATTGTTTGTCTCTACAACAGCCTTCCTGACAGCAAGCTGTAAATGCTGGGATTATTTAAGACGGGTCAACTCGCTCTCTTATTGCTACCGTGCAATGAGTGACCAATCTTCAAAAGACGGATGGCGCCGGATAGGGGATTGCATCCATCCAATGCATCTTCAGGCAAGGGAAAGCCCCTGCTATCTGCCATATCTCTTCTCCCTAACTCTGGCTAGCCTTTGGAATGAGGTTTCAGAGCGCATAAATACACAAAACATGTTGCACTGGGAAAATGGACAAGCCCAGTCCCTGTTAGGAACAACTTATAGCATGGCACTCTATCAGCCTCCCCTCTCTTCCCCCATGAGGACACAGGGATTTATGCAGCGGAGCAGGCACTCAAAATGATAGCGGCATAAGAACAGCCAGGGTGAAAACCCTTGTAAGAGAGCCAAGCAGAGGCACAGATAGGGGTGGGGGTTGTCTGGGGAACCAACACATGATTGATGTTTCCTGGGCAATATCACAGCCCTTGGCTTCCAGCAGAGAGACAGAGTGAGGCAGACAGAGTGAAATACAGGGATGAGGAAAAGGACACCTGTCATCTGTTGACAAAGTCAAACTCTTATATGAATGTGAGGTGAGTCTTATGTAAAAGCGCCAAACCAAGAGCACATTCCTCCATACTGTCACCTAAAGTTGTGAAAGTCTGCAAGTGCTCTCAATGCACAAAATAAGATGTAAATAGCCAACAGTGGGAATTAACAAGGTCTTTGAATCTGATTCTCAGTTTCAGCTCCACCGGCCAGGCATGAAATTGCGTCTTCAATGGCCCACACCCACATTTTATTCAGCTATATGCACAGAATACACAAAAGGATATTTACTCTTTTCATGAAGTACACTGATGGGGTGAATCCATCCAGGTAAAAGCCATTACAAACCCGATCTGGTTGCATTTATTAATTCTGTACCAATCACAAAGGACACAATGTAAATAAAGAGGGGCTTTTGAGTTAGAGAAGGCCTTTCAAGCTTTGAGATAGCTATAAAAACAACAACACTGCAACACAATATCCGGAGGACGTCGCTGCCATTTTGTACATTCAAAATGTATATTTCATGTGGATTCACACTGACTCTTGATGTGTTTGACTCATACTTGCAAAAACAGGCTTTTCCAACTATGGCAGCCCAAAATACAAGTCGGGATTAGAGACGATACCGCCACCCGACGATACATTCACAGGTGAAAAATAAGCGAAAAACAAACTAGATTTTGATGAGTGCACCACGCAGCCTCCGGGATATTATGATGAATTGTAGGTACCGATGACACGGTGTCTGGCTTGGGAGTGTGGGAAAAAAAAAAAAAAATCTGTTGCCTGAGGATTATCTAGTTTGAATGTGCGGAAGCTGTAACGATGGTATGCATTTTCCTGTGTGTGGGTGTGCATTACCACAGGTGAATGAGTCCTCTGGAGAATAAACTTGGCACTGCTCAATATGCAAGAACACCAGCTCTGCTTTACGATGGCTTTGACATTAAATATGTTCTGTTGAGTTAGCTGATATGAAACGATAATATTGTAACATTACAGACAGAAATAGAATAATGAATTTGCACATGCTCTCTTGGCCACACCTGGGTGCAGCAGCAGCGGTAATGGGTGAGTGACAGTGCGGGGCTGTTAGCTGGCACAACCTGTGCGAGTGTGTGTGTGTTTGTGTGTGTGTGTGTTTGTGAGTCTACCTGTATTGCTATACTTGTGGGAACCACTGGAGGTCCTCACAAGTATAGGCATTCAAACATGAGTGTGCGTGTGTGTGTGTGCATGTATGTTACTGGCAATGAATCAGGATGTGGTAAACAAAAGCTTACGTGCAACATGACTACACCCCTCCCTGCCTCTGCACGTCTGTCCCGTCACCCAAAAGGCCGCAGCGTAACACAGAACAGGTTCGACGAGACAGGTGGCATTGCAAAGCAAAATAAATACATGCACAATTCAAGAAATTCTCGATGCTGTTATCATGTAGTATCACGTAATGGCTGCAGACACACGTTTTTTGGACAAAGAAACTATTTAAAAGCTGTACAATGACACCAAGGATGCGCAAGACTGAGCATGGTGAAAAGACTCAACGGTAGTTCACACGCTCACACACACACACACACACACACACACACAGGGGGCAAATTAATATTTCATTCAGTGGCTTATTTGGAAAAAAATGCTGTATTGGAGTCTGTGCAGTCGAGGCCGCTGGAGCTGATTATTGGGGATTTGTCTGGGAGGCCTGACAGCCCTTGGTGGGAAAACAACACAGTCTCTCAGAGCGGTGCTAACACTGAGGCTGCCTGTTTCATCATTCTCCTCCTTTCCCTCATTATTTCTTCTTCCTTTCCTGGTAGTCCATCTATTTGGACCAGATATATAACATTGAACATAAACACCAAAATCATCCATTTAACCCCAATAGATCCCTTACACTACCGCTTACACTTCAGCATACTTACTAGCAGCTTAGCATAATGCTGATGGCAAGCAACTAAACAGCATTATCCATATTAAGAGGACCTTTTAGGAATATGTTTTAGTTGTTTTATTATATGGTGTAGATAAAAACTTTTAAGAAATAAATTGCCATCGAGTCAAACCCCCATGGTGACTTTTTTTTCTTTTTCTGAATCCCAAAGCATTTGGAATTCACTGTTAGCATGGATCCTAATGTCAGCATGGAGCGGACACAGGGGTGATTTTGGTGGCAGTTTGATTGATCCCCCTCAAACTTAATGCACTCTTTTTATGATATGAAATCACCACGACTTGGTATTACTTGGTATTATTTGTTCACTCTGACTAAAGTACTTTTACTTGGCTGTGCAACCTGGAAAACCTACTATGAGATGGGTCAAATGAAATATACAGCATTTCACAGGCCGGGATTTTGTAACGTAATATTTCAGGTCGTACAGGTTATGTATTGTGTAACAGGGAATGGAGGAGAGGGAAACAGTGGAGAACATTAACAGTCTTACAAAAAAAGCAGGCACTGATGTTTTTCTCACACCACACCGAGTGAAATCTTTTTACAGATCGTTGTTTATCAAGAGGCTGCCAGCTGGGCAACCTTTACCTGCCGCTATGAACCCCCGAAATTGAAATGGCTGTTTTGTGCCACTCTGGCATTAGCCTGGCACAATACAATAAAGCTGTCCTTTTTTTTTTTACTCCAAAGTCGGAAAAGAAAACAGTAATTAGTGGAGAGGGCTAGCAATAGTACTGGGATGCCATCAAATGCCTAATTACATAGTGTGATGATGAGGAACTCGGCACATGATACAGAGGCAGGCAAACGCCTCTGGAGGAACGTTCACCACGGGGAGCTGCTGCTGAGCGGCGAGCGCGGCAAGACGATGCGCTGAGAAAAACACAGCTGAGCAATTCGGCACAAAAGAAATCCTCCACCTGGCTGTACATTTGAGGTCCTGTCTTGTAATTGTTAGGAAACGCTTCACATCCAGTGGGAGGATATGCTCCTTGCCCACACATTGGAGGGGGAACAAAATTGCTACATTTGTTCCCATGTTCTTCCGTGACCTTATCTTCATCTCAAAAAGGGAGCCACGCCAAAGGTCTTGTCACAATTACGGCGCAAACATTCCCAAGCGGAACATGTCAGTCGAGCTGTGAGCGACTCCAAATGTCAGGAGAGGCGGGACTCGCTCGCTCTCGCCGCTTCTCAGTGAGCGGTGGCCGTCGCCTCCCGGACCGGCGGGCTCTTGAAAGAAAGTTGGCGTTCCTTTTGTTGGTGTGTGGGCTCCGTGTGTCGGCGCTACACTTGTCAACTCAGGATTAAGTGGTGCAGTCGGCAGCGGTGATGAGTAACAAAGGAGGACAGGGGAGGAAGAACGAGAATGAGATGCATGGAGGGGGTGGCTGAGTTTCCAGTGCCAGAGAAGAGTAGGTCCTTGCAGCGGTAATTACCAAGGGGCTTCCCCTAGACTTCATTCCCCAGAATGCCAAGCATCCCCAATATTGGCCTGTTTCGTGTCACTGTGACACCAGATGGCTCTCCACAGCGCAAGAAGCCTAATTTCCCATCGCCACCTGGGAACAGCCAGAAACTGATCCTACACTCAACCCCCATTAATTAAACTGTTGCATGCTGTAATGGCATGAAATAGTCTTCTGCCTGTTGGGATATAACGCAACACTCTAGCGGTGTTTTGCGGGCGACTCCAGTGCGTGGGAAACAGGAGGATGAAGACATTCGCCAGGGGCTTCATTTATTTGTGCCCACTTGACTGGCTGCGTCCCTCCCCACCCTCTGTCCTTCCTCTCCTGTCACTCCACCTCATGATGAATATAGAGGAGCGAAAGTGTGCCACCAAAGAATGTAGAGAAGGGCTATCTCACGTCACTCACGACCGAAAGGTTAACATAAGAGCATCAGTCACGGTGCTTGCTGTGAATTCAGCCAGTTTAACAGTAAATAGATTGTGTCTGAGGAAGATCTGTGTACCAGACAGGAGATGAAAAGAAAACAGTCTCGTTACCAACGAAAGCAATCACTTTGGCCCGCATCCTAATCATAATGATATTTTCATTATAAGAGTATATGTCTTGTTTATGCAGACTGGCATCGGTGCTTAGATTCAGACTGCGAGCTCGAAAAAGAGATGTATTATATTTAAGAAACTGTCGAGTGTGCAGACATTACAAGTTTTTTTTGGCAAGTACAGAGCATTATACAATTACATAGGCTCTCATGGACACAGACACAGGCAAGCGATCAGTATGTGTACTTACTAAGCGTATGGATGAGACTGTGTAACTGAAATCCACCAGCCACCAGCTGAAAGACATCATCTGCGAGGTGTTGTATGAAATCTTCCAACTGTGGGAATTGAACATTCAGCCCTAAATCGCTTTTGATCCCCTAAAACTAACTTAGTGCAGCTCCATCTCGCTTAAATTACAGCCAAATACAAGTAAACCGAAAAAAAAAAAGGTTATTGCCCTTTGATGGAATTGGTTTTCTGTCATAAGTCGGTGAAATAAAAAAGAAAAACACTGTAGCTTTACTTGTTGGGACACATGAAATGGGAAATTGCCGCACTTCGCTGGATTGGGCCCTGTCTCAATGTGGACAAGCATGAAAAGCAATGTGCAAAAGCTTTCTCGCTGATTCTTGCAAAGCCTTTAATCATGGCTGCTCGAACACGAGAGGCAGACGAGAGGAGGCCAAGTAATCATGTTATAGTTTGTAGTAAGCTGTGCTGAGGCTCTTGGGAGACATGCGTTTACTATCACCGTTCACACTGCATAAAAATGTGACCCGCCATGAGAGGGCATTACGAGACAACATCGGAGAAGTGAGAGGAAGACACAGCTAAGTTTGAATAACGTAGGAGACACTGTTGACGGGGGTGAGGGAGAGGCACATAAAAGCCTTCCTGTGCGAGTAGGAAGTTTTCAACCGATTTACAGGAAACGGAGGCCGCGGCAAAGAAGAAGAAGTGTCTGCTCACAGGATGACAGGACGTAGATGTGAGGGGAAGTGAATCGAGGAATGGAGGAGAGGAAAGAGGGAACGGCGGAGAGGTAGAGAGAAGGTGAGGCAAAGGTTGGAGGACAGCGAAGAGCGGGGGAGACGGGAGCAAAGGAGTCGAGGAAATGTGTGCATCTGTCACTTTTGTTCGTTTTGAAGTGCAGTCAGCAGAGAGGAGGTGCACCGGAGTTAAACAAAACAAAACAAAAAAAAAATCTACAATAAGCAGATACTGCACGTAGTGAGAATACAAATGAGGGACTGCAGTTATGAGGATTTTCATAAAACAATTTGACCTGGTTTGATTTGTTTTTAACAAGACTATTGGCAAGCTGTTTTCTGTACAAGTCATGACTCAAATTTTACACAAAAACAACTGAATATATCTGCAATGGCATTTATATTTGCCCTAATACTAGATCTAAGTATCCACACTGCAATTATGACAAGCGATAATGCCAGAGTGACATCTAAATAATGCAATTTTGACTAATCATATGTTACCGTTGACTTACATGTAATCCAATTACCTCTCTTCTGCAGCTCAGCTCTTACAAAGCCTGCTTAAACATACCTACAATTACATTTTCAGTCAAGAAACTGAACTGTCACTTATCAATTGCCATATTCTGACTGGCTGTTTGTGCTACTTCTTGATATCAATAATACATATTCTGGTAAGTCAAAACTGGATTCTAGATTTCCACAAATCTGTTTTAGAGATCTGAAACTACAAATATCCCATATGCTTCTCAGAACTAGTCATACCTAAATTAGAGACATGTCAAATGAGTATTTTTGCTATTCAGTATTAAATCATAGATGTGATTTTTACTCATCAAAATAACAGTATTGATATCTGGAATTATAATTTGTACTAGTAAAAATGTAACTGCAGATATCTTTAAATTGTCGTTTTTCCAAGAAAACCTGAACTGCAAGTGAGAATGAGATTCCATGTAAGTCGATGGTAAAATATATAACGATAGTCAAAATTACATAACGGACATGTCGCCCTGGCATTGAGACTAGTCAAAATCAGTGTGGCTATATTATGACTAATAAAAACTGCGCTGCACATATCTTGTATCTAGAAAATGGCTTGCCATACAAGAAAGATTTCTGTTGGCATAAAGGCATGTGTAGATCCCCACACTCCTCCGCACACACACACACCCTCACACACATGCACCAACACATACAAACAACCCAGAGAGGCCTGGTAGGTGTGTGAAATAATAGCAGGGGGAGGATATTAAGCTCTGGGGGAGCTGCTGATTGATGCCTGGTGCTTTTCATTTTACTGGAACAATGTAAGTCATCTGCCTCCTGCAGAAATGCCCCACAAGTCAACAGCACACAGGTGAGGGAAAGCTAGCAAGATCAAAAAGCCACTGGTGAGCAATCAGTCGTGGCTAGAATATATCCTTGAGACAAAGTGGTTGCATGCATCGAGAAATATTACGTGATTTATCAAAGAATGTATTCAGTACATAATTAAGCTCAAGAGGGCATTGATTAGGCTTTGGCTTTATGTTATTCTCCTCAAATCATTCACCAGAGCTTGTGTTATGTAAGGCTTGTGTGATGTTAACCTGTGGGCTAGCTGGGTGCTCTTGCTATAGAAATCCCCTTCACCTTCAACAACATAAGGGGCCTAAATGAGTAATAACAACACAAAAGTGCTTTACACCATTGCATCCGACGCTTTGCATTGCACTTGGTGATGTGTGGCTTGGCTGCAGCTGCTCGGCCATGGAAACCCATTCCATGAAGCTCTCTGCGTACTGTACTTGGGCTAATCTGAAGGTCACATGAAGTTTGTAGCTCTGTAGCAATTGACTGTGCAGAAAGTCGGCGACCTCTTTGCACTATGCGCTTCAGCATCCGCTGACCCCTCTCCGTCACTTTACGTGGCCTACCACTTCGTGGCTGAGTTGCTGTTGTTCCCAAACGCTTCCATTTTGTTATAATAGAGCTGACAGTTGACTGTGGAATATTTAGGAGCGAGGAATTTCACGACTGGATTTGTTGCACAGGTGGCATCCTATGACAGTTCCACGCTGGAATTCACTGAGCTCCTGAGAGCGGCCCATTCTTTCACAAATGTCTTGTTTCACAGTCTGCATGCCTGAGTGCTTGATTTTATACACCTGTGGCCAGGCCAAGTGATTAGGACACCGGGTGCTGGTTGAAATACAACCAAGTAAAATCCCCCACAGAACACAAAAACTTCCAGATTTTTAAATGAGCATTGAAGACATAATCTTTTCCAAAGACCAGCTTCCTCATTCCCTCTATGAGAATGACATCAGTTTTACAGAAAAAGGCAGTCAAGTATTTCACAACCAGTCAACAGCCTGGCTATTGTTTCAGTTTCACAATTGGTCAAAAGCTTGACTCACACGGTACTGTCAGGAAACCCATAAAACTAGTTATCTGTTTACGAAGGGCATTCCAGCAACTCAAATCTCAGGTGAGCTTTACTGTGCAAAAGATCATACCACAGTGGTTTGGTGCATCACTGCTTTATTGTTCATCAAGCAGGCTCATTTCCTCTTTTGCAAACACACACACATACACACACAAAACATTCTCAAATTGCAAGGAAACATCTTGTGAAGTAAAGAACACAGAAGATGCTTTATGCTTTGGGGTTGGTACAGAGTGTCATCAGAGGAGAGAAAAATTCAAAGAACAACCACAGGCCCAGTGCAACAGAGTATGCATATTCTGTGATAACGGAAACCAACCTAAAAGCGCAGGGAGGAAAACATACAGTACAACGGATGAAAAAAATGCGGTTTCCAACACGGACGCGAGGTACCTGATTGAAACCTCTCAACAGCAGAGACTACGTGATTCAATCCCCACAGCAGCCGAGCAGCGCGCTCACTTTTGATTACAAACTGCTGAAGGCTTTGTTTTTTCACTTCCGCTGCGCTCCAAGTATGTTAGAGTTTTATGATTTTTTTAATACACCTTGGTGACCCTACATTACCCCTCATCCTCCAACACAACTTTCCTGCTTAAGTGCGTGCTCACCTCCAACATTAGGGCTTTTATTTTGACTCAATCAACAAATGCAAAAGTCCTTTTTAAGAGAGATGGTACATAATCTTATTTTTTTATTATATCAAAAGTAAAACAACAGAAGTGAAATCTGCGCTGATTACTAAGGAAGCTGAAGCTGTCTGTTTCAGGGATTCGTCTATAGAAGTTAAATAGCCGATCGATTGAAGTTTTTTAGCGCTGACAGTAAAGCATTGACAAATTAACTTAACACAGCATTTTCTGACTGCTGCTGTGACCAGTTCTGGCAATGTCAAATTAGCCCAATAAGAAATGCTGTCTCCAGACTTTCAGCGTGTGTGTGTCACACAGTCTCAACAAGCTGGCACCGGCTAGTGCCAGTTGGTGCAGAGTGTGTGCGATACAAGCTATGGACAATTGGGTCATCTTTGACATGGCTGCATCGTGCCCATTGATTCCGTCCCCACGGCCACCCGCTGAGGTGTGGGCGTAGGATGACCTCATCAAAACCGGCTCCAATACCCATAGGCCACCTGCTGTACTGACATCACACACGTAGCACAGTTCAAGGGTCAACAGATGGAACTGATTACACACAACAGCACCAGCATGTCTTTCAACATGGCTGTAAGCAGGGTGTGAAAATATGGAGAGAGAAGGGAGAGAGCTGTGTATACCCACGGGACATCTTGGTGCTTTTTAACACAGCTACCAATCTCTCTGTAGGCCTGTTAGCATGATGAAGTTTTTGTTTACCTTTCTGAGCCTTAAAGCAAAACTGAACTTTTGTAAGAGTGTTGGGTTTTACAGCAACCTAGGCATGAGGAATCCACATGGTGGTGAGATAGCATTATTAAGATGCTCTGTGCTCTCCAGGGCTGCTAATCCACGGTACTGTATTTGTGTGTGTCCTTCACTTCCAGTGTGGATACCTGACCGGAGCCCGTCGGGACCCATCATGGCCCAATGGGTCAGGCCAGGTTTGGATAAAAATTTAGAAATTATGTTAAATTTTGGGTCAGGTTTGGTCACGTCAGCATTATTTTAGTGAAACTCCAGTGTAAAATAAATAAAAATGATGGTTTGGGTCGGGCTGCTTGGGTTCAGACAAAAATATGTTGCCTGGTCCGCACTCTACATGGTGCCACAAAACAGGTCCAAAATAACACTCTTAGCACATAAACGAACACAGACAAAGCAGATTATGCTAATATAAAAAGCAAAAAATCCCAATACCCACTTTTGAGGAAATAAAATGGCTCTGATGGCTTTTTATTTCCCTATTTGATTTGGAAAATAGATCCGGCAGGAGGCATGTACAGGTAACGTCAGCGTAGTACTAAAACAGTACTTTCACAAATTGCAATTACACTTCAAAAAATGGGTTGAAAAACTTGTTTTTTTATATTTGCATAATCAGCTTTGCTCCTAATCGTTAATGCACTAAGAGTTCTTTGGGAGCTGTTTTTCTATGCTAATTTCACCATCGTGTAGATAAGGGTAGTGTAGTTAGCATTGCCCAGGTAACTACACCACCCAGCACTCTACTGAGGTTCAGTTTTGCTTTCATGCATTTCATGTGCATGGTCAAAATGATGTCATAATATCTTGGTTCGTTGGCTGAATTTAGGAGTTACATGAGGTCATGCACCATTGTAAATCACAAACAGTGCAGAGAGCAGCACAGGTTAGTGTGCACCATGTGGGATTTTCTTCATTTCTTATTCTCCAATAAAAACATATTACAGACAGTGGTCCAGAGTACATGCTTACCCAGTGGTACTGTATGCAAAATGTGTCATTTTGACACATTTTGGAGAAGAATTAATCTTGACTTTAAGGTTACACAAACATCCATCATGGTCTAAAATATCCTCTGTACAACATTACACGGAAGGCCAAAAGACTTGTATCCTGATGGTAACTGCTGCTGACAACAATGTCATATTTCATTTTAGAAGGCAGAGACAGTCAAAGCAAGGGGAGTCTAAGGTTCCACTATATATCTATATCTATATCTATAGCTATCTATATCTATATCAAGATAGCTAGATAGCTAGATAGATAGATAAATAGATAGATAGATAGATAGATAGATAGATAGATAGATATTGCTCACAGTAAATTTGTTACCAAATTTTTACATGATTTGTCACAACTCATGGCAAAGACAGCCTTGAGGATCTTGGATCTAAATAATTTCACTAAAAGCCCAATCTCTGATGCTATTTCCATAATAATTCACCCTCAAAACAGGTTGGGCCATATGACAAATACTCTAATAACTGTGCAGTGATGTATTGTGATTGACTACCTCCAAGCTTCTCACAGAAAGACTGCACACATCACCATACTCCTATTAACTTGAATCTTAATTTGATAACATGAAATATCTCAGTATTGTATTGTTAAGTGTTTGAGGTATTATTTAAGGTATGCTCATCCAACATTAGGCTACTTGTTATGTCCACAATCCAATATTTGATCGATGACTGATGGAGCATTATTGTTTCATGGAAATTTCCACTAACAGCTACATACATAAAATAAAACCAAAAGAGCTATGACATATCAGCTCTCGTTCATTTCTAATCCAGTGCTTGGATAAATACTTGATTGTAACTGAAAAGCACATTTTCAAATCAATGATTGGGATATCCAGATTTCATATATATAGATAGATAGATGGATAGATAGATATGGATAGATATAGATATTATAGATGTGTGTGTGTGTGTGTGTGTGTGTGTGTGTGTGTGTGTGTGTGTGTGTGTACATGTATATAGTAGCCTGTTACTGAAACCATCTTCCAGCTCTTCCTGTCCACCTCTGTTGGAAAAGGATGGATGCAACAGATGCTCTGCATTTATTTTTCAGAGTTGCAGAAGTTTAACCTGGGAACATGCATCCGTTGTCAGTTTCACTCCCAGTCCTGTCTGTTCCAGCCCAGTGGCCCCGGGTACCGACAGGCCGCAGGTCAGAATGTCTAGAAGTGCATTTAATCTTGGCCACACAGACAAATCAGATCAGACATGCCAACATGGATTTCTGCACAACGGGTATTAAAAATGAATGAGCGGAATTATCATCTTTGTTGTTTCTATCTCCCTGGTGTTTTCCGTTGCTAATTCTTAATCTTAATGACTACCAGATAAGCGCAAGTGTTAATTAATGAGAGCTGCATGGTAATTATATCTCAGAGGAACCGGTGCCAATGCCCCCTCACCACCTCCTCCAGCTGACACTTCAGCCTGGTTTCTCCTCCTTCACTTTACTCCCTCACAACATTAGGCATCCAACGCAATCTCCCACCTCCTATCTCTCCATCTCCCTCTGAACCAACGCTTTCACACAGTTTCTGCAAGTGGAAGGTGATCCACACTCTATCAACTTGAAGCAGAAAAACAGTCTCTGCAGCCCAGGGGGAGCGTTATAGGCATTTTTGGAATCCTTACCAGTTTAATTACTGACAGGCATGTGAAATTACAGTCAGTGCTATCCCAAGCCAGTGAATAGTGAAAATGGATGCAGCTCTTAAAATACAGAGTAAAGCTACAAGGAGAACAGAGAGAGACCAAGCCTGGAAAGCAACTTCACAATCTGTTGTCTGATCCTTGCTGCTTTTCCCTGAGAATAAAGATGGAGTGGGGAGGTCGGGTGAGGTGGGACGGGGGAAGGGCAGCGCAGCCTTTGGTCTTATAAAATTACAATGACATAAAAATACATTACAACCAGCTTGCCTATGCGGGTGCTTGCATCTCCACCGGAATGATAGCAATCTGTCGGCTCATCTGCGAGTCCACCCCAAGGGGGGAGGGAGGGGGGCACAGGCAGAAAATAATAACAGAATGGACAACAGTAGATTTGCCAGAGTCATGTGGTTATGAGCTGAGCTTATTAAACCATGGTGGAAAATAAATATCCAACCCCCCACACCCCCACCCGACTGAAGACACAACAAAATATGGTGTAAAACAGAGAGTGGGAAAGGACGGGGGAGGGAAAGAAATACCTCAGTGCTAATTTAATAAGCTGACTATGGCGGGCCATGCAATTCCATTATGTTGTGTCATCTGTCCCGCAGAGCTTGGATCAGATCCTTGGGGTAGGTCACACCAAATGACAAACATAATCAGATACAATCAAGTCATTTGGGATTCCAAAATTAAACATTGCCCCCGGCAGGTTTAAAGGCTGATGACCATGCTATTTGTTTCTGACATCATTTGTCTTTAGAGGAGCATGGCATGTCTTACAAGGACTGTGAAGAATTGAGTTTAATGTTGCGCATTCTGGCTGAGGTTTATACCATTGAGATATTCTTTTGCAATTTGTTGTCAAAGCATGGGTGAGATATTTTAAGAAACATTATACACCCTTGATTCATACTACACCTATGCATTTGATTGATATATGTACTTATAGCATGCCATACAAACTGATCAAGAGTGAGGCTAATGTTAGGTTTAGGTAGGGCTCAATATAATTATTAGAGACATTGGACACTGTATCATGATATGGCATAAATGTTGTCATTTCTTGGTTTGAAGGCTGCAATACAGGGGTTCGATGCACTTTTCTTAACTTATTGAGCCCTTTGCACACTTGCTTTTCTTAGCACTAGTCTATGCCCTTGGCAGGCCTCAACTCACACTCCTACTTAACTGAGGCATTACAGTAAGCCCAGGGTTAAGGAGTCACACTTGACTATCAAAGCCCAGGGTTAAAGTCTTCAGAACACCTGGAGCACTGTTTTGATTGTACATTCTGCTGCTTTTGCTCTAATCTTGATCCACACTGCAGACCCCAACCCACGATATCCCACTTTCTGAGTTTCGGGGGGGAAAACAACTGTTAGCCCAGGACTAATTAGTCACTTACACACCTGCATCCCTTTGCCCTAGACTAACCAAAACCCTGGGCTAGCCTAAAACTTACTGGCTAGTTTCATACTTATTAACCCAGGCCTTACAGTGAGCCCAGGGTTAAGGATTCACATTTGAACCTCAAAACCCTGGGTTAAAATTCTTCGGCACACAGTTTGGATCGGACAACAAACATTTGATTCAAACTGAAGACCTTAACCCAGACCCCCAAAACATCAGGGATAACCCTGGTCTGGAACTGGGCTTAGTAAGCCCAGGGCTAATGGAGGTGTAAGCCTGGGGTAACATGTTCATAGGCCAGGGCTTGGTGTAGTGTGACAAGGGCTTTAGCTGCTCTATTACTTCTGCTTCTGCTTCTGCTTCTGCCCGCTAGGTAATCACATCCACATTTTGATTATCGGAAATCTTGTACCTGTCAATTCAAAAGCAACAGGAGTCATCCTTACAATATCGTCACACTTTCAATATTGAGGCACTCAGTCAAAGACACTGTGACATTTAATTTTGTCCATTTCCCCTGGCCCTAAGTTTAGGCAACTAAGACAAGTTCGATAAGGTTACGGTTATGGCCATGCCCAACTAAGAAAAACTCTAAATGAAACTTCATGACCCATGAGTCAGGAATTGAGTCCAGGTCATCAGAGCTGGAGGCCGCTGTACACATCCACCCACTTTCTCCCCGACCTCCGACCTCTTAAGCCGCTTTTCCACTGCAGCTCAACTCAACTTCACTCTACTTGCCTTTTCTGGTTTTCCATCGGGTCAAGTTGGGGATAAGTACCTGTTACCTGGTTCTTTTTTTTTTTTTGGTATCTCCTCTGTCAAGGCTCCATACAAGCTGAGCCAGGACAAAAATATGACACGAAAACACTGCAGACCACTGACTGGTCAGAGAGCATCATCACTAGAATCATCACTACATCACTGTGTCACTGCCTCATCATTGCACAATCTCTGACGTAGGATTTCCCAAGCTCTCCTGTTTTTTTTTTTTGTTTTTTTTTTTTATCAGTCTTTTGTCTTACTGCTTTCAGCCTCTTCTGAAATAAAATTTGTCTCCTTGTGGTGACAAACAGCCACATACCGAGAATCAAGAACATCATCCCTTTGATATCCTCCATTGTTCCTATGTGCGTCCCATTGAAGATGACGTCGCGAGGATGACAATCTACACTGAGGGGCTACTATCTGAAGTGGCAAACGAAATCCACAAAAGTACCTGGTACCAAAAGCGAGAGTTGAGATGAGTTTAGCCGCACCATGGACCGCATGTCTGTTTCAGCTTTGATCCCTGTTTCAGTCAGTTGGTAAAATATCACACAAAATTACAGTGCATTACACTTTTGTAAATATAAAATTAATCTGACATGAGACAGAACTGTCCTCAGACTTCTCAAAAGAGTCTACCTTTTCTGTCTTTGCTGCTCTTGGTTTCAGTTTCTAAGGCGGTTTCTTTGCGACCTTTGATGATCAAAATGGTCGCACCTCCCTGTCTCATCACACGTGTCTAACCTTGTAGTCTAGTCACTTGTGGCGGAGATATCACAGGTGCGATTAGAATCAGTATTGGTATTAGTAAGCCAACTGGTATTATTTGCATGACTTTTACAGTGGTTGTGACGGGAGTGTCATACATTGTCAAGTCCAAACTAAATCTGCAACCTCCCAAAATTGCTCCTTTCATATACACACACTATGCATTTCTATGTTAATGGATGTCAGATGTACGTTTTTAACGAACAAACAAAACTGAAAGATTTCCTTCAGATTTTAGGGAGGATATACCACTGAAAATAAAGGAAATGAAGACAAGATTCCATTTAGGCTGGCTCATTAGTCACAGCGTAAATGCTGTCACGTGTGTATTCGTTCAGTAGGAGTGCAGAGGAACATGGATTTAGTCATTATTTGCTGCACTGCTTTGGCGCCTGAGATAACATTTTAGACAAGGGCCCAAGTTACTAACCATAAGGAACCACCCTGCCCTGTCCCACCTCCCTTGTGTCTGAATGTAACTCTTTTTTATTACTTTTGTTTGCTTTTGTTTGCAGAGGCTTACCTATACACAGCATAAAGAGAAAAGACTTAAGTGTCTCATTAATATGTATGAGGATACTTAATTATTTAGACACTAGTCTGACAATAAAGTTCTTGTTCTACTGAATTACTCCTCTTTTAGTGCAGTCAGGGGAGAGCTGTTGTAAAACTGAACAGAACTCAGTTGTCAGATTTTATGCAAGCTAAATGAGTGATAAAGGCCAAGAACACAGCCTCGTGAAATCAAAACACTTGTTGGGGGGAGGGGGGAATCAGAGTTGCAAAAACAACAATTTTAAATCTCCACATTTTTGCCTTCATAACTGCAAGTCATGGAATGAGGTCACACTGTTTTGTGTGAGTGCAAATTGCAGCCTCCTCTGCACCATCAGGAAATGATGTGTTCCAAGGGTGGGAGTGGAGGGCGATGCATGCCTGGCTGTGCTTCCTGTCTGCAGAGCACCTGTTACTCTGTTGTTTAGAACCACAGTTCCAAGATGAACATCACCCATTTCATTAAACGAGTTACGGGTGGCGTTTTGAAACATCAATATGCCTTTGTCAGATTAATAATAATAATATCTCGGTGTAACTGAATGAGACCGAGGTAGAGGTGATTGATGATGATGCTCTGTCTTTATAATATCTGCCATTGAGAGACACACTAAAAGCCTTCGCTCCTTTTGTGCTGGAACACACAACCACCCCCTTTCCTGTTTTGTGCCATAAAGTAACCCATCAGATTTTCCATGAAATCCTACCCAGTGGCACACAGTGAAAATTGCACTGTAGAGGCTAGTGTTGTTTACTGAAATTATACTTGTCGCACAATTAAGACAGTATTGGCATAGTGGTGTTAAAATGTTAAAATGTCTCACCTGTGTGGCCCAGTTAAACAGACAGGCTATTGATCCGCCACATTTTGAGGCCCTCAATTCAATCAAAGTGCACTCAAAACAGTCAAAGGGCTTTGAGAAAGCTCAAAGAGATTTTTCTATTACAAAGAGGAATCCCTGGATAAAGGGTTCGTGAACCCTGACATTAAACTGATGATCTGCTCTCTGAAGAAACCTTTAGGGATGTTTTGCAAGTGGGTTACCCTTAGGTACTTTGCCATCAATTAATGAACCCCTACTGAGCTTGTAGTTTTTAGAGAACTATTGGTAACTTGTGCTGTGTGGGAGCTTGGGAGCTGGAAGTCAGAGGATGGAACAGGAGATTAATGATGGCGATGAGAAAGTTGACAATATAGGCTTGGGAAGAGATATCTGACCCTGCTTTGTTTATTATGTATTTTCTATTCATTTTCGAGTGTTTTTGATTACTATGTTGCAAAGACAAGAGGGATTTGATCAAGGAAAATAAAACCTGTTATATCCTCAGGCCTAACACCGACCCCACTGAATTCAAATGAAAATTCAAATTCAAATTTCATATCAACCAGAAAAATGTCAAATACTGGAACTGTTCCATAAAAGATAAATCATGTCACCATATAATCTTTCCCGCTGGACTTACACTTTCATGTTAAGCACTAGGGGTTGTACAATTAACCAAAACACACTCTTAATTACAGACTACTGCAACTGACAAAATACACAAGGCAGCAATATTTCATCAGATGGTGAGGTGTTTCAGACCGCCTCTGGGGCGATCTTTCACTGAGAATGCAGAGTAGCTTATCTACAAACAAGGCTTTAAATTTAGGGAATTCTTCCATTACACTGAAACCAAGTATACATATGCATTAGCACCTTGTTTTCACCTCCAATTAGTGCTAAAAAAACAAACTTAGACAGAACAAGATGTCTGCATGTGGACCACAAACCACATTGCAACATTTAGCAATGGAATTGCAATATGATTTTTTTGGTCAATATTGTACAGCCCTGCTTGGCACCCAGTTAGAGAATAGCATTTACAGTCCCTTCTGCTTTATAGTTAGAGCCAACTCATTCAATGCTTTGGATATGAGGGCCAGCCCACACTGACAGCTTACACCTTCTGGAGTGAGATAGCAATAGCATTACCAACAAGGCCAACGCACAATATAAACACAAAGCCTGTTTTTGAAAAATCAAGACACACATATCATGTATGCTGAGTGAGTCTTGGATTTGATAAAATACTGAATCCTAAAGATGGAGTTTACATTCTTGTCTCCTATGTAAATCTGAGCACACAATAGCCTCAAAGAAATAGAAGTTGGAACATGTTTGATCTTTTCAGATAAATACCTATTTGGACTGTTGTTGTTCTGGGTTTTTGATAACAAAGATAGGCAGTTCCTGTTACCAAGGTAGGCCTTGAGGTTCAACCTGAGGGTGATAAATATTCAAGACCCTGTCAAAACCTTTTGTTTGGTTGTGTAATTAGATGAGGAAGATAAGCTGTGGTTATTCCCCAGTATAATTATCCAATTATACTCATATTACTTTTCCAGCTGGGCTAAAACACTGAGCAGATCATTTCCATTTCCTGGCTAATGTATATTTCAGTTTGTCAACTGCAAAGGGTATCTATCTTAATGAAATGTTTCATTTGAGGTCATATTTTTATCAGACAAATGAAAAAAAAAATCTGCCAATGGAATGAAATAATTGTGCTATCTAATGCAAATTCACTTGCTCCAAGCATAATAAAAACATAATTTTCTTGATATTAGTCGACTGATCTGACTTATCCTGCCATGTTTCAACATGTTTCTGGAAGATTCCTGAAACAAGTGAATTACCACACCAGTGGCTGAATTTTTCATTTGTTTTAGGAGGGAAATATGTGAAGACTGAATATGACTATGCATGGCAAATTGACGTGGATGTTTTTGCAGTGGAGGACAACACAAGCGGGCATCCAACACGGACCCCCGGGGTTCAAAGTGTATCCAATCACGCAAATTATCAGTAATATATGCTTGCATTTTCAACTTTTCTTACCACTTGCATTCTTGCCACATATGAGGTGCTGGTACGGCTGCAGCAGACCCCAGATCTCCGAGTCGTTGTTGATGGCTTGCTCCAGTGACTCCAGCGTAAACTTGGGTACGCCGTTGTCCCTCTCGACCAGTGCGCTGCGCTGGACGCGGCTGAACACCTCTCTGAACAGGCTCTCCATGCAGGCGGTGAGGTATATGGCAGCATGTTCGTGGATCCTGAGGGCCACCCGGCTATCCACCATCCATTTGAAGAACTTCCCCACGGAGAAGATCAGTCCGCAGCGCGCCGACTTGCCCCGGCTGAACTTGTCCCCGGTGCTCATGTTGTAGAGGGACAGGGCGCTGAGAGCCGCCGTGATGCAGTTCACCGAGATGGTCCAGGACAGCACCACCTTGATGGCGCTCTGGATCTCGTGTTTGGTGCACTTGGCGTAGCGCAAGCTGAGCCGCTGCGCTTCCCGGGCCACCCTCACCAGTGCGCGGCTGATGAGAGCCGACAGCCGGGCCAGGACCTCTGGCGACGGGCTCCCCACCATCAGCTCCTGGTCTTTGCTCAATGCGCCCTCCACCTCGCCGAGGCTCCATGGCACGTCCTCCAGCTCGGGCAGCTTGGCGCACTGACCCGAGCACTCCAATATCTCCGTGTCCTCCGCCAGGACGGTGTTGACAGTGTCCAAGCTGTTGTGTCTGCTGTGCATGGATTCAGTCAGATGCCAGCAGTTGCCCCCATGCGAGTAGGACAGATGCGTGTCGGAGCAGCACAGCGACACGCTGGACGACCTGACCGAGTCCGCGGCTCCACCATAACCAGAATCAAGCGTTAAATCCTCCAGCGTCCTCACAACTGTCTTACCCTTGCCTGCCATAACTGCACCGCATACTGTTAGGTATGCTTGGCTCTTTTCAATTAAATACCACAAAGTCGTTCGGTGCTATTCCTCAGCCGCTGCCCGAGCACTTCAGTGTATTTCCCCAGCTAAAAAAAATATTGATCCATGAAATGAAGGAAGTGAACGTCTACTTTCCTTCTTCTTCGGATGACTGGATGCCTTCGATCTGCTCTTACCCACAACTTCATATGCGTAACCCGAGAGCGCACAAACCCTCTCAGCGCTCACTGCAACAAGCGCAGCACGGCACTTCGCTGGGGAGGAGGGGCGAGCAGCCTAGCGGGCTGGAAGGAGCCAATCCGCGGCTCCATTTGTCTTGACTGACACGGATAAGCGGTTACCTTTCAGCAAAGCCTACCTGCTGGTGTAAAAACACAACAGCAGATTTACAGACACATATTTTCTATACCATCTAAACCTGTTTTTTGTGGTGGTGAGGCTCAGCGATTAAACACTGGCAGGGGAGAGAGGTTTGATTCCCACTTGAGCCACCACCATGCTGGAAACAGGCACTCATGGTAGCTTACTGTAAGGTATTCTGAATAAAATGTTCGACAATATGCGAAAACAATCAATGTGTTGCTCTTGTAGCAGCTTGAGCTGTCATCTGTTTAGCCTACACAATCTCAGTTTGATCATCTTTTAATTTGCAGAAGAGAGTTTACCCACATTTTAAGGCTGGCACAAATTAAATTGAGAGTATAATACTAGTTTCTAGATTATTCAAGTTATAAATCATTCATATAACCCACCTTTATATTTACCAATACATCACTGATCATAATCATATGCCCACATTTAAGTAGTGCTGGGGTCAGTTAATCAGTGTAATGTGAGCTTGTCAGCAAGAGCAACTTGAATTAATATTCTCTTGAGGGGAAAATCTGGTTTGGAGCCAAATGTAATGAAGTTCACAGTGAAACTCACTGACATTCTTCCATCCACTTTATTTTCAGAGGCTTTAAAAGTGAGGATAACATTATAATGAGTTTCCTGAATATGCCTGTTTGAATTTTAGTTCACTGAATCTCAGTCCTGTCTCATTTTGCTCTGCTAATATTAAAGTTCAGTTAGACTTTCAGTTAAAGGTCATGTTTTGGAATGGGGTATGACTAAATGCACACCTTTTGAATCAACCCCAATTGTGTTGTCATTAAAAACATAAGGTGATGAAAACATGAATTACATTATTATATGTTATTATGTAATTCTGAGGCTGTTGTTACACATAGATTTGTTGGGGTTCACAGACAATTTTAAGTGAGAAGTGAAAGTGTTTTTGCAGCAACAGCAGCAAAAGTAGCTTTCTTGAGGAACTCCAAAAGCTTTCATGCCAGATCCACATTAATATTTTAATGGCCAAAGCACATAGCTTGGAGCTTTTTAAGATCAGAGATGGAACTTTGCCCAATGTCCAGCATTTTCAGATGTACGGTAACACAGGCCTACGTTCTCTCTTCGTGGATTAAGACTGAGCATCACTGCATCGTTATAATGAACTCCCTACTTTCTATTATACAGTGTTTTTGAGAGGTTATAAAAACAAAGTGTGAGTGAGTTGAATTCTGGAGGCATGCAGGGAGGAACAGTTGGTACACTGATGATTCATCCTTCTGCTGGGGCTTCTCCTTGAACGTCTGAGCTGGACCAACCATCTGTCCACACAGCCTCCCATTCCAGAGGCCTGTGATACTTTCTTTGCGTGACATTGCAGTATCTCTGGTGAAACTTAGCTTACTACACTGAAATGAAATGAGATGGCCACCACTTGAGAGACGTGACGCCCACTCCTAAAAAATTTACAAGGAACCAAGCCAGGTTTTGAAGATGGTATGTCCGTCATTGGCAAATGATAAATGATACTAAACTAGATCATCTTTAATTTAGAGCAGATGATCTCAAACCTTTTTTTTTTATATCATAAACCTACTAAAAGAAACAGTACACTGACACCCTGCAGACAGTATTGTTTCCCCAGGGACCCATATAGGATTTTTTTGTGTTTGATTCAGTATTTAATTTTACAAGTGTTGATATAAATGTATAATTAATATAATTATGGTCATTCCTATACATATTCTCTGCTGAGGACCCACTGAAACCCTATCAAGGCCCTCTTGGGGACCCAAAATCCCATGTTTGAGAGCCAGAGTGGTATATTTCAGATAATGTTATGTATTACGGCCAGGAACTCTTCACTTCTACACAGTTGTCCATGTGAATTTTGTATTCATGCAGATGTCTCTCTGAACTCAGCCCTAGCTATTTTCCAACCTAAGTCTGCAGAAATGACATTCCTTCGGTAGGAAAGAGGACATTAACTTAGTTCATCAGTAGTCTGCCATGAGCTCTTGATGCAATGCAGCATATCTTGCTGACTAATTCAGGTGAGAGTGGTGGAGGTGGGCAGCTGTTGGCTGGTTCTGTGCATGCACTGTGGTCCTCTAAAGCATGTCCTCACTTGTTAAGCCTTGGTTGCTTGGTAACAGCAAAATGATCATGGTTTTGCAGCCAAGATGATAGATTATTAGTATGTTTTCCCAGAAGAACGAGTGTAATCATGCAATTGTGTTTCCTTCATCATTCCACAGGCCTACACTCAAAATATTTGGATGTTACTAGTCATCTTTTATTCCTAATGACCTGTTTTTGGGTGATATCTTTTATCTCCTATTTTTACTGTAGAGTATTTTCACATCTTATCCTTGATCTCGCAGTGCCTTGGTGTTTATACTTGTTTAATAAGTATGTGTTTTGCTTTCATTTGATTGTTAAAATACTGTGTAAACAGCTTTAAAAAGTGCTATTCACATAAAGTTTTTACAACTGCTACTTAGCTATTTTTATTCTCACACACTGATTGTTGTTGAAAGATAACACACTTTTGGAGCGTATATGACCGTTTGAATTGCATCAAACAGTGAACATAACAAGAGAGTGTACCCTCCAGTGGGTGTTGTTCATCATTATCGCCAGGCATGGAGGGCACGCTCATTATTTACACTGGTGTGATGTCCTACTGCCACCTCGTGGCCAAAACACAACACACCTTCCAGCCTTGAAGCCAATGCTGCATCATTTCTTGCATAATTAGACACCTATTTATATAATGGCACATTGTGACGCATTTCTTATGATCTGACATCAAAGAGACTCAAGTCGAAAAATCAGCGCGTGGAAGGTGGACAACATCCTGAAAGCTTTGCGACACGTTAAAACGACAACGATAACAACAACAACAACAACAACAACAATAATAATAATAATAATAATAATAATAACAATAATAGTAATAATGGTGGAAATAGTACGAATAATAATAGTTTATTCTTTTATTGTTATTATTATACATATTATTATACATCATCTCGTCGCTCTAACACGTTTAAAAGCTAAGGATCATGATCCTTAGCTTTATATATGTATAACTTACTATAGTGGGAGGTAAGACCATTATAGATATCTATGGGTAAGACTACCTATAGCCTAGCTTGAGCGTCCTTAGTACGTAATAACCGACTTAGTACACATTCACACAGGTAGAGCAGAGTAACCAATTATACCTTCCCGCCCACACACACACACACACACACACACACACACACACACACACACACACACACACACACACACACACACACACAGGTACGGTCACCGCCCGCTCATGCCAGAGTTCATGTGCTAATCCGGGTTCTTTCGTAGTAACCACAGTCAGGTGGACCCTTTACCTCATGTTAATATAGTATATTTTCTTTAGAAAAAATATCTATCACACAAATGATATGTGATTCGTAACTGGCAAGATGTTTGACCACATTTTATTAACTGCAAATTACCAACCTGTTGGTATACATAGTTTAAATAAAACAAAAAGCATGCAGCTGAAGCGAGAACATTCACTTCTCTTCACTTCCGTTTTCGTCAGTATCGCGTTAGAAACACTAGATCGGTTCATTTTTGGCAGTTAGTCAGAGAGTCTGTGGGTTTCACATACAGTCAAGTATTTGTTTTTATACGTCAGATTTATTTGGTTAATCCAAGCACTCTAGCATGAACCTGGGGCATGAACCAAGGGCATCACCGTGCTAGCTACCCATTCATTTGTGTTACACTAATTTTAGAAACTTGCACGCGTGAACCATCTTGACGCGGAGAAGCCAGCCTCTTCGAGCGAGCACGCTGCAAAAACGTGACTACGTTATGAGCCACACATCAATTTTGACCAATAGAAAACGTCGAATGTGTGTGCGTCATTGTAGGGGCGGAATCAGTGCTGAAGGTGCGGTGGGGAGGTTGTACAGCTATTAACAGCCGTGGCGAAAAATCACAGATACACACCAAAACAACGACTCTGTAGCGGGGAAGAAGACTTGTACGGAATTAAGACGACTTCAACACCATTTAAGTAGGCCTGTTTCTCCGTGTTACACTCGGGACGGCGGCTTTGAGAATATCCTGAAGAAATTGTATTTACATAACCAGCTTTCCCCAGTATTCAGAGCGAGGAGCAGCCGGTCTTGCCACGGTGTCCGGTGGACGGTAGCGGCACCAACTGCATCAGTTTTCAGGCCAGTTCGTTTTTCTGCTGTTAGACACTTCTTAAATGATGTTTGTAGAGCGCAGGCACACAAAAGCCTTGTAGCCCACATATTTATAGACATTTATGCATTTTTCGCCATTCAGAAAAACAAGTTATACAACAAGTCAGGCTGGTGCTCGTGAGTGGAGTAGGTCCTAACGCCCGCCGTTTAAAGTCCCAGTTGCCGGGGAGCGCACGCTGTCTCGTGCCCAAATGGTTCAGCTGTCACCAGTTTCTGAATTCTTTGACAAAATGGAAAAAGTTCTATTAGAGCAGGGTTAGGGGCAACGTTGGACTGTATTACCTAAAAAATAAAGGACTGCACTTTTTCTTTTTAATATTGGATTACCCAGCAGCCTTTTTCTTGGACATCGTGAAATAGCGTCAGTTTATCGGAATAACAGCATACACAAAGACTGTTGCTATTATTAAAAAAGTGAAAGGACTCGTCCAATTAAGTAATGGTCGTTAATACGATCCACTGGTTCAGGAAGGGCTTGCGGCTCCACGACAACCCGTCGCTCAAGGAATCTCTGCAGGCAGCGGATACTGTCCGCTGCGTCTACATCCTCGACCCTTGGTTTGCAGGATCTTCCAACGTTGGGATCAGCAGGTGGAGGTGAGTAAAACATGGATGACTGTCACTTTAAGTTTCAGGTTGTAGGCACTTGGCACACCCTTGCCCTAAGTGTACTTAGCTTTGATCCTATAGTTGATGCCAAGATAATGGAGAGCAAGAATCGAGCAAAACTGGTCAGAAATCGATTTGCATGTAGTTCACTAGTGCACCGCATGTGATATAAGGCTCCTGTGTGTATCGATAAGGGACCTCAATCTAAGTAATCTTCCACTAAATACATTATTTAAATTTATACTGTCATATAAAATAATTGCATTCACTCAAATGTTATAAGATTGTAAGCTTAAAAAAAAAAAAAAAAAAAAAAAAAAAAAACACATCCAGAACCAATGTTCCATATAAGTGGTGTATATCTAATGGTGTAGATCTAATAATTTATGAAACTGAGCAAACAGTAATACCTTGCTAGTTATCAGTTAATGCCTAAGTGCTTCCAAGGCATGTTTTTTTTTTTTTTTTTTTTTTTTTGCCAAAGTTTTGTGGCAGATAATACCAGACGCAGGGAAGTAATTTTAAATCAGTGGAAACGTGTTTGGACCGGACTGCAGTGGGGCTGACATTTCCTATCTTAGTGGTGTGCACTGTTCCATGATGTCCAGTGATGCAGCAGTAGATAAAACAGTAAGTCCAATGTGACCTTGACTCGGCTATTATCATAAAACAAACAACTCAACCAGCAGAAACCAAAAATCAATTATACTTAAAGAAAAACACGAACCCATGCGTTTTGCTATCAAAACCTTATATTTATGTAACTTAGATCATTTTGATAAGATTTCCTGTGGAATTACAGATGGATAATTTATGCTACTCCATTATAAAAGATTGTTAACATTAAAAATGCAGGTAAACTCTTGTGCAAATAAAAAGATTGGTAAATTAATTATGGCGGGTTTACCCTCCCTTACAGACAAACAAAGTGAAACAAAAACTTCATTCTCCTCCCTTCGCCTCGCCTCGCTGGCCGCTACGATACTGTCCTGGCAGGGTAAATGATACTCAGACCATTATTCCATTGGGATTAGAGACTTGGCAAACATGGGTCTTTCCACATCCCGAAGTAACTAATGTGTTTGGAAACATTGTCCCTATTTAGAAATAGGGAAATGTCTGGGTCTTCAGACTTATTTAGGCTTCCAGGTTAGCCAGAGCAGAGAGTAATAAATGAACATGGTCTCTCTGGAGTCAGGCTCAGTGGCTGTCCGATCTGAAACAACCTTAGTCTAAATTGTGCAGCCACAAGTGAAAAGATGATCTTAAATGTCCCGTACATTGTCATCACCAGTTAAGTCCACTTTTGACCACAGAGTCAATAATGAAGTCGCACTGTGAATTAACACGCATCTACAGTACTGATTAAATGTGTTTCTGTTCCCTTTCTGGAGCGTCATCTGTTTTGCTCAGATGACATATTGACACAAGTCTGAATTTGACCCATATCCCTGCGGTTGATCAGTTAAGCGATTATTCATGGTTCAACAAATGACTGTAGCCTACAAGCAGTATTGTGAACTTCAAACATCAGCGAGTGTGTGTGCTTGTGTAGTGTGAGAGAGGAAGAGGCAGTTTTAGTCAGGTGGTCACACACAAATTAATCAGGACGTTTAAAGTTTCAGTCTCAGTGACAGAGATAAGCGTGCGGACTGTTAAAGTCAGTGGCGCTGTGGTTGATACTGTATCTGTGAAGTCATTCTCCATCCTGTGAGCCACTGTTATCTGGCGCTGGCTTCATCCTCCATCTTAACCGAATAAACCAGCAGTCAGGGTTCACATTCAGAGGTGTTGTGGAAACTCTTTTTGACAAATACAATATGTAAAGGTCTGCAGCCTGCTACCAATCACAGCCTCACTCCAGCTTAGTGACCCGGAGATCCATTCAGCAACACCAACATAGATGTGTGCTGGAGCCTGCAGTCACTCAATGACAGAATGAGCTGTTGGATTTTAGATGTGTGCTGGTTGTCTCCTGCAGTGTGGTCTGGTTTATATTTGACTTCCCGTGCCGTCAGTGGAAGAGTGGGGCAGTAGCAGCGGTGTTCCTGTTATGGAGCATCCATGTTATGCTTCAACTCTTATGTAACAGCAGCCCGGGGTGACGCAGAGCTCACACACACACAGCTCAGTATGCCCTGATTTCTTTTTTCATGTTTTTCTTCTTTTTTTTTTTCACCTCGCTCTGTGCAGTCAAGCAATTGTGCACATCTCCCTCTCCTAGGAGTTTTATTTTGTCTGTGCAGGCTCAGATGGTGATTTAATGTTCAGTACAAGCTTCTTTATTCAAAGCAAGATGAAATGTTAATCCTTTTCACTGCAGCCATGTTGACATTAAATAGAAGGGGAAACACAGGTCTTACTGATGAGATTAATTAAGGTTCATTTCCCACAGAGCCGTAACAGTGAACCAACACGCACAACACCAGGGTCCTAGCTGTACCATCACTACAATTACTATCTAAAGACTATTTGATGTCAAAAGGGCTGCTATGAAAAAGGTCTGTGCAGTGATATACAGTTGAATGCTTCAGATATTAAACATGACTTGTATCCGATGGTGATTGAGCCAAAGTAGACCTAATTGTTATGTATTAGTGTTGAGTCTGAGTTGTTTGTGTGCAGCCTTTTGATTAGACTTTTGCCTGCAACACTGATGTCTCCATTTCTATATCTTTACAGTGCACATTGCTAAAAGCAAAAGCCAGCACAGTTATGCAATATTGTGGTAATGAGGTGAGGAGGTTTTGCCAAAGGGTATAAAAATGGTTGCTGTGGCCGACAGCCTTAGTAATTCTGAGTGCTACTCTCCCTACTCAACCAGCTTGATTTCCTCTTATTTGAAATGAATTATAAATGCATACGGAATGAGCTATTGGTCAGCCGTGTCTACAGGATCTAGGGTGTGATTGAGGCAGGTCAAGGCCTGATGACATAATCATAACAACCTTCCCTTCCCCATTACATCTCCACTGATGGTCCAAGTGGGTCAGTGTGTTAGAAAACCTCTTGTCTTCCATGCCTTTTTTGACCTACTTCTGCTATCCACCACCGATTCTGCAAGATACCCCAGCTCTCTCTGCTGCTTTGGTCTCAGTAATGTTCAGTTTAAATGGCAAGCAGGGTATATGTGTCTTGTCTGTGTGCCACTAACAGAACTGCTGTGATCAGCTCAGAGTGCTTCAGATATTTTCATAGTTAGGCAAGGAACTGCACTATTTTTGTTTTGTTTTGTTTTTGCAAAAGAGATCTTTTTCACAGCTGCAATTTTGACATGAAATAGCAGGTAAATACAGATGTTACTAATAACATGATTTAAGTTTGTGTTTCATTTAAAACTGCAGCAGAGCCTTTCCAGTGAGCCAGCATAAACAACGGCAGGAGCCTGGCTCTGTTAGACCCAACTGGAGCAGAACCTCAATTAGCATCATTAGTAACACCTGTATTTACCTGCTGTTTCATATTAAAATTATGTTCCATTGCGCCAAAATTGTTGGCACAGTAAGAGTAGACCGATTTTATCACAGTAAGGTCTTGTTAAACCAACCCTGCTATGACGTTTTGAGGTAAAGTCCCGTGGTTCGTTGCAGGTAGTGTTGTGCAGTGTGTTAGGGTTGATGGTTTTGTTTTTATTGTAAGGCTTTTGTTTGAGCTACTGAGCGGTTGCTTTGGTATGCTGACTTCTGATAAAAGCCCTCACTGCCAATGAGGAAGTAATGGTAGCTATGGAGACAGACTCTCATGGGTTTGTAAACACTACTACTACTATTGCTAATAACAATAATAATATAGAGCTGCAGTGATTAGTCGAATAATCAATTAGTTGCCAACTTTTAAATTTATCATGAGCTATTTTGATAACCGATTAATTGTTTTTATAAATGTTATTTATGAAGAAGATTTACAAATCCCCCAACTCCAGTTTGTCAAATGTGAATTCTTTCTGGTTTCTTAAGTCCTCTGTGACGGTAAACTAAACATCATTCGGTTGTGGACTGTTGGTTAGGACAGAACAAGTCATTTGCGGATGTCACCTTGGGCTATGGGAAATTGTGAGCAACATTTGTCACCGTTTTATGACATGTTATAGACCAAACAACGAATTGATTGAGAAAACAATCAACAGATTAATCAGTAATGAAAATAATCATTGGTATCATGTATTTTTTGTTTAGTGCTTTTCAAGATACTCTGTAGGAGTCAGTCATTTTGTTGGATTAAACAACTATCTGACTCTCGGACATTTTTCTGGCTGTGATTGCCACCCAGTCACTTTGGGCTCAGATCCATGGTTGGTGAATTAACATTTGCTTGTGAATGGAACGAGGAGTTGTTAGTTCTCCTACACTCCTGAGGAAACAAATGCTGGATCTGTGTCATTAGCAGGCGGACTCATCACTACAAAAGCTTTCACACACTTGCATTATAATCACAATATAGGCTGACAAGTCAGAGACAGACAGAATATGACTGCTTCGTTGTTGACCTTTAAATTACATTAGATTGAAGCTGAGTGGTGTTGCATGTCTTACTGCTATTCTGATGATTCAAGTGAAACGAGTTCTCGAGGCTGTGATTTGTATGGGTTGTTTGTAACAGTTGTTTGTGACACACTGACTGCGAAATGTGTTTTATCGCCGCTTTGTGAACAAGGAGTGCCCATGGTCAAGAATAGCTTAGAGAAAGTCCACTAACCAGACAGACATTTGCCACTCATCTGTCATCTTGTGGAGTACAGCTCTTCTAAAGATATCCTTGCCGGATATAAGGCTGGATATTAGGTCACTGCTTTTCTTCTAGAGTCAGATGGTCTGGGTTTGACTTTGGACCATTAGAGTGACCGGGGAGGTCAGGAGAGCAAGGCAGCTTGTCCCGCCAGTGACCTGCTTTTCGACAGAAGAGACATGCCTTGACCCAGATTAGGCCTGCACAGTTAATCGAAATTGTACCAAAGTGGCATTATGGATAAGTGCCGTATCTAGCAGCAGCTGCATATTTCTGATAAAGGCTAAAAGTGCCAGACTTAAAAAAAAAAAAAAAAAAAAAAAAAAAGATGATTTGGTGCAGACTGCAGAAATTGATGACATCATCCACATTTTACTAGTTATTTTCCAGTTAAAATTAAATGAAAAAATGACCACGCCCACTAAAATCACAAATATTATCACAATTGCAATATCTGTCAAAGTAAGTTTAATATGATTTTTCTATTTATTTATTCATTTATTCATTTTTGCTATTTCTTGCAGTCCTAGCTCAGATAGGATTTAGTCCTACATCTAGTGTCAGCTTGCAGTCATCAGAGTATAGTCTTGGTTGCTGGAAAGATATTGACCATGTGTGTTTCATGCATTCATGAGTGATCCATAAACAGGCCTCAAGAAAGAAATTGTTGCTATGGAGGATGTATCTGCAACTCTATTTGTAATGTTTTTCAACAATTGGCAATCTTAAAATATAGTTAAAGCTACTTTAGTCAATACGTTTATGTTAAAATACACCCCCAAAATAAATCACTTCTTAATCACAAAGTAGGGCGGTGGGACAGAGGAGTGTCTCTAACCCCACGGGCTGAGTTGCCATAGATTTGCTCAATTTGACCAAATGAGATTCTTGTTTCATGTATGCACACTTCTGCTCCCATGTGAAATGACAAATCTACACTTAACAGCAAAATACCAACAGTCTCCTAAACAGCAGTGAGAAAGCTAAACACAAACATATCTTGTACCATCCTGTGGTTATCCATTAATTTAAAGCATCACAGAGTGGCCAGGTTGGTAAACATGAATTAGCTGCGTGAATTTAACTGACATTATGCCATATGATTTGTGGATATTTAACATTGCAATTTTTCTGTTAACTCTTGATGTCATTTAGAACTTCTAGCCGGCAATGTTATCTATTGTAGCTTAAACATGATTTTTGCAACAATGCGGGGGAACTCAGTTGACAGCCTATAATTAGTCTCCAGCATTTGTGTTTTATGTCCAAAATTTACCAGTTTGCCACAATTTTATTCCATTTTATGGCTTCTTCTGTTTCATAATCCCTGCATTAACACGGTTGCAGAATAATCAGGGTTCAGGCGTTTTGTTCAGGAGGATGGAAAAATTCATCCCAGTGAGTGCGCCACTATTTACTAACTGAACCATTAACACCCCTCAGCGACTAGAGGGACTTTGGTAATAAGTAGTACAAAAGGGGGAGCTAATAAGAGATCTTGTTTGGAAAAGATGGAGAGGAGGGAAACCTTTTTAAATTCATTCAGGCTAACTGTATAGAAAAGTTTTCTGCACTCCACTGGCTTTTAAGTTGTTGGAAGACATGATTAGGCCTCGATAACACAGGAAGTTTCCACCTACGAGTTTTGAGTGGTACCTATAGCAACAACACGGGAAG
Source organism: Myripristis murdjan (assembly GCF_902150065.1). Lineage (NCBI taxonomy): Eukaryota > Metazoa > Chordata > Actinopteri > Holocentriformes > Holocentridae > Myripristis > Myripristis murdjan. Next base: position 6,855,500 of record NC_044002.1, read on the forward strand.
CAGCATATTACTGCTGCTCTGTGTGAGCATGTGTGTGTGTGTGTGTGTGTGTGTGTGTGTGTGTGTGTGTGTGTGTGTGTGTGTGTGTGTGTCATGTCCTTGGGTAAAAAGAATAAAAGAAATACAGAGAAGAACAAGGATAAAACATATCTCTTCAACAGAACAGATCAACAGAATGACAGTAGGCTGTGGGTGATATATGTAATTACATATATTTTTCCAAAGAAACAGGCTGACAGACAGGCATTTTAGCACAGTCGTACTGATTTGTTCATGAAAAGTGGACAGCTAGCCTAAATGCTGCTACTTCAGATTTATGCATGAAAAATGAGGACGGAAATTGGTTTTCTAAAGGATATTTATTTCCTTTTATTCTGTAGTACTGCGGCTTGTGGGCATTCAGGGAGTTGGTGATTGGGTGTAAGCAATTATTAGTCATTAACAATAATTGTCATATGATCTAAGCTAAGTAATAGCATATGCTTTTCATAATTTAAGAGACGTTCCCACACTGAAGCCATTGAAAAAGCCACCTTAACCAGAATTCAGTTGCACCTTGGACATTTTAGTGTTGAGACACGAGCATGAACAGGCCATCCATTTACAGTACATGTGCTTATCTTTTTGACATGTTAATAAGATTAGTAATTAGTAGATAGATAGATAGATGGATAGATAGATACCTCTGTCCAGGGCACCTCTCATTGTTGTACGTTTACACATGTTCAGTTTGGATTGCTCCCTTAGTTGGGAATTGAATTTCCTGACCCAGGCTGTGCCAAGATGTGTTCACTGCTGAAGTATGCAGGACCTCTGTTCACATGGACTGGGACTGCAACCATTACAGCGATGAGCAATTCCTCATATGCCACCACTGCCCCTTTATACTGTGGTGTATGAGATAGACTGTTGATTTGATATTTGATCCTGGGCCATCTACTGAAATCTCACAGTGGGTTTGGGTTTTTGATACTCCATTGGATTGTATGTCTTTTAATGATCAATGGCTGGCTTATTGGCTCCCTAGAAGTGTAAAATTGTCAGGGTAGGCAAAAACATAAACCGTAAGAAGTGTATGATCCTATCCCATTCATTTTGAAGTGTTAGTTTTTCTCTGATGTCCAGTCCTCTGCTGTCCCCTGCTGTCAGGCGTGTAGCGGAAACATTTTTTTCCAAGTGTCATTTCTGCAGTCATGCCCTAACTATACACATCCTCTGCATGCTTAATCATCACCTTACATAAGAAATACCCACATGACTCCTCCGTACAGGATGCAGCTTATATTTGGTAATGGTATGTCTTGCAAATTAGATGCAGCTGCTCATGACCTTTTATTACGCATTCCACCTGGTCTGGAAAGAACATACATTTGGATCTAGTCACTTGTGACTTGTGGTATTGAATAATATGAGAATAGTTGTGTTTCAGTGGCTTGTTTTCACTGGAATTATTTCACTAAATCTTTGATGGAGTCTTGTCCCCTGGCTTTTTATTGCAAGGTATTAGTTTCACATTTGACTTTTTCATCACATGGCCAATCTTTTTGCCAGGTGGTGAGATTATTCCAACACTGTGTGCTAAATCTTTTAATATTTGAACTATTTATAAGTCATTGTGTTGATCATCTTGTTTTCTTCCTCCATCCCCCTTTATCTCTCTCGTCCCTTAGGTTCCTCTTGCAGAGTCTTGAGGACTTGGACGCCAGCCTTCGTAAGCTCAACTCCCGTCTGTTTGTGATACGAGGCCAGCCCACAGATGTTTTTCCCAGACTTTTCAAGGTGACACGCTGAGCTGATTTACCCACCAAACTAACAGTTTTACATTTTCTACCAAAGTGCACAAAACAGTTGTGCAAACCCAAAGTACTCTATTGTTTAGTTTGTTGTGTTTTTACTCACTGTTCTCCAGGAGTGGAAGATCACTCGTCTGTCTTATGAGTATGACTCTGAGCCCTTCGGGAAAGAGCGGGATGCAGCTATTAAGAAACTGGCCTGCGAGGCTGGCGTGGAGGTGACAGTCTGTATCTCACACACGCTCTATGACCTGGATAAGTGAGTTGTCATCCCTCATTCTTCATGGCTTATTGTACGGTTACACTGTTATGTTGGGTTGTTTTGTATTATTCCTGACCATAGCTACATAAAAAACATGTGTAAATGTAAAAAAGAAAAGTAGATTTATATGCACTTTCTTTTTGATAAAGGATGAAGTGAAATCAATAAAAAGGAGAAGCTTCAGCTCATGCTTCCCACTTTAAGGGCTTGATCCTGTAAGAGATCTTCATCAAGTCATAGAAAAAGTATTCAGTGCTGGCAGGTTTTTAAATTAAAGCATCATGATGTGTTGACACAAAGGAGTGAGGTAAAACATGATGCTTTGAAACACCTGCCAGAATACATGGTTTGTATGACCTGACAAAAACCCCCTAAAAACCCTTTGTCCTATTGTTTATCTGGACTACATTAGCTGTCAACTAAGAATTTTAGGTCACTGTCACACCCAACAGTCTGTTTGCATGGTCCAGACTAACATGTTGTTTGATACATCATCACTTTTTTCATTTGGCTCAGCCAGCTTTCACACGGCTCAGATAAAAGTGGATCTAGGCATGCAGACCAAAGTGATGAGTTTAAGAGGTTCTTTTCTTATGTGTCAACGTAATAGCCGTGTTTTATTTAAAAAATCGAAACTAAACAATGAAAGTCTGTTCTGCTTTTTCTGATAGCACCTGAATGCAGCCAGCAAAGTAGGTTGTGGATGTATGAACAATGGTCTGAGAGCAGAGTTCGATTCAGCCAGACAAAACATGTCTGGTGTGAAAGCGACATTAGTACAGATTAATTATTAAACTTACCTTATGCATCTGTCAGTTCCTCTTTGTCTCACACACTCTCTTTTCCTCCTGTAGGATCATAGAGCTAAATGGAGGTCAGTCTCCTCTCACCTACAAGCGTTTTCAGACCCTCATCAGTCACATGGATGCAGTGGAGTTGCCTGCTGAGTCCATCACTGCGGAGGTCATGGGGAAATGTACCACACCCCTCTCTGATGACCACGATGACAAGTTTGGTGTCCCCTCCTTGGAGGAGCTGGGTGAGTTAGGCCAGAGATTGGTTGATGTAGATGCTTTTAATTCACATCTTAATCACCCACACCAGCAATTAGGGGTTCAGGGTGATTTTTGTGGACAATGTAGACACCAAACTGCCTCTGCAAAAAGAGCATATAGATATGATCACACACATCAAACAGTAAAATGCAAAATGGTGAGTCTCTCATGTGTTTTTGTTTTGTGTGCTTCCTGCAGGTTTTGACACTGAAGGTCTATCCTCTGCTGTGTGGCCGGGGGGAGAGACCGAAGCCCTCACTCGACTGGAGAGGCATTTGGAAAGGAAGGTCAGTCACACTCATCTTGTATGTTGTTCAAACGGACACAGTGAATACAATAATACAGAGCCAGATGTGCAATTGCTGGGATGTTGTTTGGTTTTTAATTAACACATAATGCAACGCAGTGTCAATTTTCAGCATTATTTGCATATTTTACCATTTTATTCTTTTGTGTTGCTGTCAGGCATGGGTAGCCAATTTTGAGCGTCCCAGGATGAACGCCAACTCTTTGCTGGCTAGCCCCACAGGCCTCAGCCCATACCTGCGCTTCGGCTGTCTCTCCTGTCGCCTCTTCTACTTCAAACTCACTGACCTTTACAGGAAGGTAGGCCATTAAGATGATCTGTCAGTTTAAAACAGAGCCCAATTTTGTTGAGTCACATTCAATTGTGAACACTTAATATAGATATTTATGCGCTAGCTAAAGATCACAGCTTATACTCATGAGGATGGAACATGAATTAGTTCGCTACTGTTGAAAAAATATATAACTTTTTGGAGAAATACTGATTTTAAATACTAACTGCTGACTGGGAAAAGACATTAAGCCTCCCAGTGGTAATTAAAAGTAGGATAGCGGATATTTTTGTAGACTCCAATATCTCCCAGTTGGTGTCATTAATTACAGAAGTGTGTCAACATAGCAAATATGGCAGAGTATCGGCCAATGTTGAAAATAGTAAAAATTTTTAGTCACTAATACAGACAAAGACTAAGCACTCATTTATTGATGAGTATAAATTAATATATAAACATTACACTGATGACATCATGACAAGGTAACCACCCCAAGTTGCTGCAACATCCCACTCTTCTACTTCTTCCTCTACTTCTCTGTTCCCCTCAAAGGTGAAGAAGAACAGCTCCCCTCCTCTGTCCCTCTATGGTCAGCTGTTGTGGCGTGAGTTCTTCTACACAGCAGCCACCAACAACCCTCGCTTTGACAAGATGGAGAGCAACCCAATCTGCGTCCAGATCCCCTGGGACCGCAACCCCGAGGCACTGGCAAAGTGGGCAGAGGGACGTACCGGCTTCCCCTGGATCGACGCCATCATGACCCAGCTGAGGCAGGAGGGCTGGATTCACCACCTGGCCCGACACGCTGTGGCCTGTTTCCTGACCAGAGGAGACCTGTGGATCAGCTGGGAGGAGGGCATGAAGGTTATTGGAGGGGAGATGATGAAAGAAGGGATGGGATGATAAAGGGACATAATTTCCTTTTAATGTCATGTTTATGCCATATATTTTGTGTATTTGTACTGGTTTTATGTGTTTAGACGTGAAGCTTTTATCTCAGTGTGCTCATTGTGGAATGTGCATCATGATTGAATTCCCTCTAACTACTCCTGTTTTTAGATATCTCACTCATAATTACTTCTATTGTGTTTTTTCTCTATTTGATTCTATTACTTACCAATGTAAGTTCCATCTAATCTAATCTAGTGGTAGGAGCTAATGAGGAAGTGCAAGAAGGAGGAAAGACCTAAAGACAAATTCATTTGATCTATACCGAGGTGCAGGATTTAATCCTCTCAGAACCAAATATGAATAATTATGTTTTGAAGCTAACATGAGGCCTGTTTTGTGTGTCTGTGTGTGTGTGTGTGGAGGTGTTTGAGGAGCTGCTGCTGGATGCAGATTGGAGTGTAAATGCGGGCAGCTGGATGTGGCTCTCCTGCAGCTCCTTCTTCCAGCAGTTCTTCCACTGCTACTGCCCTGTGGGCTTCGGCCGACGCACGGACCCCAACGGAGACTACATACGGTGCACTTGCATTTATTAATATACTTTGAGGTTTATCTGATTTCCTTTACAAACTGCAATACCTGTTGGAATCTGTAACTCTGTGATGTGTTGTGATTTTAACTAATACACTCTGGAAGGCCAACTGTAGTGTTTTTAGACAGAGGTTGTCAATAGCCCACCTTTTGTGCCAGTGTCCATTATCTTAAAGATTGGATGTTTTTATGCCAAAATTTAATATCGGGCATGGAGTGGTTACCCTAGAATGTTATTCTTGGTAGAATAGAAATCAGCATTGAATCCACATTCAGATCATAATAGAACACAAACTCTCAAACGTAGTTCAATGAAATTGGATCAGCAGCTCTTAAAGGCAAGGTGGCCTAGAGCACCTATTCAGAGAGATACATTAGGCCTTTACATGAATATTTACACAAAACTAAATTGATCAATTAAATTAATATCTTTGCCAAGAAAGTAAAATTTCACAGGAGTTTTTTAAATGTAGCTGTGGTCCGGGAGGAACCTCTATCATACAAGAGGTGGACAAGCTTTTGTGTCTGACATCTGTTATTTAATAAAAGGCCAATATATTGGCCAATACACTGTATTTTACAGCCTGAGATCTTTGTTGTGGAAGGAAATTACACTATCCTATATTATTTATTATGCTTACCAAACTTTTTTGTATGTTTTTTGTTCTTGTTTTAAATTCAGGCGCTACCTCCCTATTCTGAGAGGATTTCCAGCCAAGTATATTTATGATCCCTGGAACGCTCCAGAGAGTGTGCAGAAGGCAGCCAAATGTATTATTGGAGTTCAGTACCCTAAGCCCATGGTGCACCATGCAGAGGCAAGCCGTCTCAACATTGAACGCATGAAACAAATCTACCAGCAGCTGTCCTGTTACAGGGGCCTTGGTAAGGAAACACTGCTTATATAAGAGTTACACGGTCTGTGATATAACATAGCACCATGCCCACCTGGGTTTTAAAATTTTAAACCTGAAAGTTCAAATACTCATTGTCTGTGTCTTGGCGTCCAAAGGCCTTTTGGCGACAGTTCCCTCCAACAGTAATGGTAATGGTGAAGCGTCCTCTGGCATGATGGGATTCTCAGTAGAGGCTACACAAGATGCTGCAGCTCCGTCCGGTGGGTGGCACACTAACCCGGTGCTCTGACAGTCCAGACTTTTGGCTTCTTTCTTAATGTCCTTTATAGCATGCTCTAGTCAATGGCAATTCAGTTGTATTTGAGCTAGAGATTGTTTTTCCTTATTTTTCTAGGTTACCAAATGCCAGTACAGTCCCAGGGAGACTGGCAAAGTGGTGTCATGGTGTACTCCCAGGGTGACCCACAAACCAGCATCAGCACCCATCAGCATGGTATGGACCCTCAGCTGGTGCACATTTAAATAATCATTAATTTCCTAAATGATTTAGGCTTCTTTTCCCCCTCACTCCAAATTATTTTCCTTAAACTGCACTTTTCATCTGTATGTTGCATCAAGCAGCATTCCTCAAAGAATTCTCTAGTAATCATAAAATCTTGCATGAAATTCCAGGTTACGCAAGCACCAACAGCAGTGTCATGTGCTACACTCAAGGCACCCAGCAGATTCCTGGCTTGACAATGCAGCAAGGTCAGTACTGATGTGCAGTGCATGCTAGACCCACATTAACTGAGTTTATAGTTTTGCACATTTATGTTTAACTGCTTCTTTTCTATCAAATATAAAAAGTAACTTCAGCTCATATCTCAAATCTGTTATTTGGTTTAAGGGCTTGGACGCCACACCAACACTCAGACCAGTGGCAAACGCCACAGCGAGGAGTCTGGAAATGGCACTGGCTCCAAAGTCAAGAGACACAGCAGCCACTGAACAGGTTAGTTCACCTCTGGTGTAGTACTACAACTATTTATATACCACAAATCATATTCCAGGTTCATAGTAGGAGACTATAAACACAAAAGATAATTACACCTATAATGGAGTCTGCAGGATCCTCACACTAATAATTATGCTGAGGTTATCAAACTACAAAACTGCCATAGAGGGTGATGGTAGATCAAGATCTTAAGAGGGTCATCATTGTACATTTTAAGTTTTGTCTTGGATTTTTTTACTTCCCATTGGTCACACATTCACCAAACACAGAATGCACACAAGGTTCACACTGCCACTGTTGTGTTGCAATGAACAAAACATGCATAAAACTAATTGTTGACTGTTGTTAGACAAAAACAGAAAAGATATTTACTGACCAAAAATCTCTCCACTAACGTAAAGCTATGTTGATCATGAAACCAAGTATACACAATGTTAAGTCGAGTATAAATGCTATATTTATCTGAAGAAGTAACCAATGCAAGTCTTAAGAATTAGTGGTGTTTTTGTGTTTTTGTTTTTGTCTGTGTGCTGCTGCATCAGATAGCCGGGACATGTTCACTGTAAATACAGCAGCTTGTCTTTCTTTTTTTCCCCCTCTATGCAGGACTTTCTTCAGACTTGCTGTCGTACTGTGTGGACAGCCACAACAAAACGGACACTAAAACTGAAGTTCTGTTACAACATCACACTGTCAAGTTGTTACACAATGGGTGAACATAGCATCAAGAGGAGAAGATCGTCTTGTCATTAAGCACATTCGCAAGTTTCTTACGTCTCGGACTGTATATTACCATATGGACTGAACAGCCCAGCCAGTGGTGACATCCTCGCAGTGTTTCGGCACTGGATAGACGGTCACACTATGCTGCTGTGAAAGTTAATATTGCCAGGACTAAAATCCTTGTGTATATAATGAATTTGCTAATTTCTGCTCACATACAACTTGTACATATTTGTTATTGTATGTGCTTTCTCTCTCTTTGTGTAGCCATAGACCCATTGATATATTTTTGATATAAAGAATCATTGTGGATGGATCTTTTCTTTTTTTGAAATTTTCAATAAAAGTGAAAGCATTTATTGACAGTCCAGTCCTTAGATAGTGAGAGACCTTGCTTCTCCGCTAATGCAGCTGCCTATCCTCTCATTTATTCCCTCTGCATCTTTATCTGTATCTCTGCTCCCAATTTTCTCCTGTCTTTGTTTAAACCATCCAATCCGTCCATCAAACGGTGATTTGATCATTTACTTTCCACCTCTCTCAGAACCATGTAGCTCAGTTTTACCAAATTTATTCTTAACCACTGTAGAGATGACATCAGTGTGATGTTACTATCAAGTTATTGCCCTTGTCAGTTTTTATTGAGAAAAAGGTGACAGGAATACAAACTCTTCATTTCATGGTTTCCCTCTGTGTAATTACCAATAAATGTACCACTGGAGTGTGCCGCTTCACTTGCTTCTTGTTCCTTCTCATTGTGCTTGTTTAATTAAAACTTGGTTAAATATAAAAAAAAAATGCTCTCAGTCTGTTATTTGGAGCTGCAGTGTGGAAATGAGCAAACCAATATTTCCAGGGCAGGCTGCCTTCCAGTCCAACAGTATTGGTAGTTGAAATGAGATCAGTTTGAATGATCCTTTGGTTTTCATACAGAAAATAACCCAGCAAGCCTAATAAAGATTAGGATGGACATTGTTCATTATATAATAATAGTGTACATTATTCATTCAAACAAAAGTATGTGAAATCTTGTTTTTTCCCATTTAGTACTTAGATGACTTTAATAGATCAAACTACTGAGAAGAAATGCAGATTTAATACTGACCACTGCAATATCATGACACAGCAAAATTTCAGCTGGAATTTATTTTTCCACTCTTGATATGTTCAGCTACTGTGATCTCTCTGTTACTAACAGTAGTAACAGTTCCATGTACAGTGCATGAAAATTGAATCCGAGTTTATGAAAAAAGATGTTTCTATAGGCCTCTGGTTCGATGCATGGCATTATATTCCGGTATGCCATATGAATACTTAGATATCTTCAAAGTTGTCACAAAACACACAATCTCATATTCTTACTTTCACCCACATTGTGCCTCACAATGGCTTGCTCAAAGTTTGTCTTCACAATAAAAGCATGATCACTGCAGATCGGCCAAACAGTCACTCCTCTGCAGATCTGAGAGGAGCTACAGGGTTGAAGAGCGGCCGCAGCTGCCTGAGATGCAGCTTGCCGTAGCTCATCTCAAAATCCTTTTTGGTCCCCACAATAACATCCAGGCTGCCGCCGCGCACGTCATACCCGTAGGACGCCAACTTCTGGATGCGGTAGAGCACGATCTGCGTGGTGAGCTCCAGGACATTGGGGGTTTCCTTCACTTGCTCCATGCTCACCCCGGCGTCCATCAACCCCTGGAACCGTCCGAGCAGGGTGGGCAGGGAGTAGTACAAAATAGCAGGACAGCGGATCACGATGTCCTTGAGCTCTTCCTTTGAACACATGAGAGCCTCCTCAATGTAGGCCAGCGCCTGGGCCATGGCCTCTGGCTGCAGCTCTGCGATTGAGGCCCTGAGGCTGGAGACCAGGCTGAGCAGCTCCTCTGTGGTGAAGCCCTGCTCCCGTAGAAAGCCCAGGCTGTCCCTCCAGGCCTCGGCAGGCCGCATCAGGATGTACGGGTTCTGGCTGAGGAGCTTCTGAAGCCAGATCCGCAGGTTGCCCTCATCACCTCCCAGGTCCAGGTAGGTCTCCCTCAGCGTGTGGATGACCTCCTGGTTGCGTTCAACAGGCCGGCTGAAGCTCTGCGGGGCGCTAGCCATCAGCTTGCCAATGATTCGCTTGTTGAGGCGCAGGCTGTGGAGGTACTGGATGTTGGCTCGCTGGTTGCCATGGTGAGTTAGTGTGAAGAAGGAGGCCGGGAACTTCTCAATGATGCTCATCAGTTCCCGCTTGTTGGGGCACACAGACACCCACAGGTCCCGCTGGGCGGCCACGTCCTCCGGCCGACACAGCATGGCCTCTGGGTGAGTCTCCAGGACGCGAGCAATCGCTGCGGCATCTGCACCCATGTCCCTCAGCAAGCTGGCCGTTTCCGTCACGTACGTGGGGCTCTCAGACAGAACCCAGCCCTTGAACTTGCGTATCTTTCGGATGTCCACTGACAGGTGATAGAGCGAGTCCACTGTGTGCTGGTTCTCGGGTCTCTTGCTGGGAGAGGCTACTGTGGAGGACGAGGCAGCAGGGGGAGGGATGAACACCCTCATTCTCTGGCAGTAGGTGCACAAGGAGGCGGTGGTGGCACGAAACATTGTTGACGACAAAGAAACACTGCAGTGAACCTGTGTGGAAAACACCAAAATAATGACTGGGCACTGCATGTGGACACCACTGGCATAAGGGACCTCACATTAGTTTGCATTTAACTAATAGTAACTAACTAGTATAATAACCATCCAATGAAAGAAGTGACCTTCACAAATTGGATATGGCAACATGTGGCTCCCATAATACCCACACTTAAAGCAAATAAATAAAAATGATTATAAGTGCAAAGCTGTATAACTTGGAAGTCATGAATGCAACAAATCCTCAGGGAGGATATGTGATCAATTTCCTCAGGGTTTCCTGTAGGGTGCTGCTAACTCAGCTGATTCCAGGGAAACCCCCTCAGTGTAGCACACTATTTAGGACATCAGCAAAGGAATTCAAGTTCCCATGACCGGACACTCTTTAAAGCTTTGAGTTCAGAGTTTCTCTAGCCTGTGACACCCTGTTACTTAACCAGATGTTATGCTGTCAGCCATCAGGAGCTGACCTCTGCCTGCCTGATAGCCTATGGCTGCAGGGACTTTGCCGTAGCTTAAGTGAACTGACGTTGTCCTCGTCCAGAAGAGGCTGGAGCCCCGGGAACACCGTGTCCTGGTACAGGAGCATGTGCTGTGGTGTATGTCATGTGTGGTGGAGCTTCGTTGTGTAACATGCAACTCCTTACAGCGCTCATAACAATGGATCTACACATCTGCAGCTCACACACAAAGCCCAATGCGCATTAAACACACCTGTAAATGGAGGCTATATAGAAGCTAAATACAAGGCTATATACACGTTTAAGAAAATGAATAGCAAAACGGGTTGTTTACCGGTTTTCCAAGCCCGTGCACTCCGCCGCAGCACTACTTCACGTCTCCACACCCACCGATTTCATAACATGAATGAGCCGGATGCTGCGACGAATCCCACCGGAGCTCTGGGAAGGACACGCCCACACGGTTAAGGTCCGGGTTGTGATTGGCTGAGGGCGGAACATGTAGCTGGTTTCAGCGAATGAGCAACAGTGCGATAAATTTGTGACCAATCACAGAGCTGGTGGGCGTACCCTTGCAGCACACCGACAGGATTCATACAGTGCGCTGGTCCATCTGGATGTACCGGTGGAGATTTTTTTTTTTTTTTCTAGGATGGCGAAGGTGTGACGTAATTGACTTACATTCATTCTATGCAGCATTTACTTAATGTTAACCATGTCCGATTCATGCCTAACCTTTCATGCCTAACTTTAACATAACCCTAGACCTACCCTTAACCCCAACTTTAACCAACAAGCCGCAATGACCACCCAAAATGCAAAAAAACGATTTCGCCATACTAGGAAAAAAAAAAAAGAAAAGATGTACCAGCGTGCCGCTTGTTATGTAGCAGTTGAGGTGAAGGAGAAAACCGCGCAAAGTGAGAGACGGTGTTTATTTATTCCGTCTGAATCCCCATCAGCTGTGCAAACACACAAACTATGGGCGCGTACATGAGCACATGCACGGTCACGCACGCAGTGCGCGAACGTAAATCATGCAACTTTCCTCCTGCCTCTGCAAAATTGTTTAATGTGCACAGCGCGATTACCGGCGAATGGCCGCGTTGCGCAATCAATAATCAACCATGTTGTCTGTGTCATTGTCCGTTGTGCTGCTGCAACCGCGTATAAACAAAAGTCGGTTTATAATGAAAGTACAGCAGTCTGTGTGCGGAGATCCGGCAGACCTGGTGCTGGGCGGCACCGCGTCGGCACCGGCCGGCACTGGCCGCAGCACCGCGCGGTGTGCGGCCACCCGGTCACCCGGTCTGCCGGATCTGACAGGTGCCGCTCCAGCTGTCAGTTGGACCTTTCTGAAGAAGGAGGAAGTTACCTCCGAAACTGTCAAGGTAAATAAACATCCCATGTCTGATTAAAAGGACCAAAAACGTTTTTTAGTTAAAAGGAAGACATGATGAATGTATTTGAAGAATATTGATTTATAATGACGTCGGGCCATGCCTGTTGTCGTATTTCAACGTGATGACGTGCACACCGGGGGCAATCGTGCTTGGGCGCGTTTGGGAAAAAGGTAATGTGAGTGCAGGCCAGCCGGGGACTGGGGAGGGGGGGATTTTGGCTTTAGCACGATACGGGCTCAAACTTGCCAATGTGAGTGGGCCCTCAGTCTCATAAAAGCTGAACATTATCACAGAAAAAATTGGAAGCAGTCGTTGTACTGAAATAAGCTTGAATTTGAATTTTAGTTTATTAATATTCATGATCACAGATGACCGAATAAAAGCAGAATTTACAATAATAATAAGTAGAAAAACATGTAGACATGATTATACATCATAAAAATATAAACTTATATATATCTACAATGTAGATATATATAAGTAGATTCTACATAGACACATGCACCCACACATACAGTCACAAATTCAGCTGAACACTTAAATGCAACCATGCATGCATTTTAAAAGACCATAAAACAGCAACACACACACACACACACACACACACACAAACAAATAAAACCTCAATTACTTAAACTATCCATCAAATGGTACATTAACAGTTGATGGGTCAAGTGGTATTAGTCTCTACTTGCATGTTCATTGGTTAGTATTTTAATCTGCATCTGAGGGTAAAAAAAAAAAAAAAAAAAAAAAAATCACACATTTCTGTGGCCTGGTATTATCACATTGGTGTGTGTGAGAGAAGCTGAATTGTACATAGATTTTATTCACAGCACACTTAGCAGCCCACTGTATTTGAGCATCACATCTGCAATTTAAACAATTTTAGAGACATAACATATGGATCAAATAAACTGCCTTGCCTTGCCTTGCATCAGACTTGCATTCTCTTCAACATATCGTCTGATAGGATCACAGAAACTCAGAGGACACTGGGAAAACACAGCTGCCACTGTGGCCCAGTCTGACCACAGGGGAATGACAAGAGCCAGGCTCCACTCTGTGCCATGTTCAAAAGTGAATGAAAAGATGGTGGCAGAGGTGGAGGGACAAAGATTGCCCCAGACAAGAAGCAGTATCAGCCTCCATAAGTATCGGTCACCTGATCAGTGAGTGTGAGCCAGCAGTTATAAAACGTATTAGGCAAGCGAGTGCTGCGATTCTGGATTGTCTGCTTTCGAAAACTATTATGTTGTCACCTGCCAAGGAGTTTCCAGTGCGGGCACGTTGCTGCAAATGTCAAGCCACAACAGAAAAACTGGCACAGTGACTTTGCCAGGCACTTATAGAGAAGACGTATGTTAGGCTGATGTCCTTGTAGGATCCCTTTGATGCATGCACAAAGTGTGGCTCTGGCTTCAGACGCAGCAGAGGCCTACTCATCGCCTCCATAGGTCCTCACATTGTACCACCGTCATGGCAGCCTCTTTATCGAACAATGATACAACACAGCACAGTCATCCTAACAGATTATTGCAAGGCCTTTTGGAGCCCTGGAAAACAGATTGCCAAAGCTGAGTATGGGGATCAATATATGGAGTAGGAAGGTGATCAGTGACCTGATCATGTGTTCTTATGTCCTTCATAAACTTCATATGGACTCTGCAGAATAATGAGGTTGAATATGAGGAGTAGGAAGTGTGTGTGTGGCCATGGAAGTCAATGAATTGCTTCTTTATGAATTTACATTTCTGTATTTATATAAGAAAGGTAATAAGCATGTTAACAACATATTGACAGTCTGGAAAAGATTTTTTTCAATAAAAAAGTTTGTCAGACACTTCCTCTCTGTCACTAGCCAAATTATTCCAAAAGATTCACAGTACATGTACAGTTACAAAATAAGTGTGGTCTATAGTCTCATGTTGCATTGTACAGAACTCATAATTTATATTCACAGTTTCAGTAAATCTAGATGTGACAAAAAAAAAAAGTATGTGACTTACCTCCAGCTTTATACCAAGTTATAAATGCAAAATTAGAGGCCTATTTCTATCTAGCAGCTGGTGAAGATGTTTTCAGAGGCCTTTCTGCCCCAACAAGAGGAATTCTCTGCTGCACTGTCGTATTTTTGCCACATGAGGGCGCTATGCAACCAGAATGGAAAGACTGGCCTGCTGAAGTACATTACCTTTCATGAACTGCATTATTTGACAATATAAAAGGTACCACAGCAATGAGTTGTTACTTTTCATTTCTGAATGCTTCATCAGAGGCAGTGTTTGGTCGGGACAATGTAAAGCACTGACTGAACATCCTATAACAGGGTGTGAACCTCTAAGTTTAGTTTATTTGCACAATTATGAAGAGGCTCTTTGAGAATCTTTACTGACTTTAGAATGTCATGGTAAAGTTCAAGTCAAACTAATCATAGAGCTGAAATGCAATATTACCGTTTGCTTCTATGTTAAATTAATCATGTTTGTTTATTTTGCACCGTGTAAGACAGCAGAGAGTATGGCTATTTATAGGCGTGGTCATTTGCTGCCTTTCTTCGCTGATAGACACAGTTGTCCCATGACACCAACCAATGAGTGGCTTGATTAAACTGGAGCCACCTGTTGTCTTCATGCACAAGCAGCCCTGAAGTTCAGTAAAGTTAAGTCTGTTGTGGGGTGTGACATGCGTGGGACTGTTTCAAAGAATTTCAGCCTCCTTTCTCGATCATCTAAGGCCACAGTGAAATATAGCTGCAGCCCACGGAGCAGTGCAAACTCACGCTCCGTGTGGTGACACTGATCTCCTCTAATTAGCCCGTCTTCACCCAGTTAAAGCTCCACAAGACTAGAAAGAGTAAGATTAAAATTTAATCCTTTAGAAACACAATATGTTGTCATCAGCCACGCACATAATGTAGAATGACGTCAGATGCATGTCGCAGACTGCAGTTTAAAGGGACTTCTCTGCGTCAGTCAGAGACACACCACCTGTTTGTCCCTGTCAGTTATCCCACTCCTTTTATACCAAAATAACTCAAGACTTTGGTGCACAAGTGCTCCACATCAGTATTTTAATTTCATCAGAGCTGAGGAGAAAACTGTGTGGAAGCAATTACTATTTAATCCACTCTGTGCTGGAAGCTGCACTCTCTAATAGCAAGAATGTTTTGCAGTAATTATACTCCGCATTGCAGACAAGGCAAGAGCTCTTCTTGCAGGCCATTGTCCTTAATGAAACTTGGGGCCCATCTTTTCTTGAGCATTATGTTGTTTATAGAAATATCTATTAAAACACTAATGCATATTTCAAATGTCTTGGCTGGCTGCCTAATGTACCCACCGAAACCTCTGGCATTAAGTGTGAATACAGTCAAACTTTGTACACAATTATGCTTAATGTGTTGCATTTTTCTAACTCTAACATAACTTCATGTATAACTACATTCAGTTTGTTCGGTGATGCTGCAGTGCCCAAGCTATTCAAGGTAACACCTTAAATTAGAAAATGCGACAAAAGTACTGATCATTAAAATTATGATAGGTTTTCACATGCATTTTCCAGGTTATATTAGGGCTTGCAATTTGCTTTCATAAAGTTCTTAAAGGACCACACCGGTGATTTTAAATGTTTGGCCCGATTACTACAATTTACCAACATTTTACATCACAACAAACCATTTTGAAAGTCATGTGGGAACCAATGGCTGGATAAACGGTACGAAAAATTATATCAGAGTTCCACTTGCTTTTGGAAAAGATTAACAGAAATGTATGCATTTTGTAGCTCTTACACTAAACATGCAAAATCACTGGTATGGTCCTGTAAGCATCAAGGAATGCAATGCATGCTTAAGGGGGCTTCTCAGCTGTCATGCTGGATTAGTGAGTTTACCAAGTTGTGTACAACATGGATTATTCTTTACTGGCAAGGAGCTGTGTTATTTCTCTGTGTTTGTGCCTTATGTGTCTGCTGTTTTGTTTTGTTTTTTCTTCTTCCTTTTTGTCAAATTCAGCGACTGTATGGATGTAATTTGTTTTGGATAATGGCCTATGATATGATGGACGCTTGTTGCTTTGTGTGCCTGGAAAGAACATGTGTGTTTGCATCTGTTGTGTATCTGAAATAGCCACTCATCTTGTCCTTACAAAGGAATGATGAGCAGGGAGTGCGCTCCAGGGTCAGAGTAGAGAGCAGGGGTCTAGGGAATAAGTGGGGGTGTGGGTGGAGGACAAGACTTTGTGAAGGAGAAAATAGACTCCATTCCATCTGTCTGGAAATCTCCCCTGCTGCTGACCTATAGACTAGGGACTTTGGTCAGGCCGCAGTCACATGGTAAAGGCAAACCCTTAAAAACCCCCCAAGCTGCAAGTCTGGGAACTCACTCCTCTCTTGTGCGCAAGACACCAGCTGGTCTGGGTGTATCTCGCTTGGTTTCTCTTCCCTCAAGTGCCCGCTAGAGAGGGTCAGCATCATGTCAGACACAGAGGAATTTGTGGAGGAATACGAGCAGGAGGAGGAAGAGGTTGTGGATGAGGACGAAGAAGAAGAGGTAGAAGAAGAAGAAGAAGAAGAAGAAGTAGTAGAAGCAGAAGAAGAGGAGAGGGAAGACACAGTTGATAAAGGAGAGGAGAAAGAGGAGGAGGGTGAGCATAGTGAGGAAGAGTCCAGACCACGGCCTAAGACAACCTACGTGCCAAATATTGCTCCTCCCAAGCTCCCAGATGGTGAAAAGGTGGACTTTGATGACCTGCACCGCAAGAGAGTGGAAAAAGACTTCAATGACCTCCAGACCCTGATCGAGCTGCATTTCTCCAACCGTCAGAAGGAGGAGGAAGAGCTGGTGGCCCTGCGTAACCGCATCGAGCGCCGCCGCTCCGACCGGGCCGAACAGCAACGCATTCGCACCGAGCAGGAGCGGGAGCGCCAAGCACGGCTGGCCGAGGAGCGGGCCAGGCGGGAGGAAGAGGCGGCCAAGCTCCGCGCCGAGGAGGAAGCCAAGAAGAAGAAGATATTCACCAACAAGTCCTTTGGTGGCTACCTGCAGAAGGTGGATCCGAAGAAGGGCAAGAAACTGACGGCACGCGAGGAGAAGAAGAAGGCGCTCCTGGAACGCCGCAAGCCCCTCAACATTGACCATCTGAACCAGGACAAGCTGGCAGAGAAGGCCCGGGACCTCTGGCAGTGGCTCCACCAACTGCACGCTGAGAAGTTTGAGCTGGCAGAGAAGCTCAAGAGGCAGAAGTACGACATCTACGTGCTCCGGAACCGAGTCAGTGACCACCAGAGAGGCTCCAAAGCATCCAAGACCACCCGCGGGGCCAAGGGCAAATCTGGCTCCTGGAAGTGAGGGTCAAAAATTGGCCATAGCAACTGTCCCATCAAGTGAACGGCCTCTGTTTGTGGACTATTAAACCGTGTTGTGTTGTTCCCCGTGGATTGTGTGCAAATGTGCTCCGTTACTCTGGAAGAGGACTCTAAAAAATGAAGTAAATCAGACCACAACACCTTTGACCATCACCTTTGTCTTTGCTGGTTTTACTTTTTGTAGAGTGAAGTTAATTGAAATGAAAGGATTTTGTGCTGGTATTAACCAATTTGGTTGCCTGTTCACAAGATGTGGATTGAATACTTTGTTCAATTTGAATAAATGTTTGGTGTTTTTATGTTCACTGTTCCACGAGAGGATGCTTTGTGGTTATTTTATCCTAACCATTGACACAGTAATATCACCTGTGAAATAATGTTTGGAATATGTTACACAGCCAGAAACATTTTATTATTTATCATGGAGTGCACTGCAAAATATCCGTAATAATTAATCCATGGCATTTAATCTAGTTCTGAAACGTAAGAACCTATTTCTCACAAAACAAGTTGAAAAATGTCTCTTCTGTCTGTACTTCATTTTTAATAAATTGTTTGCACACTTACTGAGTGATATACCTTATTTTAAGACATAGTTAAAAATATACTGTATATTGTCTTGGATGCATCAAATGTCTCCTACTGTCCCGATGACATTTTTGGTAATGTAGGTGGGACTGAGTTGAAAAGCTGAGGTCTAACAGGTGTGGCACAGCTGACTTTTTAAGGAGCTAATTCGGTCTCAACCTCAAGACGAGGAATGCCGACCTGCAGTGTTTGGACAGGATTTAGCTGCAGACTGAAAGATGGAGCCCCAGAATTCCCGAGGTTTTATAGATAGACGCTTGACGCCTTCTATGACTTTTATTTAACCAGGACCACTTTTTCAAAACTTTCCGTATACATCAGAATTATGTAGTTCTCTGCAAATTGTTCATTTAATAAAATGTCACCTTTAAATAGTATTGCATAATATGTAAAAATTATGGGATAACATCATACACACAAACACACACACATAGACATTTAGTAAAATTAACATGATGCATTCTGTCACTGTGGCATCACCTCTGCTCAGTATGAAAACATCAACATCTTTACTCTTCCAGAAAATCACATCATTTTTGAATGTTGGTCTTTATGAAAGTTTTTTTAATACAGTGTAATACAAAGCAAGTGAGGGACAGTGACAGTCAAAGGACAATTTGAGGTTTACGATTTTGGTCACAGCTATAAATGAGGAAACAACCAAAATATCCTTTTTTTGCAGAAATAGATTGTTACTTTAGGGCAGGTTTTACTAAACATGAGTGCCATGCAGAGAGCTTTACAGGACTAGGTGCTCAAAGTTGAAAATGGGCATAATTTGATAATAATTATTGTTATTTCAATTTTTCCCAGTTGCAGGACAGGATCAGCTGGGGCACTTGGACTGTGCTGTTCCTGGCAGAGGCTGGCATTTTTTTTTCAGGATCCTGTGGGTCACAGGTTCCTGCAGGATGGGACTTATTTTCACTGTTTATCACGTGACATAAACGGGTGGAACAGGAATCATGATAACAATAAATCAATTTTTAGATATAGATATGCATGTTCTAACATGAACAAGGACAGTGCACTCATTAGAGTGCAGCTCTCCACCAGGCATCTCTCTCCTTTTCTGGCCTAAAGGACCCTTTCAAATTACAAATTAAATTACTGCATGACTTACTGTATGTTAGAAAGACTGATCAGCTAGACAGAAATAGACAAAAATGTGTAAACTCTGTGAGCTGCAGTACTGACACATCTGTTTGAAGTGCCCGATGATTGTGTGCTGAGCTGTAACTTTACCTTCTTGGTGGCGTACTGCTCTCTGCTGACACTTCTCACTGGAACAACTAAAATCCTGTAAACCGCTGACACTGTCTGCTGTTACATTAGACAACATGATGCCTGATAACAATACAAATCATAGAAAAAATACTTGTTCAAAGTCTGTGCAAGGACATTCAGTTGCACTAATGTGTAATTTCATGTGTAATAATCACCGTGGAGGATATTTATCTGCTTAACTGATCCGGTTTAACAGGAAGAATAGAAGAGGCCACCGCATGACAATGATAGGCACTTTGTGGCTCCCTGAAAACTGAGTTGCTGTTATTAATTTTCATCCAGGGCTTACCTGTAATTACTGGGTGAGGGGAGGAAAGGGAGACATGGACTGAGAGAAAGTGAGAGACAGAACACAATAAAAGCATAATAATAATTTTATCCAACCATGAAAATACGTTGTCGTCTGGCTGGCTTTGAGCTCAGCCGGTGGTCTACAGCAGGACTGGGATCAAACAGACCTCTGCTTTGATCAGCAACTCAGAAATATACTATACTCAGAATGTATAGTACAAATCTGGAGGAACACTGGGCCATATTTTAAGGTAAAACAACAAATATGATCACCCGTGTCAGACAACAGCTAACGTTGGAATTCAACCACTTGAGAAAAAACAAAGATACAGAACTACCTAGCATTTGGGTCAACCTCAGCCATTTTTAGGTGGAATAAAGTGTGGGGGACACAGGGGACAGTGTTCAGAAGTGAGAGGGACATGCACCCCCGCCCATGTCCAGTGATGCCAGAAGCTGCTGGACTGCTGACTCAGCAGATATCAGCAAGGCTGTGAGCGGCAGCAGCTGCTTTGACTGGGTGACCGCACTGACACTGGCAAGTTACTTTAAATGAAAGTAGGCTTACTGTGAAAATAAGTGGCAATCCGGATATCAATCCATTCTTTACTGCTCAAAAAAGTGGCACTTTGCAGTACACCACAGGGCTGTCAGACTCATGTTAGGTAGTGGGCCGCATTCATTCAAATGAGACTTTCATGAGGATTTTTTGCTGGCATTGGAGGTGAAATCCGGACTGGGTCCATGGTCGGTACTGATGTTTGGCCCAGATTATCTGGTGATGTGAGAGGTTTACAGATCCAATCTTATACCTCTTGAGCTGCTCGCAGAATTTTCAAGCATGTTTGATATTTATGATTGAAAATCTGGATGATTATGTCACTACTTTGTGAGCTGGACCAGAATAGCCAATGAGAGAGACAGGTCTACAAGGACTCGGAGAGAACTTTTGAAAAGGTGTCCTGGAGGAAAGGCTTGTTAATATGTGGCAAGAATATGACTTCCTATAGAAAACGATAATATCTGTTACTGTTTTAATAACTTTTCTTCAGCTGAATGAATGAAGAGAGGAAACAGTGTCAGTGATTCTCAAAGTTAAACCCTGTATAATGTATGAATTCAGTTGAGGAGGTGAAGACAGGGGCGACAACACTGAGAACCCAGAACACCAAACTTCTTAATCCAAGTGAGAGTGGGGAGAAAGTTTGACACAGAGACACAGCTGCCTTTTGAGGAACTTGGACTTCCTTAAGAAACATATTGCCCAGTGCCCCAATGAGACTGCTGTAACCATACCAGAATTAGGAACAGGCATCACACTTTTGCAATATTGTGTGTTTGATATGTCATAATAGTGTTACATGTCACTCGGTTGTTGTTTTGCTTGTGTGTGTGTCTGTCCTATCTTTCTGTGTTCTAGGTGCAGCTCACTATCTGCTGAGCGAGGGCGCCTGTGAGAAGGTGTGGGCTGAGTCTATCAAAGTTCAGTTTTGAGCAGGGAAGTTAATTTGTATACCTCTCAGACTATGTTTTCTGTTTTGTGTCTGTTAGTTCGTAGGCTCATGCTGGTGTTGCCACATGAGGTAGATTTTTGTTTTTTTCATTTTGCAGAGCTGGCATTCTTAAATAAGCCTGAGTTGGTGTTGGTGTGACCATCACCACTTTATTGTTTTTGTGCAGTAACCCTGGGGGGACCCCTGGCATGCCAGAAAATCCAACACAGACTATCTGAGGTCCATTTAGACTGACTTACAGATTTAGGTAAAGAGGAAACCACACAACCACATAAGTTCTAGAGAGGGTTAGAAACTTCTAATCTAGCAATATCATTTGGTGGCATTTGTTGGCCTTTGTTGTTGTTGGCTGTAATTGTGTTCCAGGACATTTGTAACCCTGATTAGACTGGCAGTGTGAGCAGCATGCATCATGCATAATTGTTGGGACAATAGAGTGAAATTGGTATTTTCTCTGCTTCAACAGATAACATTGTTTTGTATGAGTCTTTACAAAAATACATCAGTGTCATTTTATAATAACTGAAACTGCACTGTTGTGTATCAAAGGCAGTGAGAAAGCTATTTTATAACACATACAACACAAAACGGTGATCAACGGTGCTTGATCAATCTGTCAAGAACCTGCTTAATGAAGCACAGGTCATGGATAAACCCACGAGTAATGAGGACATTTCTGATTCGTCTGAAGTTATAATATATATATATGTGTGTGTGTGTGTGTGTGTGTGTGTGTGTGTGTGTGTGTGTACATATACACACACACAGGTGTGTATATGTACACACCTGTGTGTACACATGTAAAGGCAGGTGAGCGAATACTTTTGGTAATATAGTGTGTATATACACTATATTACCAAAAGTATTCGCTCACCTGCCTTTACTCATACTATGAACTGAAGTGCCATCCCATTCCTAACCCATAGAGTTCAATATGATGTCGGTCCACCTTTTGCAGCTATTACAGCTTCAACTCTTCTGGGAAGACTGTCCACAAGGTTGAGGAGAGTGTTTATAGGAATTTTTGACCATTCTTCCAAAAGCGCATTGGTGAGGTCACACACTGATGTTGGTCGAGAAGGCCTGGCTCTCAGTCTCCGCTCTAATTCATCCCAAAGGTGTTCTATCGGGTTCAGGTCAGGACTCTGTGCAGGCCAGTCAAGTTCATCCACACCAGACTCTGTCATCCATGTCTTTATGGACCTTGCTTTGTGCACTGGTGCACAGTCATGTTGGAAGAGGAAGGGGCCCGCTCCAAACTGTTCCCACAAGGTTGGGAGCATGGAATTGTCCAAAATGTTTTGGTATCCTGAAGCATTCAAAGTTCCTTTCACTGGAACTAAGGGGCCAAGCCCAGCTCCTGAAAAACAACCCCACACCATAATTCCTCCTCCACCAAATTTCACAGTCGGCACAATGCAGTCTGAAATGTACCGTTCTCCTGGCAACCTCCAAACCCAGACTCGTCCATCAGATTGCCAGATGGAAAAGCGTGATTCATCACTCCAGAGAACGCGTCTCCACTGCTCTAGAGGCCAGTGGCGGCGTGCTTTACACCATTGCATCCGACGCTTTGCATTGCACTTGGTGATGTGTGGCTTGGCTGCAGCTGCTCGGCCATGGAAACCCATTCCATGAAGCTCTCTGCGTACTGTACTTGGGCTAATCTGAAGGTCACATGAAGTTTGTAGCTCTGTAGCAATTGACTGTGCAGAAAGTGGGCGACCTCTTTGCACTATGCACTTCAGCATCCGCTGACCCCTCTCCGTCACTTTACGTGGCCTACCACTTCGTGGCTGAGTTGCTGTTGTTCCCAAACGCTTCCATTTTGTTATAATAGAGCTGACAGTTGACTGTGGAATATTTAGGAGCGAGGAAATTTCACGACTGGATTTGTTGCACAGGTGGCATCCTATGACAGTTCCACGCTGGAATTCACTGAGCTCCTGAGAGCGGCCCATTCTTTCACAAATGTCTTGTTTCACAGTCTGCATGCCTGAGTGCTTGATTTTATACACCTGTGGCCAGGCCAAGTGATTAGGACACCTGATTCTGATCATTTGAATGGGTGAGCGAATACTTTTGGTAATATAGTGTATATATATATATATATATATATATATATATGTGTGTGTGTGTGTGTGTGTATATATATATATATATATATATATATTTTTTTTTTTTCTGTATTTGTATCCCTTGCTGTATAGTGCTTATAACTCAATGTAATGGGATAATTAAGTTTTTATTTTCTCAACAACAGGGCCAGGTGTCTGCTTTAGTTCTGGCTACAAAATATAGGCATACAAAAATATATATATATTGAATGGTTTGTTTGAGGTCCAGGAGACTGACCTGTCCAGTCTACCACCTGTTTCGTCAAGTTGTCTAATTTGAATAATTCTTAGTAGCCCTATGAGCAACAGCAAACATATAAGTCTCTGAATATATCCTTGAAAAATCCTGGAAAATGATTTCTTGCATAGAGTGGGAAACCTGAAACAACATATAGACTACATGTAACACATCTACAAAGTTCATATTATTCAGTTCTTTCAGTTCTTTTTTTGTTCATCAGTGACTTCATTGACTCTTAAAATGTACAAATACAAGTTCAGAGTTCTCTACGGAAAGAGAACAACATGCACAATACTTGTGCATGTTGAAAATACTTCAAGAAATATCTGAAATGTGATTTTGAATATTGTCGGATCTTAACATCTTAAATAAACTGCAGCTGTTTCAGTTCAATTCATAAAAATGTAAAGAGATGTTTTATAATTCATTTTTGGTCTCTGCATGTCTGGCTAAAAGAATACTCCAAAGTATTGGGAAAAATATCCTTTTTCTGACTTACTCAGACTGAGACAAAATGTTTGATACCATTTTCACCTCTGTGCTGACCATGGTTCAGCTCCTGTGGGTAGCATTTTGTCTTAGCTTCACATAAAGACTTGGGGCTCTATTTTAATGATCAAAGCCACATGTGTCAAACCATGTGCCGCAGAGGGCAAGAGGCTCAACTAAAAACTCCACCAGGTGATTTCACTGATTAGTCCCTTCTCTCTGTTTGAAGGTGAGGTGACCCCTGATAAGCGCACGGTGTGAAGAGCATGGCATTTAGTGTCTGTCCAAGTCCACATCTGCTGCGAGAGAAAACAGTTATTTACGCCAGGTGCATGGTTCAAAAAGGTTGCACTTAGTCTCTTAATTAATCATAGGTGTGTCTGGGCGTAACATGCAATAAACCAATCAGAGTGCCATCTCCCATTCTCTTTAAAGGCATGTGCACTTGCGCCTTGGCGGATTGCTATTATAATGGCACACTTGCTACAGGCCTGTTGGTGTTAGAATGAGGTGTGGTCAGGCACACTGTTGGTGCATTGTTATCTTGGGGCAGTTGAGTGATTGACCAGTAAAACCAGCTCTGAGGCCAGTGGCGAGTTGTCATTGTTATTTTAAGGGAGCATTATCCAGCAGTACTGCGCGCCTACACTCTGCTGGTTACGCACACACGGATGCCTTCACGCACACAGGAAATCCTTGTTCCACACACAGGGACGCCTGCTCCACCTCGGGCAGCTCTGATGGACTCCTGCTGCTGCCATGGAGCTTCAGGTTCTGCAGTCTTTTTGATCTCTGCCTGAAAAACACCACTGGGCCTAACATAATGTCTTACTGAATATGGTTTGTAAATAGTCTCAATAAAACATGATATGTAACAACTGGGCCCTGGCGCAATTTATAACAACACACAGGAACTTAATGGTCGTTAGGGATATGTGGAGAACTTGTGTATTATATAATTCATGTTTCAGTTTAGTATCTCTTTATCCCCAGCCTTTCAGTTGGGCTTTTTTATGAGTGTGAAATTTATAATTCGATGTATAGATAGATAGACAGATGGAAGCATATATTTTATATTTTATCTCTGCTTGTGAGATTTTTCCAAAACTGCATAGACATATTAACCCGATTAAAAGTAGGATTAGATTTCCCATCCAAATCCTAATCTGTGCGATGAGAATCTCCTTGATTTGGTTTTATTAGCCCAGTTTTCAGTCAGTTTTTGTGTTGTCTGAATACTGAAATCCTGTCAGAAAAGTTTTGATGTGGGCTCATGAGTCAAAGGATAAAAATACAAGTCTAAATTCAGGCCTCAGTGCTTTGAGTTGCCAGATGTGATATGTTTTACACCAGCAAATCCACAGCAGTCCCCAAATCGCACCCTGTGCCAGGTCAAATAAATGTCAGGACTTGTTGATGCACTCTAGATATTTACTTTGATTAACCACTAGGTGGCACTAGAACATCAACTTATCGCATATGGCTTACTGTGCACAGTATGGAATGTGGGAAAAGTTACATTATATTGTCATCTAATTATGAAATACATTTCCTCATTGCTCATTTATGTGATTTTATCAAGACAAAGGTTTTGCACACGTGTTTTTTGGTTGATTTCAATTTCTGAAATATTTGGAAAGCCTTTATATCATATGTGCAACTCAAGTCAGAATTTATTATAACAATAATTTATTATAAGTGCAAAGTACAAAAATACAAAGGAGTTCATGCACTGCTGTTGTCGCTCTAGTTGTGGTGAAGCACACATCTTTGAACAGCTGTCAGAGACCAGCAACGCATTCACCAAACACCCAGCAGGAAAAAACAAAAAAACAAAAAAAAAAACTTTTTCCAACAACAAATCAAATGAACTCTAGTGAAAGATATGTCAGACGAGGGGACAGGGAAAATTCTCTCCCCTGTGGTTTTTTTCACTTGGACTGTCGATGCTGGAGTGCTGTTTTGCTCAACAACCGTGAGAATCCATAAAAGCCTTCGGGACATTGCTGTATGCCAACAGGTTACCATAGAGACTGGGGGAGGCCATCTCTCCAGACTAACACACACCAGCACCTCACCACCTCAGCTGAAAGATGTGGAGGTTGTATTGATGATGGTGTAAAAAATGTCTGGCCTGACAAATGCTTAGACACCATCGGGGCACGTGAGTTCATCTGTTCTCCCATCAATCCATCCAGCATCAGGGAATAAAACGTACCTAATATTAAGGTGTGTAGGGTTTTATTTGTCTAATTAAATCAGGTAATCAATAGCAACTGGACAGTGATCCGTCTGTGCATAAATTCATCTACTTCTTCTCTCCTGGATCCTCACTTTTGAGCCTCACCCAGTGTGTGATTTATCCCATTAATATTTTAAAGAAAGCATGTACTTTAATATGATGCACATGGAGCTGAAACGTGTCAAGTCATATCAGAGAGGCGAGATATGCGCGAGTGTGTGTGTTTCTGTGTGTGTGTGTGCGTGCGTGCATGCACAACAGGGACAGCAGCTGCAGGTTCAACGGGGGGGCATTGCCAGCTCATTAGTGCCCAGCAGAGACTGGAGGATACTCTAAGCACAGCATGAGTGACTGCTGCTACTCAAAAGCCCACCCCACCCATGCTTGATGTCATAGTTTCCATATAGTGCATCCAAATTAGGATGGGGTTTTAATTGGATATGTGTGTTATAAATATACTGAGACTGAGTTCATGAGAGTTCTTTTGTTTTGCATCACAAAGATTTATTCTATTTATTTTTTGATCAGTGCAACAGTTGGCAAAATATGTCCATCTCAGCAAGTGATTTGCTCCTCTGTCTTAAAATCTTCAAATCTTTAGAACAAGTTTAAAAAAAAAAAAAAAAAAAAAAAAAAAATTCTGGTACCATGAGACAGTTTCAAAGTTCTTAATGATGCCCATTGAGGACAATATCAACTTGTGGACAAATACCAGATGTCTAAACCCAAATATATATATATATATATATATATATATATATATATATATATATATACACTATATTACCAAAAGTATTCGCTCACCTGCCTTTACTCATACTATGAACTGAAGTGCCATCCCATTCCTAACCCATAGAGTTCAATATGATGTCGGTCCACCTTTTGCAGCTATTACAGCTTCAACTCTTCTGGGAAGACTGTCCACAAGGTTGAGGAGAGTGTTTATAGGAATTTTTGACCATTCTTCCAAAAGCGCATTGGTGAGGTCACACACTGATGTTGGTCGAGAAGGCCTGGCTCTCAGTCTCCGCTCTAATTCATCCCAAAGGTGTTCTATCGGGTTCAGGTCAGGACTCTGTGCAGGCCAGTCAAGTTCATCCACACCAGACTCTGTCATCCATGTCTTTATGGACCTTGCTTTGTGCACTGGTGCACAGTCATGTTGGAAGAGGAAGGGGCCCGCTCCAAACTGTTCCCACAAGGTTGGGAGCATGGAATTGTCCAAAATGTTTTGGTATCCTGAAGCATTCAAAGTTCCTTTCACTGGAACTAAGGGGCCAAGCCCAGCTCCTGAAAAACAACCCCACACCATAATTCCTCCTCCACCAAATTTCACAGTCGGCACAATGCAGTCTGAAATGTACCGTTCTCCTGGCAACCTCCAAACCCAGACTCGCCCATCAGATTGCCAGATGGAAAAGCGTGATTCATCACTCCAGAGAACGCGTCTCCACTGCTCTAGAGGCCAGTGGCGGCGTGCTTTACACCATTGCATCCGACGCTTTGCATTGCACTTGGTGATGTGTGGCTTGGCTGCAGCTGCTCGGCCATGGAAACCCATTCCATGAAGCTCTCTGCGTACTGTACTTGGGCTAATCTGAAGGTCACATGAAGTTTGTAGCTCTGTAGCAATTGACTGTGCAGAAAGTCGGCGACCTCTTTGCACTATGCGCTTCAGCATCCGCTGACCCCTCTCCGTCACTTTACGTGGCCTACCACTTCGTGGCTGAGTTGCTGTTGTTCCCAAACGCTTCCATTTTGTTATAATAGAGCTGACAGTTGACTGTGGAATATTTAGGAGCGAGGAAATTTCACGACTGGATTTGTTGCACAGGTGGCATCCTATGACAGTTCCACGCTGGAATTCACTGAGCTCCTGAGAGCGGCCCATTCTTTCACAAATGTCTTGTTTCACAGTCTGCATGCCTGAGTGCTTGATTTTATACACCTGTGGCCAGGCCAAGTGATTAGGACACCTGATTCTGATCATTTGAATGGGTGAGCGAATACTTTTGGTAATATAGTGTATATGCAATTTCAAGGATTCTTACTGGTCTAAATGATTTCCTCAAATGGATTTCTTTCTCTAGTGTGGATTTTAGAGCCACAGATGGATTCCTGCTCCGGCGGGGAACATCAAAGAAACCGGTCATCAGGCATTCCCACTTAGAGTGGAAGGATGGCAGTGTTGTGATTCTACTGCACTTGGCAGAGTTTCATGTTGGGTAGACACAGGTTTTGTTTTATGGCAGCCACTTGACAGTGTAAAAATAGAGAAGTCACTTTGATGTGTATTTTACAGAATGCCAACAGATCCCACAGGGTTTGAACTGTATTCTGTCTCTCTGTGGGAGGTGGGTTTCACGGGTGGGGAGTTGTAAAGATGCTACAGTAGTATCTGTACATTACCTCTGCTATATGGCAACACACAAATATTGCTTTGCATCATAAATACATGCAAATATGTGCAATTAGAATCACCAGAATGTAAAATAAATAAATACAAAACTAAAACTGTAAAATCTGAAATTCTGACTTTTTTATTTCTATGTCAAAAATGTAGTTAATATTGAATTAATATTTACAGTCCACATGATTACTCTAATGGTTTTCTCTTGGTAAATATGTCAATAAATCATTCCAAAATGAGTCCACGTATGCATAGGAATTAAATAGCTCAGCAGTTGTTGCAATATAGTTTTTGATGGCTGTTATGCATGCACTTTATTCAAATAAGGTTAGATTACCACCATCATGTATATGTTTGGATGAAAAAAAAGCAGCCCACATAGCATGTAGAATTATATCTAAAATATGAGTGTTGTGCAAACAATGCTCCATGGCCTGATTTCATTTTCCATTACAATACCATTTATTATATCTTTTAGCAGAGCAAGCAGCAGGCAGTGGATGTGCAAGCAAAACAACATCCCACAGCACCATGCTAAAACATTTGAACTAAACAAAATCATACACCAAGTACAATCAAAATGACAAGTGACTGATGATTATGAATGCAACATGTATGTTAGCATTAAAAAAAGCAGCACATTTTTTTTTTTTTTTTACTTTTACTTACTCAAATAATGCAGAAGGCATAGTCTACAAACTAACAGAGGTAAATGAGTTGCACAGTGTATGACTATTATTCATCATGCCAGTTTTATAGCTGCAGTGCCACCATTATAGCTGTAAAGTTATTGCAATAAATAAAAGTCACAACGAGTACAGATCAGTGTGCAACTCATTCACTTAAGTTAGTTTTTTAAAATTTTTTTATTTTGAAAGTTAAGATGAAAAGCCCTAAGTTAATTCGGGCTAACTTGGCCCAGGTGGCGGGTGTCTGTGTCTGCACAGCCATCAGGGTATGAGACATGCGAGTTTGGCAGTGATTTGTCTTGACAGCATATCCATCACTGAGCTATAGCCTCATGAACTGACTTCCAAACTGCATTTCATGGAGCCTGTTTAATTTTATACACATCTGATCTAGTCTAGACAGTAAATTCCCAAATTCCATCAAAACACAATTTACTAATTTCATATGTATTTTGGTGACATTGAATTAAAACACAGCCCATCTCTGAGAATCTGATCCAAATACTGAACATGGGCTGCTGTGCTCCCTTTGGAGTTTTTTATGCTGCTGCAATATTAATCATTAAATATAACTTAATTTGAAATAGCAAGAGAATGGCCGGCTGGTTTGAATTTTTTAGCAAAGTAGTCTTGCAATATTTAGTGAACCCTGCCAAATGCCTCGGTCATGACTTGGCTTGGCTGTAGATATCCCATATTTCTGTGTATGCCTTTGTGTATGGCTCCCAGTGTCAGGCAAAATGGTTATCAGGAGCCTGTGTGATTTAACTTGCTCTTGGTCCCTATTAATTATTTAAAACACCGGTAATGGAGAGAATCCTTTAATGAGAACTAAATTATATTATGCCTGTTTACCATGAGAGGAAATCATATTTTCAGACTCTTTCGCCCTGGTTTGGGATTTACATCACATTACACCACTTTGTATGACGCATGCATAATGCTCACTCCCTTTCAAACAGGCAGTGGCTTATTGCATTTGATGAGCTCAGCGGTAACTATTTTCATTGGTGTGCAAGGACAACGGAGCTGACGACTCAAACCGCATTTTGAAAAGACTTGAAAAAACTTTTATTCTTTCTTCTTTTCTACAATGTGATCAACTCATAATACAGAGGTGACCAAAGAAACATGTGGCCACTGAAATCTGCAAATCTTTGATTAGCTGCACTTGAATTGGTTCAGCTGAGGTAACTTTACTTCAGCAGTGATAGTATAATTACTGTTTAATTACTTAATTAATTAGTCAGATAATGGCGTATATAAATTGAACTGACCCAAGGGGTGATTTTATGGCAGGCAAAACTGGAAGTTCACCACATAAATCAAGTAAAAAGCTAATGAGTCTCGATGTCCATACATAACCACATGGGAAAATAGTGTTCACTGGATGGGGGGTTGTATTTTCCCTTAGAATGAATGACAGATGCATTTCCCCATCTTGTCATATTATGATAACACCACACAGACACACACACACACACACGCACACACACACACACACACACACACACACACACACACACACACACACGATGTAGTCACACACTGACAGTGAAGGCCAGAGGGGGGCTATCCAAGAGGAATGCTGGAGCTTTGGGTCTCTGGATGCCGTTAGCCTGTGGATAAATTAGCCTGCCCTGGAGAGTGTGCCATTTGGGCTTATCTCCAACTTCCTCCAAATTGAGGTGGGACTTGGTACCAGCCAGAGGTATAAAGAAGATCCAGCCTATCCGACAGGGCATTAATCTCCGCACCTCCTCGGCATCCTCCAAGTTCACCAATCCCTCCGGCTATATAAACATTTTATGTCACTGTGCATCCAATCAACAGCTCGTTGCGACCCTTTCACAGCGCATTCACAAGCTGCCTCAGTGT
The DNA here is from genome assembly GCF_902150065.1 of Myripristis murdjan. NCBI lineage: Eukaryota > Metazoa > Chordata > Actinopteri > Holocentriformes > Holocentridae > Myripristis > Myripristis murdjan. The sequence goes on from NC_044002.1 coordinate 6,886,846, forward strand.
CTGTCTTTTGTGAGAATCTAGCACATAGTTGTAATCAGAATAGTGACAATGGCTGCTTAATTGCTGTGATGCTGGCCCAGTTTAAGTGGAGGTTTGTAGTAGAGGAGCTATCAAGCGGCTTAATCTAGAGGTGTCCTGTCTGTGGCCGGCGTCCCGGTGATTGCTGCTGAGGACACTTGAACGCTTCAGCTCTGATGATGATGATGATGATGATGCTCTTGGACACCCTTCCTGTTTGTGTCCTCCTGCTGCTTGTTAAGGTTAATGTCTTAGAAAAGCAGATTTATTTGATTGTAGGAAGACAGACTTCTGTAGAATACTCAATGCCAGTGAGTCACTTTGAAGTGCGTGAGTGTGTGTGTCCTTGTATTATAATGGAATGTGAGGAGACACTAAATATAACCCCGTTCCATTACCTAACAGCTTCCCGGTGGCGGCGCCCACGAGCACATTGTAAGGACAAAGGTCACAAGTATGACTCACCACTTCAGTGCACAAGTTCAGGCCACTCATTCACAAAACACAGCCCTGCCTGACATCACACATCTGCTCGCCAGCACTGACGTAAGACTGAGCCACAGCTACCGTATTCCACTGACTTCAAAACATGCAGTTTGTGATGAGTCGTGTTTCCAAGAGGACTGAGGTCGACTGTGGGCTGGATATGTTTGTGAGGATTTGCCAGGTTATAACAAGTGTAGTTCATTATGCACCATTACATGCACAGCACTACTGTGTTAATAGTCAATACAATGCAAGGGGCAAAACCTACCAGTTAATTCAACACTTCTGATTGTTTTAAACAGCTTCCCCTGGGCCATGTCAAAAGTAAATTTTCAAGTGTCATTATGTGTTGATTTTTGAGTGAAATTTGTTTGAAGTTGATGAGTGTTGTTCGGCGAGTTGTTTGTCCACTCACAGAACTGATGTGGCTCTAAAGGTGTGCCAGACCTTAACTCAGTAAATTGGTGCATTTATACGCATTCATTATTGCTTAACTAATGCACAGATCATCATCAGTGAATATATGACTCATGGAGAACTAAGCCATGCGTTAATGTTTACCACATTAGTAAAGTGTCATATATGAATTGCTATTAATCATGTCTGCCATCGCGGATCGTGCAGCTGCAGGACGGCTAGGTTGCAGGTGGTTGATCACTGAGTGAGGGGGGTTTCCCTTCCCCCTCGGAAATCCTTTTGAATGCTGTTTTGCTGTGTCTTCCTAACCTTTGTGTGCCTTTTATTCATCTTCCAGCGTGAGTGTAAGCAACTGTGTTTCTCATAATACTGGTGCATGGTGAAGCACTCTTGAACTTTCCCCTCATAATAAAACTGCAAAACTAACAATAAAACTAACAAAATTCACAATAAAACTATGGGTTAGAAGCCTGAGATCATGATCAGCATCTGTTTTACTCAATCATTTGCTAATGATTTGTGAAGATATCATTATGTTATGACTTTACTTGGTGAGGCACGACTATTAATTCACTGTTAACTCATTATTATGTACATATGATTATGGTTACTGCTTTTGATACTGCATGATAGGCCACACATCCACACTAATATTTGAGGTCTGAGTGATTTACAGCTCCTAATACTGAAATCTCAGTGTCCCGCCTTTGAATCCTGGACCACAAGCCTCCACCAGGAATATTCCTGACCCATGCCAGTTCCTCTGGTACAAAGGCATAACGGCTGCAGACGGCTGGAAGTTGAAATCCATGGCCTCAACCCATTGTGGTAATTAACACATGAATTTACAGTATTAAAAATGCTAGATGTTGATAGGGAATTAATCCATACTGAAAGACTTAATTAATAGCAATTCATATATGACTCATTCTGTTAATACTATGGAGTCTTTAGTAGTTGCTAATGTGGTTAACATTAATGCATGGCTTAGTTCTTCATGAGTCATACATTAACTCATGATGATCTGTGCATTAATTGCACATTAATGAATGCTTATTAGTACACGGGTATTTTAAAGCGTTACAGGCATACATGCATGGCCAGGCATTCTTCATACTAGACTAGGGCTTTGATCACATGACAATCCTACATCTGGGTTTCTGAAAAGCTCCATCTTCTCTGTCTACACTGCAGTGGCAGACCTGTGTTTTCGAACCTAAACACATCGACAAGCCCTGTTCTCGTGGGATGAACGTCCCAGCTTAGTGTGGATGAAGAGCCAAAATGGAAACACAAAAAAACTGTGGTTTCAAATTTAACCGGCTGAGTGTGGGCATGCCTGAGGCGTTTGTTCAATTCTATCAGGAATTTAAGGTTTGATCTTTAGTCGAACCAGTTTTGCTCTGTAACAGTGTACTTTGAGAACTTTTCTTTCAAAAGTAATGCTTGTTTTAGTGTTAGGGCTAGGAATAATCTTGCATGCATATTGAAGTTGTATATTGAGTTGTAATTAACTGAGACATGTAGCTGGTGTATATCACTGGTAAAACATGCAGAATAGAACCTTCGAAGACAATTTCTGCGTGCATTTGTCTGCCAGAATTTTTTTATTTTGAGTTTGTGCTCATGCATCATCACCTAGTTCCTGTACACCTGATAGAGGTTGCAAGTGCTTTCCTTTATGGCATAGCCCACCTGTTTCATTTGGACATGTGACATGACTCAGGATGTGAATCACCATACTGCTGGATGAGCCATAACTGTGACGGAATCAATCACCTCTGAAAAACGGCCCCATTTAGATTCAAGCTCACGTCTTGCACTGCGTCCTCTCTGTCTCTGAGGTGATTCATGCCAACTCCTCCACATCTGCTCACCATGTAAATCAACAAAGCAAGCGGAGCGTTGTGTTAGCGGAGAACCTTCTCATTCCAACCTGTTATTACCGCGTCCTCCTGCCACCCTGGAGCCGCTGATGATAGTGCCGCTGCTCACACCTGTTGGAGCCACAGTGAAGGCTATTGTTTCCCATTTTAGTCAAAGTGCTCTGCTGCCTGTGCCCTTAATTACCATTCTCAGATGCATTCTGAGACAGGCTTTACACAAGTCTGTGAGACAGGCAAACAGAGCAGCAGGGATATTCTCATGGGACAAAAAGTCCTTAGAAGGCTTTCAAAGCGTTAGTCATTATCTGTGGCAGTGTTACAGTATACCACAGGAGTCATGCCCTTACAATCTGGAAAAAATCTGAAAATATTTGTATTGTGAAATTTGTATATCATGATGGAAATTATAATGTATATGAATTTAAAAGAAATGTATCATTCATAGATGGAGATTATACCTTACACAATGACATACCACTAGGATAACCAACCAAGATTCACCTGAGAGATTTGATTGGCGAAGAAGCATTCCCTGAGTGCAGATATTCAGTGCACCAGCACTCTGACAGTTTACCCATGTGTATCACTCCACTTTACAAGCGTTCTTTAGTAACTCTTAATTACATTAACTACCACAATCAACATTGTAAGACACCACGACAGCACAAAGACACCTTTCTGCAAAGAGCTTTGGAGTTAAATTATCAGTTATTGTCAGAAGAGTACAAGGGGGAGGAAAGAAGCCTGGATATGGCTGCTGCCTGCGTTTTTTGGCCTCATTTGTGGCAGCACTGCCTTACAGGCAACTCTCTGGCCAGCAAAGTACAATGAACAGACACTGTGCTGCAAACCTCCAGGCAAGCTAGTTTGAATTCTGAAGGAGCTGTTCATGATTTGGCGGTGCTGAAAATTGATTAAATAAATTATTTTCTGTTGCCACTTATTAGCTAATAAATGCCGTAGTTTGTAAAACTTTTGTTTAACAGCAGTACTCAAGGTCGTGCTGTCATACTGATTATCAGCAAGGCTGTGATTATCTCTGGCACAAGACTGATGATATTCAGAACAACCGTGCTCCCTCCCCCTTTGTTTGAGGCAAAAACAATGTTTTGGATTTAAACTCAAGAACAAGCACCCTTGTTGGTTGTCTTTGCTGTACAGTTGCACAATATTTCAGTTGTTTAGATTCTGGGGGCATTGTTGCGGCTTATAACCAAAATCAAGGAATGTGCCTTTATAGGTGTACTATGCGAAATTTTCCAGCGTCGATTTATGTGAGTGTTTAGACTCAATTATGATGATTGAGTCTATATTCGTCTCATCATTTTTCCAACTCACAATTCAGTCTTGGTCTTTACTTAACCCTTTATAGGGCACTCATTGAAATACTTTGAAATTCAAAAAAACAACCCTAGACTGTTATTAGAGAACATGACAGGACTTTATTACTTCTATAAAAAAAATTTCTAAAATTTTCATTTTGTAATAGAAAATCAAGGCCAATGAGATTGGTCAAATGCCACAATCATGTGACCTGGGATGTAGAGCGATCTTTGCTGATTGGCTGGGTGAAGACCAAATGATTATTGAACTAACTGAGACAGGGGATGGGCCTGATATGTAAAATTTCTGAAATTACCAAAAATAGTCACTTGCCCTATAAAGGGTTAAATCAACCCTTGGCAATTTTGAAAAGTGCACCTTATTAAATCTTCTCTTTGTTGGCATGTCCCTCAAAATCAGTTTCGACAACATGAAATTAGAAATAATACCCACATTCACCATGTACTTACACAAAAAGTCTGCAGTCTTTATGATCAAATCAATTTAAACATGCAAACGTTTGAGGTGCAAAATTTCCACGGCTGGACTAATTATGAATTAACGTCATGGTTATTCATGAGCTGAATGCTTCTGTCAAGACAAATCAATCCAAGGAGTAAGGGTAATGAAAGAGGATTCCTGTGCTCTTACCCATGGGGTAAAGCGTCTATTTTCAGCCACTTGCATCAATATGTTTCCCTCAGTGTCGCCTCTAATGCTTCAAACAGCAAGCTTCACAACCTTTCATCTCCTTTCTGCCAGTGATGGTGACGGCTGGTTCCAGCAGCAGCACTTGACACTGACAGCTTTAGATGCTCTCAGTTTTGTTCCCTTGCTGTCATATATATATATATTTTGTTGGTCAGTAAAATGCTTATAGCTTGGTATATTCAAAACAAGACGGCTGGTAAATCAAATTTTGAAGATTACAGCAAACCCGATGGAAAATGAACTTTACTATCTCAAAGCAAATATGGCTACACGGCTAATTCAAACCAATAGGCAAATTCAATTTAAAATTCAACAAATGCCTATTCATTTTAAATTCAAGCTGTGCCAAGCATCTTAAAATACCTGACTATAACTGGGATCAAATAGCAGTTTTTGCCTTTAATCCTTTTATTAATCGCCCTGCAGGCTAAACATTACCTCTCAACTCTAATGTATTATTCATCCAGCTGGTCACCCTCCATGCCAAGACACGAGAGGAGTATTAATGGGAAATCAATGCTGGCTTGTGGATGAGCTACTGTTACTCTGCCAGACAGAGATATCATTCAGTAACCACAGTGCAACGTCTGACTCTCAGCAGATGCTGCAGGGTGGCAGGGGGTTACATTTAGCCAATGAAGATGACCTATGAAGACGGTATTAGTGAATGCATCATCTCTCAGGAGGACTGGATTGAAAATTAGAGTGTGCCTGTGCTCTGGAACTCACTTTCAATCATACTGGCTGTTTTTCATGGTTGCAATGCATCCAAAGGAGAAAAGAGGAGATGATTTGTATGATATATATATATAATATGACAATAGCGTATTGTTTGGAATTCGCTGTAAATCATTTGCAGTTTCTACCAGATACGTGAAATCTGCACATTAACAGTGAGCGTATGCCAGAAACCACATGCAGTTTTTAATGGAGAATGGAAGGCCATAAAAATGGCCGTTAGGCTGTAATGGAGGGTGGCATTATATAACTGTCCATCCATTTATCTATTATTGCCCTTGGAATAGAACTAGCCCTTCTTCCTCACCATTAATGAGTTGACCTTTCACCCTTTGTATCTGTGATCAAGGCACTTAGAGAAACCCCAGAGAACAAAAACCCGACAGTGCCACTCTGGGAATTTCACTCAATGAAATCACAAGTTCTTTGGCAAAGAGAAGGAGCAGAGATGTGAGTGTCAAAGCTCCAAAACAGAAATAAGTAAAATGTATTGAAATTCAGTAACAAATAACGGTTGTTGCTTTGGCTGACAGAAGCCGCAAAAGAGGCCAGGTTAGAAAAAATGTTCTAAAATTTTAAAATATTACTATACGGACAGCATTACCAGTACAAGGGAGGGTGCCAGGGAAGCCCACAAGATAAGTGGATGAGGGGAGAATTCAAGAGTGCTTCACCACCACCAGTATAATGAGAAACACGGTTGCTTACACTCATACTGCAAGACGAATAAAAGGGACACACAGGTTAGGAAGACACATTCAACAGGATTTCCAAGGGGATCCACCACTTGAAAGGTCATAGCAACCCCACCGTCCTGTACATGGCACAAGAAGAAACCCAGCAATAACAACAATGTAAAAAAAAAAAAAAAAAAAAAAATGCAGTGAGGCAAATCAACAATAACACAACTAAGGAAGCTAGTTAGGCATGACTTCTATGCAGAAAATAACCAAAATCAAACACAACAAACTAATAAATGAAAATGTAACTAAAGGTAGGGAAACTAAGGGTGTTTGGAGTGATTTCAAGGTGGAGCAAAACCCTAAGGCACAGAGCATGTCCATTACATATCCAATGTGTCATGGCAAATCAAAGTATAATATAGAAGGTCTTCCTGTTCTTGGCTTGAGCTGCAAAGTGTGGCTCTTATGTAATACGACCACCATTGAATTCCAAAAGTCTCTTTTACTTGTATGGCTACAAGCAAATAAATGTCCCTAACAGAAGCGGGTTACATCAAATGGGTCTGACATGGGACAAATAGACACAGGTCCCAAAAACAGGCTAATCACTTTTGATGATTAAATCAAATAGAAAAATAGAAGCCTGGGCTAATAATTGACATTTGACAGTAGTTACATTACTGATTGTCAGGGTGGATTTAGAAGGATAATGATTCTGTCATGGCCAGTGTAAAAATCAGGCGCTCACATGATCATTTCAGGCATATATTAACAAGCTCAGGTCATGTAACTACACACTGGTGCAGATTGCATAAGAATGACAGTGGTAGGAGGAGATAATAACGTTTTATATCATTAAGTAAACAACATCTGGCTCTTCTCATTATCCTAAACACATCTGGAAAACTAACCATCTCTTAAATACACCATATATACACCATATTGCATGTTTTCAAGACTTGATGGCACCAGCTGTCAGCTATAAAGTTGAGGAAAATATGTTTTGACCATGAGAATGTCATGACCTACTACTGTAGATATTAAAGAGAGAGTATAAAGATCAGACTATCACTGATGTTCTTGAATGAGCCCGTGAAGGCTAATTAAAGCTTTTGCAAAGGGCCATTATTCAAGCAAGATATCTATTCACGCTGTAGAAAATAGCCCGCTCTTCCTTTTACATCCATTTCTGCCCCATTGATGATTGCGGGTGCTTTGCATTGAAAATGGGAACGATTATTTCCCTCAAATAACAACTAATCCTGCAGGTGCATTGTTGACGTGAGCCATGAGGCCAGTCCAATCTTCTCCTAAGTCTTCATAAAGCAGCGGTGTTAAATACCCACCGCAAATAACCATTCAGGAAATGACAAAGCTTTAATTACATGCATCACCACATGGAGCTATTAGCCGATGTTGGCTAAAGATACAACTACACTCTAAATATGGGTTTAGTGTTTAGGGAGTGGGAAGCTTTCATTACCAAGGAAACTAAACTAACACCCCCTTTTAGTCTACCGCTGTCCATACCATAGATCAAAAGGAGGTTGTCCTTTACACTACATAAGAGATCAAAATGTTCACTTAATGTTTCACCATCAAACAGATGCAGGATGAGAAGGAGGGGGCCAGCTCTCTGATGTGCTTTTCGGTCATATCACTCTGAGAAGCATTGCACAAACTCGAGGTGCAGGCATTTTTCTAATTTAGATTTTATATCCCCGTTTTTCTGTGAACTGTACATTTTGCTGACCTTTATGAAATAAAACACCGGACCGCATTTGTTGGAAAGGGTGGTAAGAAATGTCCTCTTTCTCTTTTCACCACTTCTTTTCTCCCACACTGCTAAGCACTCTCCCCGAAGGAACACAAGTGGCTTAGCAATTATGCCATCGCCACTGAGGCCAACACATGTTGCTCTCCAGTCAAGGGAAAGAGAAAAGTCGTTGTTATTAGTGGCCTGTCAGTGTGTTGAGAAAGCGTTACAATGGGGCACATGTCAGACGCCACTAGGAGAATTCGGCACTAGAGAATAAATGGAATCTCGCTGGCCAGCGTGAGCGACAGAGCCACAATTAAAGTGACAGCCCTGTGTATCGACGGACGGTGGGGTGGTGGGGGGGTTGAAAAAACACAGCGAGGGTTGGGGTGGAGTGGGGGTTGCCCCGCGGGCCACAGCTTAGGAGACGGGGCGAGAACAGTCAACCAAGGTGACTCACTGATGTCACCACCTACAATCATACATTTAAGCTTTCAAAGGAGGAATTAGGGCAGAGGTATTCATTTCAGCATCTGGTATGACACACACACACTCTACACTTGATGCTGCCTGAGCCCATGCGGGCTCAGACACCATCAATAAATCTTTACCGTATGATTCCCGAGACATTGGCGTATTTACCATTAACTCTCAGAAAATAAAGCACATAATTGTGTCTTTAGGAATACAATGGCTTGTCTGGGGCGGTATCCTCCAAGGTACAGCTTTTGTACCTGTGACATTGTGGTTTCTACCTCACAGAGCCCAGTCTTGTTCTATATTAGAACTACAATAATGACTGGATAATGGTATTGACTATTTTTCATGTCCACAAAACTTATTTCATTTCAAATGGTAAATGGACTGCAATTCTAGCACTTCTCTAGTCTACCAACCACTCAAAACGCTTTACAGTTTTTGCCTCACATTCACACACTCATGGCAGACGCTACCATGCAAGGTGCCAAGCTACTCATCAGGAGCGGTTAGGGGTTCAGTGCCTTGCTCAAGAACACTTCAACAGGCTCCAGGAAAGTGTGTACCAGCTTCTACACTGAATTTCACATTGTGTGTTTCCAGGTAAGATTCCACAGAAAATCTACTGGATTGCCTTCAATCCAGCTGATGGAATTTCACCCTCACACACAACTGTCTCGCCTACTTGTTTTGTAAATTGTGTTGGAGAGGATGCTGGGGTGGCATGCAACATCACCGCCTCCAGGTGAACATCACCTTCCAGCTGCGTTTTTGAAATAAATGCTGCAAGTGATGCACCAAATCAGATGGTTAAATTTAGATGCAGGAGACAGTCCACGGATGGATTTCCTGTGCATCCTAACTTACCCATCTGATTTGGTGGGTTAACAACAGCACTTATTCCTGAAATACAGCCAGGGTGAAGTGTGACATCACCGCCTCCAGGTGAACATATATGTCAGGGTGAGTTTGTTTTTTCGACAAACTGTATTTTTGGAATGCATGCTGCAATTGACCCACCAGATCAGATGGTTAAGTTTGGATGCAGGTGACAGTCCTCGGATTTGGTGATTTATCCCAAGTTGGAACCGTCTCTGGATTTCCTTCGGTGTTAGTACTTGATTGGACTAGACTGGTCAAGGAGAATTTTATTCCATCCATAATGTGCATCCCATCTAGTAACATTCCTTTGGCAACATTAATAATTTGCAATTTGATGTTTTTGTCGGATTTGGATGGCACGTATATTCTACCCATTAACTGCCGTGGGGCGTGTCATTCTTGCCAGATTTCAAAATACATCTACCATCATTATTTGTAATTTATGAATCATATACCATTGATAGAGATGGTACAAACTTTTAGAGAGGATGTGGTAGTAGTCTTATTTTTTGCTTTGCAATTTCATCTCCTGTAGGGAGAAGACCTGCTGTAATCACATATAAAGCTGATCACAAAATATAATTACTGAGTGATTCCAGTAAAAACTACATTATCAGACCTCTTCAAGTATTAATAATCCTGTCCAAACAGGGAGAGTGATTTTCTCTGGCTAAAATTCCAGAGGAACCCCAAATGTCCCTGATGCAATTCTTGAAGCAAGCACTGTGTACGTGAGGATGAATTTCAAATGTTATTGATTTTGCATTATTCAGGAGGTCATACCTGATGTTTTCTTGATTGTGCTCAGTTTGAGATTGTACACAACACTCATGATCACACACGACATGAAAAATTGTATCTGTGTAAATATAAATGTGTTGCATGTGCTGCATTCATAGACGCTTACAAAAGCAAAAGAAATCAGGAAAAAGTATTCAAGCATTCAAATTCGACAACCAGCGAACATTTCAAGCACCTAACCTCCAGTATTTTCATGACAATTTTGTGCTCACTGCTTTGCAAGTCTGACAAGCAGGTTCTTCAAATAGAAAGGCAGATGTACAGTCCACAAAAAAGAACACTTTGATAATAGTTTTTCTAACCATAGCTGTGCAAGTATGCAATGATATGTAATACTAATCATTGTCCATCTTACATCTTTAAATTAGACACTGGCATTCCCGATGGTTCTCCATCACAGAATCTGACACTCAGTTTTAAATGAAACTGGAGAACCATATACCAACTGCAAGCTTTGATGGAAACAGATTCAGCAGAAGAGTGAAGGTATTCCAGGTTTTAATGGTGATGTAACAGCACTGCCATAACTCACTTATTTGAATCACTCACTGGTAAGAAATAGATCCAACAGTGACTCACAGTTTTTTTTCCCCCTGTCATTTCATTTGTCTTTTTTAAAGGAGCCTGGAGGAAATGGAAGAAAGCTAGAATTGTAAACATTTAAAAGTAGAAAGATAAAATAAGAAAATTCTGTGGGCTGCTTTCCACAACTGTGCTGAATGGGTGATTAACATCCCACCACAACAAAACAAAAAGTAATCTCTCCACTGCTACATGCAAAAATGTGTCATGGGGAAAAAACACACCCTGAATCCCTGCTCAGTGTGCACCCAGACCCTGACCCACTGCTGATTAGGTCACGACTTGCTGAAAATGTGCTGTGTATGTAGCGTTTCAACATCCAATAAATCATTAACACATTGCTCGTGAGACGATTAGACTGTCAGCCTCTCATCGCCTCTGCACTGTGTTTTACATTGTCTGCCCGGGTGTCGGCTGTTGTGGGATCGATTTCTGCCACAAAACAGGAGGAGGACGCTGTTCTGGCAGTGCAAACAGCAAAAGCTCTCAGTTCAGTGGCTGATTAAAAAATGAGGCTTCCCGAAACCTGACTAGAAACTCAGTGGGACAAGTTGAAGATGATGAAACCAGTGAAATATCACTTTATTGAGATGAAGGAGAAAAACTTTGACCGAAGAAGCAACATTTCTTTTGGAGCACGAAGCAGCAGAGCTTTTAAGGGATACTTTGAGTTTAAAGGGATACTTCACCCATTTTGAAACATCACTTGCCAGCTATCTTTTAGTACTCTGGAGAAAGTTGTTATTTTTGTCTTCCAACAAGAAAACAAATCATAGCAAAGTCAAGCAGTCTACTTCTGTCTCTGTGGTGGCTGCTGCTCCTCTGCTGTGTAGTGATATGGGAAGTGCACAAGTTACCGGATCTTTCTGGATGTTGATAAGAGGAGAAATACAGCTATAAACACTAATTTGAGCAAAACTATCATCAGTGTGGTGTTGGTAGTTTTATGTGCATTTTGTGCTTGCAAAGTGATGCTACTCCTTCTTTGAGTGGAATAAAGTACTTATTTTAAGAATATTAGCTGGGGGGAAGTCCACTTTAATGGCAGGAGGCTAACAGTTAGCATTTGGACCATCCAGCCAGTATCCAGCACTCAGTAACAATGAGAGGAAGATAGCACCACTACTGTCCTACAGAACAGCTGGGGGGGAAGTGAAGTAATGTCACATTTTTCAAAATGGGCCAACTGTGCCTTTAAGGGAGATGTGGTTTTAATGTTGAGAAACACTAACACTAACACTAATATGTCAATGCATAAACACGTTTTTTAATATTTATGCATTGTCTTCATATCTTTCACTGCAAACCCTGAACATTATTTTTCCTGTTCATATTCAGGGAATACAAATTCATACATGGAAGATGCTGTTATTCCATGCTTTAAGCAAAAAAAGAAAAAAAAGAAAAAAAAACTTATTGAAAGATAAAGCAGCTATAGTCATTTTTTTTTAAAGAAGGAAAATGGTAATTGCAGCTTTCTAAACAAACAGAAACGTGTGCAAGTCTTAATTTCTTTATTTTATTTAGTTAAAATACATAAGAAACAGATACAATAAATTATATTCCAAATGTTTACTGTAAATTGTTACAAAAGTTATCACAAACTGTACACTTCATGACGGTAGTTGCATTTGCTGTTTTTGCCCAATATAGATTCAACCAATATGCAAACAATTACAGCTCAAAGCGCTAAATTCCTAAACATGGAATATCTCCAGAAACTAGAGCTGGCTTCAGTGACTAATTGTTCACATTGAGTACAGAACGTGTAAAAATCCACTCCATTACAAGTCTGAGCTGTACAAATTATCACCAAACAATATAAATACATAGTAATAGTATTGTCTCTATTTCCAGCAGTTTTACGACACTTTTTTTTTAAATTTCACGTGTGAATATATACAAACATTGCCAGTGACGAGCATATGTACAAATGTAAACACAGTTAGAAATTGGAAATACTTCAACATATACTTACATTTTCCCTCAGTCAGTATTTTTTATATATAGTGACAGCCATGCTATAAGTAAAAATAGTCACATTTTTAATACTGAGGGCAGAGCGGGGGAGAGGGATCAGTTTACGCATGTGCAAGTAAGTTAACAGTACATAGCCTTTTTTTCTATTTGCTATGTTGGTTTCTTATTACTCACATGTAAACAGAAGCTGAGTCAGCGTATTTCAAACGCATCATATAAAAGACTCAAGTCTGAGCTCGATGCAAGTCCTGTAACTTGAGCAGTAGCGGGTGCGTGTGTGTAAGAGTGTGTAAGGATGAAAGACACTGTTTGCTGACATCTCACAAAAGCTTCTTTTATGTATTGAAATCACCTGAATTATTTCTAACTGGTGAAGAAAACTTCATGTGCATTTCCCCCCCATCAAGATCCTATTATTAAGCTAGATATTATTATATTTATTTCTGTATAATCATCACTTTGTTGATACAGAAGGCATAATAGATAGTAAGATTTTTTTTCTCATTGGCACATACAATATTCTTGATGAATCAGCCCACAATCTGCAGTTCATCATGTCACTTTTTTTTCATTTCAACATGAAGTACTGAATAAACAATAGTTTAATTCAAACTGTATATAAAACTATGACAGCAATTAGACAATGGATCATGTTTATCCTTCATTTCACCAGTGAGGTTCATCTGGGTTATTAGAGGCATATACATTAATGAAAGATTATTATTGTTGGATCTTTTTACTGACTCAAAGACATTTTTTATCGACTGAGTTTTTTTTTTTTTTTTTCCAGTAAATAATCATTCTTTGCTACATGCATCAGCTACAGATTCCTGTTGAATATTCTCATGGCTGGGTGTATGCATATGTGATGGTTATGACTGATGAATTTTTCTGAGACATTTACCCAGCCCTTTGAGATGCTAAATTACCTGCTTTCTACAATCAAAACCTGGATCTCAGAATCGCTGGATTATCAACTGTTTTTTTTTTTTTTTTTGTTAAGCAAAGGTTTTCTTGACATTGAGCGGCTTAGCCCTTTTACATTGTGCCATTTCAGATGAAAATGGTAACTGACTAAAGAGCTGTCTCAGGCCAGAAAATGTTTCACTAAATACTGAAAGGCATTTATTTCCAACCAGAAAGTGTTCCACAGAGCACACCTTGCACTGAGTGCTATGATTCCTGTGGTCTATGTAAAAGTTTGGCAAAAATGTATTTCTACTAAGATGAAATTTCAAAGTATATAGATATACAGTATGGAAAACAAATACTTTGTCATGTTGCAATATAAGACCGAAGTGACTGAAATGTATTTAATGACAATAAGTGCTGTGCATAGCCAGCTCTTTAGAGCACTTGAAGAACTTGAAAAGAAAAGAAAAAATCAGAAAAACTTTCAGACTTTTCTGAAAAATTTTCAGGAGCATTCATGATAGTGTGACCTCAGTTTTCATACAACATTGTCACAAAAGACCAAATGGCAGTACAACTTCAATAAATCTCACCAAGGCTTGGCTTTACAGCAGGGGTGATGTAACCACTCTACCTGTGATCCTCACGGTGTCTGTGGAGGTTTGGGTGAAGGACATGAACCTTGGCTCTCAAAACTTGCTGCTCTTCCAGGCCACTGCGAGTGACAAGAACACAGTCAACAACACCAAAGTCATTAATTACACACTCCCGTCCACTTTGTTAGGTCCACCTGTACAATCTAATGCAGCTCAGTACAACAGTACAACAGTGGAGAATGTGTAAATTTAATTCTCTGTTTATTATTGAGGTTGTAGTGTGCGGAGGTCTTGTGCTGGACTGCATTAAATTGACAGGTGTTTATAATTTTTTGTCCATTTTCTCCATATTTATATACATAAGGGGGTCAGAATAGTGGAAACACGTCTCAATAAAATGCAGTCCAGCACAACAGCAGCACTAACTATGAGCTCAATGCCAAGCATGGAACTCAATGAACACCTCTATTACTGTGACAAAAAGAAAACCAGAGCATTATAGGCAGCAGAAAAATAAACTTTGTGGCACAGCAGTTGGATTATATTAGGTTTTGCAGGTGGATCTAATTAAGTGTTCATTTAGTCTATGTCAAGTGTGATATATTGGAATAACATAGTATACTTCAAATATACTAGGCCTACCAATGCATGCACAAATTTAAATGTAAATGCATTCTATTCACTATCATTCCATGTAAGCACACTATTAATGCAATAACAGTTCCCTTACAAATGTGTTTACCGATCAACCAGTCAAGTTGTGCAAAAATTAAAGTGACTGGTGATCACCTATAGTATCAGATTGTATGAGCTGATTTTTTTTTCATTAAGTATGACTAGCCTGTTGTTTCAGTCTTAACAACATCTTTTGTGGCCTGAATTGTTCTTATTGGGCTTCAGATTACTTAGCCATGAAAAAAATCTAAGGTGTTTTTTGTTTAATTCAGCTCCAGAGCATCTCTGTGAACTGTTTCTATAAATAAAACTCATTTCTGCTGTCATCAAACTAAATCAAATTTGAGATCTATATAATAGAGTCAGGCTTACTCTAATCCTGACCCTGTAGCGGTTAACTTTGATCACTGGAAAAAGGCGAATGAGAAGTCAACAATGGCATTTACAACAGTGGTGGAGATCAAGCCCTGATGGCCACTAAACAAATGCAGCGCTGATTGGCCAAGGGCTGTTCCAATAATCAGCTAAAATGCCTAAAAGTGGCTACAGTCAAATTTCATGTTCCACTTTGTTCCATTGTAGAATTGCGGAAATGTGTGCTCCTCCTGATATGCAACAATTTGGAACCCGGGCAAGGAATGAATTCTTTTGGTCGAAATCCAATTCGTGGAACTAAAGTAGCTTTACAGCTGGTGGCGGTACAGTGTGTGCTGTGCCCACTGCCTTCTAGTTCTTGCTTACTTGATTATATGCTGTTTCTTTCTGAATGAGTGTCCTTAGTTTACCGCAAAGCACTTTGGGACAAACCTGTTGAAAAGTCTCAATTAAGCTGTCATTATAATGCCAAAATTAAGGTTGTGGAAGGAGAAATCTTGATCTCAAGTCTCAACTACAAAACGTGTTCTGAATGAAGCTGGAGGCTTTATGTTGGCATACAAATGCTTCTACATATCACTGTGTCTCACTATTTACAACAACAGGCAGTTTATACCACAGTACAGTTAATTATAGTATGTATATTATGTTATTATAAGTCAAGCTTGCTATCAGCTCAGACGCTATTGTTAATAAAAATAGCAAGAAAGGTACCCTAACTTTACCATAAGCTCCAAAGAAGTGAAGAAGGTCGCAGTTCAACTAGGAAGCCAGAGAGTTGAAATTAGATTCAGACAACTTTATTATGCCATCCTCACATGTGCATTGCGGCATTGTACAGAATGTGTACATGTTTCTTCACATTCAGAGAAAAAAGTGCATGCGCCTTTGGAAAGCTCTGCAGATGCCCTCTTTCACATTGACGGATGAAAAAATAGATAAGTCTCTACCTCTCCAAGAGCATGCCAGTGTGTGATGGGCTTCCGCGGGTATGCCAGCATTTCATTCCAGTGATCTCGTCCAAGACCTTCAGCATCTGGCCCAGTGCGACAAACACCAATCACCTCGTTGTGTCCAACCCTGTTAGTGTAACACACACACACACACACACACACACACACACACACACACACACATTTGGATTCATATAGAAAAGCTTCCAGTGATCAAGAACAGACACAAAAAACATTAACATGGACATATACAAATAAAAAGTAAATATACACTTTACCACTTTGGATTTAATAGAAGCTGAAAACTGAATGTGTGTTTAATTAGGTCCAAACCACAAATTGCTTATTACCATCAATTTATGCCCTCTTAGTGCACTCCAATTAGCTGTGATGATTGTTCCCATTGTGTGTCGGAGTGATTTCAATTAAAAGTTTAAGTCTACCTAAGGGTGTTTTCACACCTGCCTTGTTTAGTCCAACTGAATCAAACTGTGGTGCGTTTTCCCCCTTGGTGCGGTTCGTTTGGACAGGTGTGAAACTAGCAATCGCTCTCAGGTGCAGACCAAAACAACCGGACTGAGACTAAGCCTCTCACTTTTTATTCGAAATTCAAATTTTTGTTCAAACATGGGAAAAAAAGTTAATAGAATAGCAGACTGTGGAAATATTTGGGGTTGTACCCCGCACATGGCAAAGTAACTAACAAAGATAAGACTGTTTGCTGTACAAAGCAGCTGTCTTACTCTACAATGACAAAAAATCTGAGGACTCACTTGCTAACATCAGACTGCCACCCACGTGACACTCTGAAGGGACCACAGAAAAGTGGAGCAACATCAGGTGTACAACCTCATCTGACTGCCTACTATTCAGCACTAGAGTGTGAATACCCAACCGAGGCCCACTGGGACCCAACTGGTCGGGCCATATTCGGACAAATATTTATAAATATTGTTCAAGTTCAGGTCAGGTTCAGTCACGTCAGTGTTATTTCAGTGAAGAATCATGGACCCACTGTCTGTCCTGGGCAGCTTCCTGTGTAATGCTAGAATTTATGTGATGACAGTGAAGGCAACATGTAGGCTATTTCAGACAGTAAATGTAACCTAGCGATGGAGTACAAGCAAAATCTCAAGCTTGAGTTGGGTTTGGACACAAAAACAAGAAAGCCTGTTGGGTTTGGCTCAGGCTCGCTTACTATGCTCTCTGGCTCTGGTCGGGTTCAGCCAAAAATATGGGGCTCAATCCGCACTCTATTCAGCAAACTCAGCTCAGCAGGGCCCTTGCCAGATGCTCTTAAAACAGCCATCACTGACGAGATAGCAAGAGTTACTTGTAGAGATCTCCCATGAAGCAGTTGGAGCAACGGACAAGGGTCTGAACTAAGACCAATAAACGACTGCATTACCAGGTGGAATGCCACCTATGACAAGACATGTCGTGCATGTGAGCAGCAAGCAGCAATGGCAGCCCTCATGTTTTTTGAAAAGAAGATGTCCCATTTGGAACTTAGAAGTTCTGATGTATAATAGCGCTGGAATATATGCTTAACTCCTGATTCGATACTATGACCACACTTGGGTGTCATTTAAATATGTAGCCTGCTGCGATTCTTAAGAATTGCGATATGATATTAGGATTTATTGCATATAACTCTGGAGTGGCTTGTTTGCGGTGTGAATGTGAACCACAATAGATTTGGCTCACCGGCAGGAAACACTGAGCATTTTGGGCTGAAGCAGCTCCCGTAGCTCAGATGTGCGTTATGGACTAATTAAAAACAGAAAATAGCAACAAGGGGCAACAAGGAACCACACTGCCTTCTTGGCCTTTAGCCCAAATGAGCACTGCAATAATGAAGAAATGCCAAGGCTGCTGCTGGCACTCAGTGCCCATGTTGGACACCGCACTGGGCAAAAGTGTTTGTACAATCAAGTGAGAGAGGGAGTGTTTACTTCCTTTCTCTGCCTTCCAACCTGGCAATATGTTTCTGATGCTAACCAATCAGCTGACAGCTCCCATATGACTTTTGTTGATACATTTTGGTTGATTTGAATTTTGGATGCATGAAACCAAACCACATGAACAATGCAACAAAGTACCCACTATTCCACTGATTCCACGGCAAATTGACTATAACGCCCTAAATCTCTACTTCATATTCAACCAGTATATATCAGCCGACTAATGGCTGTGCAGTGCGGCTCCATCTGCCTCTGCAAATCTGATCCTAAATCCATGAAACTGAGAGTGTCTGTCTCAGAGCACACAGCATCATAAGGCCTAATTGTAGTGAGTGTTTAACTTACCGGTCATAGTCCATCACCATGATGGAGAGACTGACTTGCTCCACGTTCTCTGGGGGAATGTCAAAGATGATTGCCTCGTTGTACACCGGGTTAAGTGTGCTTTTCTTGGTGGTTGTTTTTCTCTTCTTCAACCTCCGACCATCGCATATTAGGGAAACCTTCACGTAGGGGTCTGTGAGACACATGTTCACCGTCAAATATGCTGGAACTTCCACATATTTCAAAATTGTAATGGAAAAAAAATACCAATGGGGTAATTTTCAAGAATGTAGTAAAGTCGATACCTGAACTACGAGGACATTTCGGATAAATTCCGCTTAATTCTGACAAAGGACACTAATGTCAATGTTTTTTTTTTTTTGTATCACAATCTTCTCTGTACCATCTCTCACTCTGCCACCTGCCGCCTAACAGGCCACATGTTGCTTGATTTCAGCAAAGTCTGTCAATTATGCGCGATGCAGGAGTTTTCATGTGAGCCACTTTACGTTCTGTCGGGTTTACCTGAAGAGCCTGTGATGTCCATGGCTTTGAGGTTCCTGCATTTGATGACTGTTAGGGTCATTCTCCCTGCTGTGGGGAGGTAGCACAGCGAGTACATGATCTCTCCTAGGTCCACACTTTCCTGGAGAGAGAGAAAAAAAACACACACACAACAGAGAACAAAGCATTCATTTTAAATTCTCTGGAAAATACTGTCATTATACATCTAAATGCTAAAGCAGCAGAGGATCAGGGAGGAGTTTGACACCAGGTGAGATTTTACCATTTATTTGCTAAAACGCACTAGTCACTAAAAATAGCCCCTAGTCTTATTCTTCAGTCTCATTTTTATAAGTCATCTTTCACTATATACAAGTAAAAAGGTCACTTTATTAAGAACTTGTCCTAGATTGTGCTCAAAAACATGAATCAGATTAGTTCATCTACACTGCTTCCTTTTGGTAATGTTAGTTGGCAATCAGAAAAATGTTGACAATGAAAATGCCAATGAAATGAAAATGTTTACATCTGAGTACTAATATGTAACCACTAAAGCACATTTTAAATTTCAATGAAAGGGGCATCTCTGCATGCAAACTTGTGCTAGTTGAAAACTCAAATATTGATGTCAGCCCAATGTGTATCGATAATATATCACAAGAGGAAGTATCATGATATTTCAATATTTCGTCTCACATAATTTGATGGTATTTGGGGCTGAAAAGGGTATCTGTCCCACACAGGTCACACACAGGTCACATACCCTGATGGGATGATTACAGGGGGATATCTCTAATGTCATCAACATAGAGGTGTAAAAGCTTCAGTGTGAATGCTGTTGTGTTCATTATGTTTGACTATAACATGTGCTTAACGCTCATTGTACTTGGTACATTAGCTGGTGCAACAACTTCACCACACAGCTGATCAGATACTGTGGCTGTTGGAGCTACATATTCCACAGCAAGCCATCAAGTTTGAATGCCATTAGCTGTTCATGGCCACTGTTGCTTATGAGCAGTAGACCTTCAACATGGCTATCAGAGGATGCATTATGTCACCTGAAAGGCTGCTGTACCCACTACCAAAACACCAACGAGAAAAAAAAAAGAAAAAGCAAAGCGCCAACCGGTCTAGACCAGTCTTTGAACACCATCCAAAAAGTGTTAAAAGCCAGCTTAAGCTGTCCCCAGGTTCGTCCACACAGCAGAGTCTCTCACATAAATCTGAGGGTCTACTGGCCTGCACTTTGATGATAACAAGAAAGGAAAGCATAATCTTCACATTAGAGATCAGACAAGCCAAACATACACAGGTAAGATTGCACTTTAATTGCCTTTAGAAGGAGTCTCACATTTAAAAAGACAGCAAGTCTGGCTGGATACAGGAAAACAGGCGAACATCATCAGTGACTGTTGAGGAGGCAGAGTTCTGTGGCTGGATCCTTCTTATTTAGTGCAGAGAATAGGCTACAGTTTTTTAGCTGAGTATAATCTGAACCTTGAAACCACAGCACAGTGTTTTTCACACCAGCAACAGGAGTTCATAAAAAATGCAGAGGCTGTGGAGAAAACTGTGAAGAGATATGAATTCAAGATTTCAAATTAATTCTACGATAGATGCTTGTTGTGGAAGGAAACAAAAGAGGCGATGTGTGAAGATCCGACTTGCTCTCTAGCCCTAATATCTGCACCCTGATTGTTTTAAATGTTTGCTTTAGCGTGACAGACATCACTGCTGCTGATAAATGAAACGATGAAATGGTACTGTATTAAAATCTGTGGTACGCTCATCAGCTTTGGGCAAATATGTGTGGGAACCTGGGTGATGAAATGCATTTCCCCAGAGCATTTCAATCATGCAATGAGTTCCGCCTACTGTTCCTGTTGAAGGGTGTCTATTACTTTAAGCCCTCAGAAGTGATTCAGAGAGGAACGGCTCATAAAAAAAAGGAACTTTCTAAGAAAAACAAGATTTCATTCACCTTTTCTTTCAATGACAGTGCAAGGGTTCACGGGTATGTAAGTATGAAAGCCTTCTCACCGTGGTTGCTGTGTGAATGTCCTTCCACACCACTGCTTCCCTGGAAAGGTCAGAGAGTTCAAAGAGGTTGTCCACCACCACCTCGCCAATCATGTCGTGGCTCGTGAAGCGATCAAAGTCGTAGACGCTGAAGTGCAGCTTGCGGTTGCAGAGCTCGTCGTACGCCACGGGGAAACAGAAGGTCTCGTCAAACATGGGGTTCAAATTCTTGCGGTGGACGCGCGTCTGGAACTTCTTCTTCCTCTCCGGGAGCAGGTAGATCTTGACGTAAGGGTCCGACGTGCCTGTGAAGTCCTTGGCGGGCAGGTCCAGGGCCTTCAGGATCCGCACCACCAAAGCCTGCTCCTCATAGTCGTAGCGCAGCGAGAAACTGAGCTTTCCGCAAGTCTCCACTGGCTCTTTAGACCCATCCTCTGAGTCCACAGACTTCTGTTTGTAGAGTTCAGGTTTTATTCTTCCAATGCTCACTGTAGAGGACTGGCGGATAGGCAGAGTGTCCATGCTGAAGTCAACACTGGTGACATTCATCTGACGAGGCAGATGGCGCCGGAATGAGTTGTGCCTGTTGAAAAGAGTAGAAGGGATCTGGTAAATGTCTTAATTGGTTTGTAACAGGGCCTTAGTCCTGATTTGCATGGGTATTTTGTTTCATTTTTTTTATTCCATCAGCTGTAACCATCTTCAATAAGAGTCTGTTTAAACAGGCACCTTGGAACTACCACTCATTAGAGCATTCAGCAACCAACACCATCCCCTATGTTAATGTCCACTGGATTTTTATTGATTTACTGTTAGCTTCAGCTGTGTACCATGTATTGTTGTCATGGTATGCATAGTGACGGATTTACATACCAGTGGAAAAACAAACCAGTTGTCACTTTTATTACTGCCACTTGCCACAGTCACTTTAAAATTTCATTTGACCTTAATGTGTAACTATTGTGTCGCATTGTGTATTGTTGTGTATGGTGTGCACTGTCCCATATGACAGTGCCAAAGACTAAATCTCCACTTTATGTAAATTTAATGAGCAATAAAGTAATCTGAATCTGAATGGTTGGAAGCTCTTTGCAGTTATTATGCAGATGTCATTTCTGCTGCAGAGAGTTTCAGAAAAGTCTATGCTCTTACTGAACAACTTCCTCACAATCAAACATAGCCCTTTTGAAAAGCAGAATGTGCGATTTTAAAAGAGTAAAGTAATACCTTTATTGCACTAATTTTGAAGCTTTTACAAGAATTACCTGATTTTGATCATTTCTTTGAAACCCATAATTACCCAGAGGTCTGTGAGCCAAGTTCTGCTAACTACTGGCGATTCATCTTTTGAGAAAACCCACGGCTGTGTTTTACTCACCAAAGTTGTCACCTAGCAACTGGCACTCTTCATTTATGACAATAAGTCAATCACAGCAATCTGATTGCCACGGCACGAATAATAGAGCACGGGACATTACAAATGCAAAATGCAACACTACACTCGAGTGTTTTCAATAACAGAGCAGACTGAAAATGGTCTTAGGGCAAGTGCAAAACTGCCTGAACAACAACCAAAACTTTTAATCAAACATATTACATACTCCAGCTAACATTTTCCATATAGAGATAGTGAAGTATAAAAGATTTTTTAAACCCACCTCTTACAACAGAGATAAACCCCTTATTTTGCTGCTTGCCATAATTTTCAGTATTTGTCCACATGCCTTCCCTGATGAAGCATGGGGAAAATGAGGTTGAAGAAAACGTGCAAGCATCTACTGTATTCTATCCCATTTCTAAGCTCTCTGTCAAAGAGTCAGAGAATTAGAAGCGTGTTTTTATGCAGTTCTCCATAAAACTGATGCCTGCCCACTCACACTATTTTTTAAATTATTTTTCTTATATTGAATGGTTGAATTGTTTTTTTTTTTTTTCTGAATGAACAAAAAACTGTGAGATGTTTTTGTTCATCACGTGGATTAATGTAAACTGTGAATGAACTGAAACGTTTGCAAGGATTTTTCTTTCCGCAGAAATGGTGGTACAGCAGGGCTCGATTGAGATTTAACTTTATGTGCTCTTAGGTTTTTTGACTAAGATTCTTGTTATATTCAATCAAAAGTTTAATTAGTGAAAATCAGAAGGTGGGAGTCAGAGGTGTGCCAGTTGGTAGCATGGCCTTCTGCACCCCTAGTGGGTGTAATTCACAAAGAACTTAGGCTCAGTATGAATCCATTAAATGTGCTAAATGACAAACTAAAGCAAGCATCAATAACCGTTTCCTCTGAGAAAGAGAGCACAGCTGCCTGGTGTTTCTCACTACGACAAACCTTCCACGGTCCTGCAAAACAAAGGGAAGCTCGAGCTGATTGTTTAATTACTGGGGTTGCTTCCCAGTGTTACCATGGCAGCTTGTCTGATGTGCACGCCTTGTGCAAAGCTTGGCCTCGAGTGATTATAGGTTTTAAACTGCAGTGAGGAGATATGCTCTCACCCTGGCCTAAAAGGAGGTGTTTCTTCAGGTCAGACAGAGCGAGGCAGTCTTTAGCACTCGTGGCACGTGCCATGTCATTTCAAGGTCACCGGCCCATCCCTGACACTCTACATGACACGTGCCAAAACACCTCGAGGATACTGGCCACATATTGTCATAAGCTGTCACGACAGTGTAGCATTGCATAAGCATTTTTGTCTGCACATGACCCAGTGGTGGTAAAATCTGACTGGGACTTTCTCACACACAGGGCTCATGAAAAGCTACCACTGTGCTGAAATTGCATGCACAATGTGTTTTTTTAATCATCATACGTTATGTCCTGAATACAGGGACAGACTGGGTGGTTTTGTGTGGCTGGTCTGAGCCAGCCTCCATCAAAGAGGACAGTGCTGGGGTTCAGGTCGGGTTACCTGGATGAAGAGGTGGGCTCGGTGGTCTGCCTCTGGATCTTGGCCTGCTGGCTGAGCTTCTCTCTCAGGGCTGTTTGCACCTCAGCTGGGATGTCCGGAGACGTCTGGCTGATCTTCATGGCTGCCTCCAGGAGCTTCACAGAGCTCCGTCCGTTCATCTTCACTTCTGGTGGGTGTTTCTTATCCACCTCCACCACTTTCACTTTAGACTCTGTGACCGGCGGGGGGTTGAGAGGGGGTGCCTCGGGCAGACCGACATGGACGCCATTTTCAGCATGGGCCGAGAGAGCCTTGCTCCGCCAAATGGGCCAGCACAGCTTCCAAAAGACAAAGAGAGAGACTACCAACAGGGCGAGGCCACAGAAACCCACCACCACAGCAAGGAGACTAATAGAGATATCTACAGGTAACCAGAGAGGGAGCCATACAGGAGGACAGGGAAGGAGACACGTGAACAGAGAAGGAGAGGTTGAGCAAGCAAGGGACAAAGTATGACAGACAAACATGCAAGGGAGAAAGAGAAAAAGAGGAGAGAAAGCAAGCTATAAGAAAGAGGAGGCAGCATATGCACCTGTTTGTTAAGGCAGGACAATCTGAAGTCACATACAGCCTCAACAAGGAGCCACAGCATCAAGAGAATCACATGCTCACTGATAGATCCGAGAAGGAACAGTAGTTTTCTGTTTCCTATTCCACTGTCATCATGCCTTTTCCTGCTCTAATTCATGTATACATCCAGTTTGCATGGGCTACATCAGCTGAAAAGACGCTTAACGTTGCCTGTGGTTGTTTTCATCTGACAACCAGTGAAAAAAAACAAACATGTTCCTGTAAATATTAAAGTGAAAAGCTGAAAGAAAGCCGGGAGAAAAAGGCGAATGATTCCGGGCACCTCGCTGCTCCACATCCACCTGTTGCCAGTCTGGATTTGAGCAGGACGCAGTTTTGAGATCTGCTCAGAAACCCGACTCATCTGTTACAGGCAACATTTTCACAAGAGCTCGACATGTTAAAAAGCACATTAAACTATCCATAGTCCAATAAAGTTTATATGGAGAGAAGAAAGTTAAAACTTATTCCATACTCTGCAGCTACAAGTTTCTCTTGGCGTCGAAGAAACAGAGGAAACTCATTAAAAATTATATAAGGGAAGGGAGAAAATGCTGACTTTATCACATTTACCTGCGTTTCCTTTACCTGGTATGCTGCTCTCCAGGGGGAATATATCCGAACATTTCTCCCGGTCCACATGCCCTCCGAGACAAAGTTCCGTGACTATCTGGAGAGCCCTTTGGCACAAGCTGATGTCCTCCGCCCGGACGCTCATGTCTCTTCGGTTAAGCCATTGCACGCTGGAGGAGCCGGGAGGGCGGCGGTTCATTTGGGCACCTTTATGCGCCACGGAGTGCAGCCTGTCCACGGCAGACGGCGGGGAGCTGCGCTGCGTCCTGACGATCCCTCTCCAGCGCGCAACGAGCAGAAACTGGCCAGACGCGCTCTCTGTGTTTGAATAACATGCGACTGGATGCCTCGGTGCAGCCCTGCATCCGGCCAATAGCAATGCGCTTCACTTTCTCACACCGAGCCCTGATGGTTGCAGTATGTGATTACTTTTCCTAGTAACAGGTGGAAGGAACGAGTTACTGCTCCAGTTGCGACAGACACCAGTCCTCGCTTTTGTAATCACCTCCAGAATTAGGCTGATTTATGCTGCGCATCCCCATTAAACATTCAAACTCTATTTTCATCCGAGAAACAAGAGCTCAAGAGAGGATGCAGCCTCCAGTTTGGAAAATATAATAACGAGTTACAGAAAGTAAAGTAAAGTAGTAATATTTCTTTTCAAATGAGTAACGAGGAATGAACAACATCTGACTGAACTGATGGAGCAGAAGCCATTGTCTATCAAACATTTGCTTGTTTGATAGACAATTAATCTGCTGTTGCACTGAACTGAAAACATCCAAGCAGCATCAAGTGAATGACAGCTAAATGAACCGCATTTGCTTACAGCTACTAGTGTGGCTGTGTGAACAACATGGACAATAATGGAATAATCTAATTGGCCAGTGGCTCATTCTGGGAGGATTTATAGGGACAATTAAACCTTGCTCATCTGCATGGAAGCTGCTCCTGTGGCATTTTCCAGTCATGGATAACTTTAATATCCATACAAGAATCCATGCCAAGGGCTGCGTCTTCCTCTTGCCAGGGACTGGAACATACCTCTTAGACATCTGTGGATTCTGCTGAGCAGTGTGTTATGTTACCCAATAGGCACATCTCTTGCCTTTGTTTCTCATAGCAGTTTATTCCCAACCTCAAATCTCCTGACAAGGGGGACATGAATGCAAGGGAGGTTGTCTCCTTGACAACAGTGCATATACTGTCAGCAACCTCTCTGGGAGATTGCCTCCTTCATTAGAGTTTAGATTGGAGATGGCTTCCCTCAGTCTTCATACAACTATTTATGTATGTGGAGGAGTACTGTGAAGGGCAATAAATATTTGCTTGCTGTGACATGGGGAAATTGATGGAAAATGCATTTTACCAAAGCATCTTAAGGTCAATTATAATTATTACTATTACCTGTTGGTGCACTGTATGGAGGGAGCGATGGATAACTACAGTTCAATGTATAATTATGTAAATTTAATCCTAACTTGTAAATACAAATGTTGTCACTGCCAGCCTTGCCTGCATTGTCCCAGTGGCATTTTCAACAGATTGCACATTTAAGTCGAGCAAAAAGAAACAAGCAACCCACTAATTTACAAATGATGAGTCATATGAACTTGCAGTTGTCATATCAAAAGTTTCCAAAGTTATTTACATTAATGTATGCCTACGGGAATTGTTTAAGGCTAATTCTCATTCTAAAACTTTCATGCATGCCTTACCAGTTGTGTCATGTTTAGTGATGTCTAACGCTCATCCATTACAATGTCAGTGTGTTCTGTTTGGCAGAACATGGTTTTAGTGGAGTTTTCTGTATAGCAATATAGAGGATTTTATTCCAAAGACCCCAATGTGCATTAATATTTCATTTATGTGCAATCTTTTTTTTTCTGTTCTACATGAATTACAGCACTGTCACGTTGCCACCAAAACCTTGAACAGTTTATCTAATTTCACCCTGACTGAGGACTGAGAATATAACATAACATTTCTTGTTTAATTTGATAAATGATTAGACCTTGGAGGCCACCTTACACAGATGTACTCGGTGATGGTCTTTGTTAGCCTGTTTTCCTTAAGATTATAATTTCAAAAAGACTTTTGACTTCTTCATATCTGTTCTCCGATTTAATGCAAAGAAACTACAAGGTCAGTTTCAGACTTGCCATACCCAGTTGACTCCCATCCGTAAATATAGGAGTCACAAATGTGGTTTAAAAAAGGTCAGAATGACAGGGCTATCAACAGAAAGTACTAAAAATTGGACAGCCACAGTTAGGAAAGTTAAAATGTTTTCAAAGTGGCTGCAAGAGAGAAAATCCACCCAGAGACTTTGTGCTTGACAAGCAAAGAAGCAGAAGAGGACACCTCCTCAAATAATGAATCAGTGGATTTCCACACACTGGTACCGCCAATAAAGAAAAGTGTAATTTCTAGGAGGGACATTGTTGATAAAAGGTATTTCTATTTCTACACTTCGGCTGTGTTTCTTTCTGTTGGACTGAGGGAGGGTAATTTATTTGAATGTCAAATGTCATGTTAAATGTCAGTAGAGTGGCCACTGAGAAGACAGTGTGAAAGTGTTGATATCTCTGATGGAGGGTACATAATGTTCTCATACACATGTGCTTTTCCCCCCTCCCTCTCCTTAAGATACAAGCGGGTAAAACAGCGAGCACAACGGTGGTTCTAAAAGTTGCTGTAGGTGGAGGAACTATAAACTCTGGCTTGGAGAGGCAAAGCATCCAAATCTAATCAAAATCTATTCATGGATAATGCAAATTGGCCTTAAGTATCTTGACATTAGCAGTTTTTTGATGGCATTAGCGCCCTAATTTACATAAGAATTAAATATAAAGCTTTTTATCCTCTCCACTGTTGTTACCATCGTGCCACACAGCGCACCGTGGTATTGTCTCGTGAAATTTATGTCAAATCAGGCAGCAGACGAGCCAATTGTGCACACCAGCGACAGGCGTGCTTTATGAACGTGGTCTGTTACATTGGCTGACATTAAGCGAGCCTGAGAGTGAGGAATGATTCAATCATTATCATTCATGAGCAGGAACAGGGCGGCTTCCAGCATGCTGCACCGCTGCCTTAAACAAAACACAGCCAGCATAACACTGAAATTACAGCCATAATTGATTATTTTGGAGACCATGAGAACATCTAAATGCATCAGCAGCACGTGGGGAGGCTGCTGTGAGAAACCAATCCACTGTGCATACCAAGCAGACTAATACTGAAAAAAAAAAAAATAATAATACTTTGGGGACATGGTGTTCATCACTCAAGAGGAGTGCAAGTTTATATGCTTGTCCCTAATAACTGTTTGGGCAAGTTGTTTCAGATCTGCAAGTGGTGCTGAATATAATAAATGCACTCCTTCTGAGTGGTTTCCAGTATTTCTGGATGCTCTTTCCGGCTGCAGTCTCGAAGGCATGTTGTGTTGGGCTGGATCAATTTGTTTTCTAAACAGTTTAATTACAGAATGCCCAGAATGCACCTCAGAAAGGGCCCTTGATGAAGACACATAAAGGAAGTCCTGCTGAAGAAGCCCAAACTGTTCTTGTCTTCATTTTCACTGCAACCATTTATTTTGTGGTAATTATTTTCAGAACACTTGAAGCCATCAGAGCTGGGGCTTGTTACTACTGAGGGCCATTTGGCAGACTTATAAGCCACAGCAACATGACAAGGAATATTTTCTGATGTTTACACAGCACCGAGAATTGTGGCTGCATGATTTTAAAAATAAGAAAATGCTGCAAAATAGGAGTGTGGTGTTAAGGCTAAAGCAACAGTGAGAGCACAAAGAAATACCCGTCAGACTCTAGAAAAAAAGAAAAAAAAACTGTCCTTATAATCTCTGAAGAATGCTGACTATTTCTTCATATTGCCAATATTTTTTTTTCTTCACTACAGAAGCTGTTTTGGGAAAATGCATTTGCATAAGTTGATACTCCAAATAAGAAAAAAAAAATCCTTTGTGCTGCTGAGCAGGCCATCTCAAACTAGACGCACCACTGGGCCTGCTGGTGGTGGTAGAGGGAAGATCATTGGGTCACCAAAATGGACAGATTTCATCATTCCAACATGAATGCTGTCGCCAAATTTCATGGCGATCCATCCAAAGGATTTGGAGATATGGATCGAACTGTTAAAAGTCGGGGATAACCATCTGGAGCAGTGGAGAAAAGTGTAGCACAGATTGCTACTCAAGTAGAAGTATTGGTAGAAGTATTGTTACTTTGCTGATATTTTACTTTAAGTAGAAGTACTGCTTATTCCACATTTTTGCAATTTGAGTCTAAATGGTCCTCGCCTCCATTGACTATCTGCAACAGGGGCGCCATATATGGGGAAAAGTTAGGACAATTCCAAGGGCCCTTGCCTGACAGGGGCCCCAAAAAATAGGTTAAAACGAATCTAAAATTATTAAACCATCATTGAGTGTATATGGGGCCCAAAATTCCTGGCGGCGCCCCTGATCTGCAATTTGTCATTGTGCAGCTTTTATTGGAAATTAGGAAATGACAATAGTAGAAATAGATTCCTCTTCTCATCTTTGCTGACTGACCAGTCACAGTAAAAGGTTCCACAATCTGTCATTGTTTTTTGTTTTTTTTTTTCTGTGTAATGGATGCGATTTAAGATGTAGTGAAGAGCAATACTTGAGCAAAAATGTACATAAGTACAAGTAAAATAACCAACTTAAAAAAAAAAAAAAAAAAATATATATATATATATATATATATATATATATATATATACAGGTACACAAAAAGCTACTCAATTACAGTAATGTGTGTAAATGCATTTATTTACCTCCACCTCTGGGATTTAGTTAGCCCTGGGCTAAGAGGGGGCTTATCCTACATTGGTTAACTGGGGTCTTAGCACAGGTTAAGTGTAGAGTGAAAAGGGTTTTTTTGTCGGTAAAGTTGCTCATACCTTTTTAACATCTATGTAGCAAGTCATGAGTGGTGCCACTTTAATTAGAACACCAATTCACTGTAAAAGGGTTATTGAAAAAAAAAATGAAAAAGACTAGAATTTGCTTAGTAGTTTTTTTTTTTTATTATTATTAAAGAAAAAAGGCTCAAAAGCATAAATCTACACCAAAGAGCATCAAATAGTATGCCAAGTACATATTCAGGTATTGATCATATTATCTCAGCTGCGTGATTTCACATACAGAAGTGTCATGTTTCATTCATTTAATATCTTCCTCCTTGGTCAAGGACAGTCTTTGTTGCCAGTGTGTATACTTAAGATACATTCATCTTTCCTTGTGCAAATACTGTTTTTTAACATCCTTCCCTTCCTCTCTGACTGGTTACATGTGCAGTGCTGTGTATATCTCAGGTAAGACATCCACAGATGTACGATTAACCTGTCGAAAAGAGATCTTTCATTCCTCTCATGGAGCAGATCTGATTTAATCATGGGTTACCTAATGGCTATGTGGTTTAATTAGGCCATTTAAAGGTTAAGTGCCAGGTCTGCTCCTGCATCCATAACAGTCAGACACCTTCCACAGCCGTGCTCCTTCTGCAGCCAGACCTGTCCTCTCTGCCAGGAAACACCTGTGGACTGCTGCAGAGCAGGCCGTGTTTTGCACAGCCCAGTATAGATATTTCCCTCTTTCACGCCATCATAATGATTTATGGGATGAACTCGGCGAACAATCATGCTCTCTAGTCCACACTTTACGCCTATAGACTCATTATTCTCACAGCTCTCTGGAGATGCTTGTATTCCTCCACTTGCACAATGCCATCTAACACAGACTGCATTTCAATTTAAACTGAAACAAATCTGCCTTCCCTTTTCCTTTTTTTTCCTTTTATTTTTTTAATCCCTGGGTACTGCATCTGTGCAACTATGCATCTTTGGAATGTGAGAAAATACTCCAGTCAATTAATTGTCTTTATGGGCATAATTAAAGGAACCTCAGGGTTTTGGCATTGATATTCTCTGTCTCTGGCTGTTTTTCTGTGGTCTCTATGAGCTATATTTCTTTGATCACCAAAACAGCTCAATAGTTAAGTAATGACTATGAGAGACATCCACCAGGGTACTGCTAAAATCAATGATGTAAGGTATACCTGGGTTATTACTTATAATTAAACTTCCTAGTGGTTGAATCCATGTCCAGTCCACATTAAATCCTGGTATTAATTCATAAGGCTGCAGTGTTTCTCTCTGTTTCTCTGTCGCAACAGTGTGCACGCACACACATGCACACACGTACATACACATGGATGATCTGGCTGATCATACTGAGAGCGCCTCACTGGGATGTTCAGAACAATTACCTCTGCCTCACTGGCACTCAGGACCCCTCAGGTGAAGTCATTATCTCAACCAGAGGCTGTGCACCACAGTCACAATTAATTCACATGGAACTTGGGCCACCAGGTCCATCATGATACACAGCAAAAATTGTATTTATTACTGGACAGAGATTCATACTAAACTGTACTAAATTGACACATTTATTGTGACATTAATGACACTAGTGCTTTAAATTTTTCTTCATTATTTGTGAAGTATGGTGAATCCTTAGATTTGCTTTCACTCTACTGAACTGTTTCAATGTGCACAACTGCTTTAGTTAATGCTACTCCATTAAAACATATCTATACATCTACATCTTCTATTGTATCATCTTTGTTTTTTGGAAGAATCCACCGACTGAAAAAGGAGTATAGGCTGTCACTGAGGAATCAGAGCTCTGACATGAGCGTATGAATTTTTTATTACAGTCTTATAACAGCGTTATAAGTTTAAAATGCAAGTTAAAAATGCAAGAGTGAAACATTTGTAAGAGCTCATCAACTTCAACCAGCACAAGCCAAGGTTCTTCTTTAAGACCACTGATTGTTTAGTCAGCCCTGTATCTCCTGGCCTGACATTCGATAGAAGATTCACTCTCACTTTTGTGTCTGACTTATCTTCTCCTCAGCTGGATCCTCTAGGTGTTTATGATCCAAGGAAATTACTGTCCAAACGTTGATTGAAACTATTTCACACATGACACCATCATTAAATCCAATGCTTCTGATCCCTCTGACCATAGCAACTATACACCAATTTATAAGCTTACCTTTCTATCAGAAATCCTAGAGAAAATGATTTCAGATTAATTGTAATATTTTGATGAATTTCAGTCAGGTTCTGACAGCAACACAGCACACAGACTGTTCTTGTAAGAGTTATCAGTGATATCTTGGTGAAGGCTGATGCAGATGAATGCTTACTGCTGGTTCTGCTTCATCTTGGCACAGCTCCTGACAAGGTGGCTCATTATGATTGAATGGCTGAGAACATAGGTTGGTATCTCCAGGAATGCCTTACAGTGGCTCTCTTCATACTTTTCAAACAGAAAATTGGTTGTGTCTGTTGATGGCTGCTCTCAAACACTGACTAAGTAGGGAGTGCCACAGGGCTCCATTCTGGGACCAGTTTTATTTTCTCTTTATTTACTGCCTTTGGGTCGTATTATCAGACAGCACGATATTTCAGTTCATTGCTATGCCGATGATATGCAGCTGTACTTGTCCTGCAAGCACATTTATGGCCAAGTTCTGCCCGCTCAACAGGCTGGCTCAGTCCTGTTTTTTCCTCCTGAGAAATATCTCTAGAGTTAGGGCTCCATCTTTTTGGAATAGCTTACCTTCTTTTAAATCATCACTCAAGACTTCCTTTCACCATATGACATAATTATTAATTATGTCATATTAATTAATTATTTTATCTGTTTCTTTTATGTGTTAGTTTTTTTTCTTTATTAATCAGATCAACAAATGCTGTAGTTCACTGTCCTAATGTCTGTTGCATGGTGATCTTTTACTATAGGGGATGCAAAAACACTTGTAAATGACTTAAAAATGATTCGATAATACATGTATAGACATTTATAACAAGAACAGGCCTCATTCATAATATATATAGACAATTCATTAGGTAAACGTTTATTAATGATTTGTTCATGAATATCTCATCATAACAACCATGTGTAGATGACTTTGTGATTTGTGAATATAGTATTAACTAATAATTTACAATGGCATATTAATGTTTAGTTCATGATTTGTTCATCGTTAACTGATGTCTTATAAATATCAGTGAATTATTAATGAATGTTATTATAAAGTGCAAGTGTCTTTTCTGTTCTTTGTAGCTTTGTGATAATGCCATGCATTTCACATCCTGCACTTTTCTCCACCAACATACTAGGGACCTTTTGTCGCCTGCTTCACAAAAGGAAATGTGATTTCCAAACAGCTGGTGAAACTTCACAGGTTGGAGTAAGGCTCGCACTTCTGAACCCAATAGTAATTTTCACATTTGTGTTGCAATTACTGTAGAGAGACCTATGGTTAAAAACCTTTCAAAATTGTTTCTGCTAAAGAAAACATAACTGTGTTATAAAGTCACTTCTTAATTGTTATATATAGGAGGCACGTTTTGTTACATTGCTGTCTTTTTTTTTTTCAAACATGCTGTCTTTAAGGACATTTTATATGCTGTTCAGGTTGAGGCTATAATAAAAGCTTTTTTTCATATATCAAGAAATAGCCCCACTTTGGATTTGCTCCAATTCTCTTGGCTTTCACTTCAGAATGATTACCAGTCCCCACAGATTTTATGTTCTTTTTGAAATGCTGATTGTCACAAATTGTGATAATCAGTACACTGTGACTCTGAAGTCATATCAGTCTGGTCAAAGGCAGGTATTAGATTTTATCAGAAACGATGGAAACTGCTTGGCTGAACAGTACAATGGCTATTCATGTGCTTTTATTTTTACCTGCTTGTCAAATAACAATAACTGTGTCTGGTGCTGCACCTGAAATTTTCTAAAGTGAGCACACTGAAAAATATTCTGAAATTATCACCACATATACCTTTGCTTACAACCAAACAATTTTGATGATGAATATTTACTTTAAAACCATCTCTGTGTTTCCCAATATTATCCAATCCAATCCAATCCACTTTATTTATATAGCACAATTGTAACAAACACAAGGTTTTCCAAAGTGCTGCACAACAAGATAAAACACAAGATAACACAATAGAAGCAGAATAAAAGGTAAAATACACAATAGATGCACATTTAATGTGTTCTCCCTCAGCTTAACTAATCAATAACACCATGGGTGACCATGCACTCACTCCCAATAGGAGAGGACAATGAGACACGTTACTGTAATTTATGTCATTTGATTACTGTTCCACAGGGCTGAGGCTCTAATTCATGCTGCAGTGTTTTCCAAATCCCTTCCCGCCATTGTCTCACACAAATGTTACTCCTGAGGGAAATAAAAACAAGATCCTGATTAGATTAATTTTAATAGCTTTAATTTGACATGATGGTGTATTCTTTATGTATGACAAGATGTGGAGCCGATATAGCGAATATTTATCCCTGTTGTTGCAAACTTCTTTGTTAAAGGGGCACACGCATGCCATGTGAGGTGGCCACGTCTGTTAGCATGAGCATGCGCATTTAGATTTAAATGCACATGCGCATGCTCTAACGCAGGCACTCACAGTTCAGTTGCATTGGTACTTGATAGAGCTGTAGTCATGGTTACCTGGGTGTTCAATAATGGGCTGGCCTGGAGAGACTCTCCCCAGTTCTCACAGGGCTATAATTAAACACAATTTACAGCAAACCACAGCGTTAATCTCCCTCGGCGACGGCTGCTGAAGATGTGGATATTGTAAGGATGTTGAAAGTGTATCTCAGGCAACTCAACTTGACTCTGCTCCTCAGGGGACAAGGGATGGAGGCATGCGAACATTTTTTTTTTTCCCCAGCAGGTGGTTCTCAGAAAAAAAGCTAGGTGTTTCCCTTAGAAGTAATTGAAGTTTTGCTTTCTTTGCATGCATGTGTTACATGTAAGATAAATGATGAAAAGATAATTCAGTGACTTGACAAAATATTCTTTACTACATACTGTAGGTTTGGTATTTGGAGAAACTTACCCTGTTGATGCAGCTTCTTGCTAACCCTAAACATGGGAACTTGTTTTTCAACCTCAAAAAAAAAAAAGAAAAAAAAAAAAAGAATAGAAAAGAAAATTATAAAAATCCTGCTCTGGACATAGGAAACTCATAGCAAGTCAAAAAGTGTACATTTTTAAATTTCCCATCCTAAAAAATGGTAACAAACAGTACTCTCTACTGAGAACACAGCATTAGCCAGGCTAGCAGCAGAACTGTGTAGATGTATACTGGGCAAAGTATTATCATACTTGCTAAATTAACCGTTTTCTAAATTTACCATTTTTTGCGTGGACAATTTCAAGATGTGTTTGACAGTGCTATGAGTTTCACGTAGTCAATAAAGACATTTATAATTGTTTTTGAGGCCAAAAATGAGCCAACTTTTGAATTGTGTTGAAGGCTAGCAAGTAGCAGAGTATTTTATGGTCTGGGATTAAAAATACCAAAACTATCCTGAACAGGCAAATTTGAAGTAAAGATCTAGCTTTAAGTAAAAAAAGCTGCACATCCTGTTTCAGGCATACAGACAAGTTTACCAGTTACATTTAAAATACAGACACAAAATTGCCTTTTGTCACTTCTCTTGTAAGTCATGTTGTAAAGGTTTCTGAAGCTAAATGAATAGTTATATAATCCTGAACAGAAAAAAAGAGATCTGGCGGGAACTTTTCCCATTCTTTCAGTGCATCTGTGTTTTCCTCCCTGGACAGCTGGAGGTAAATCTCATGGGAGGAGTACACACTTGACAGGAACACATAATCCCTGAAAAAGTTACAAGACTTGAGCCTCTTTATTAGAATCCAGAGGAACATTCAGGAGAAATCGGCAGAGCAGACAGCCAAACAAACAGGAGCTGAAAGTATAGACAGAGCTATTTGCACTTCAATCTCTATCCACAGTGACAATCCCCCAACGTGCATCAAACAGCCTATTCATAAACCCTCACCTATGCGCCAAGCTAGAAGCCTGACTGATGAATCCACCCTCGAAGGTCTCCTCTCTTTCATTGTCGGCTAACGTTTTGTTTTCCCAAGGTTATTAAAGGAGAAACTGAAGCAAAAGGTTGTCTGTTAGGTTATTAATAAAAAGGAAGGGCTACGATCCTCCCTGAGTGTTACATAAGCGTAGGCCACCACCGCGTTACATAACACCTGTTGTGCAAAGTACAGCACCTGCTGTGCTGGACACCGGGGATGAGAGAAATCATCTCTTTCTTACACAGACATACCCACAGCCCCCCTTAAATACCTAAAGAGATGCTGGACTTTGAATACTCTGTGCCATCACAAACAGTGATGGGATGGATCTCGGTTGTTTGATTACACCTTTTGCAGTTTGCCTTGTTTTAGGTTCCCCAGCCTTGAAATGGAAGAACCACAAATTTATTTATGTGTTGATTCTCTGAGGCCCCCAGATAAACAAAAAGAGATCGTTGAGAATCAGTGCCCGATCTAGCGTATGGCCCAGACCTCCTGCTGCTCCGGCAGGCAGTGATCCTATCTGGCTGTCTTCACCCCGTCTACGCGCGAGCCACAGAGATAGCACGACCATGGGGAGAAGCAGATCATCAGCAGATCAGCTAGGACAAAAAGGTCTGAGCGAGAGGATGGGATAACAACATTGTGTAATCACAGCTGAGAGGGCGAGCGCTTCAGTCTTGGTCTATCTGCTTTTTATCACTCTGGATTATCAGACGGGGGGTAATGGTTTTGGGAATGAATAGGGCAGTGGCAGCGAGGACGCAAAAGCCAGCTATCTGCTGTTATCAAGCTCTTCTTTATGTTTTACTGGGGCTTTTAGGATGGAGAAAACACATAAAAGTGCAAAGTTACCAACAAAAAGCACCCATGTCGGGAGAGAACCAAGTTTCTGATGGATGATTTTTATAAAGTTTCCTCTTGGCAAGTTTACAGGAAATATCAGCCTAGACCTCACACGAGTTATTGTGAAATCTCTGTTCTTTTGCACCTGGTTGAAGCCGTCTGAAGAAATTGCAGTAATTAGCCGTATTTGCGCTTTAACTTTGAAAATGCTTTCTTTTGCTCCTATTTGTTGGCAGTTTTTCCACTTTTCTTGGAAGCCACCTACTCCTGCAGTCTGTAAGTCTACATCCACGACAACTACAGGTGTGGCGCCAAGATCAAGTGACAGGCAGACATTTGTATATTGTATAAAAGTCCCAAAAGGTTATCATTAATTTATGCCTGTTTTTTTGCACTTCCGTGAGTGACCTGCAGGTGGCAGTAAAGTGGCGGTTTGCTTGGCTTTTAAGTGAATCTTTCCCCTTAGTTTTGTGTTTGTGCATCATGGCCATAACATGTAATATGAATAGTCCAAGATTGCCAGGTCACCACCTAAAATTGATCTGGCGTCCTGAATTTCATTCATTTAACCCAACTGCCTCAGACAGTCCAAATAACAAACACACTATAGGCTACTGTTTCAAATAAAAGAATGCATTTTATTTAACAGTTAGACAGCCAGTGCTGGGCTGATTGCCCCGTGAAGAACCATACAATATTGTATAACCATTAGGACTGTTTCCTCCTTTGTTGTCATGAATATGTCATTCAGTGTGGATATATGCTCAAAACAATGTGTTCCTGCTAGTAGCAGAGCATTATGGCTTGTTTGAATTGGTTCCTGTGACTGGTGCTTGGCATGATGTTATTTTATAGCTCCAATAAACATTTCAAACTTCATGTGTTGTGGTATAAAACTTCACCTCTGCTATTAATCAAACATTACACAATATTTTCATAAGACATAGCCTACTCCATGTGGTTACTGCAAGAATACAAAACATTTAATCTTGTATTTAATATTAATTTCAGTATTTTGTGCATTTATTTACTTACAGAATAATGAATGTCAGCACTATAAATAGTATACTAAGAGAAACTAAAAAGCAACATTTCATACAGAACCACATGGAGCAGGCTAGGTTTCTTTCATGAAACTATTGCATTGTTTTTCTTCTATCTTCGAGTTGATATTTTATGAGGTTAGAAATCTTTAATAGAGCTATGAAGTAATACCACATCAAGCAACCACCATAGAAGACAACAGAAACAAGACATAATGCTCTGCCATCAGCAGGAAAATGTTTTGAGCATATATCCATATTCTATGACAGATATTTGTGAGTGCAAAGGAGAAAGCGGTGCTTACCTGAACAAACACAAATATTAGTTCCACGGATGTTATTTGGTTTACAATAACAGGCATTCAAAGGGGACGGACAGCAGCAGCTTTGCTGTATTTTAAAAGCTGCTCCTTCCTTTGGATTGTCTGGTAACAATGCCTGTGAACAATGCTGGTGAACCCCCGCTGCTGTTTCACTGTCATTTTGCACATTTGAGCAAATAAATTATAACCTAAGTGCACTCAAAAACAAAGCTAAACATGGAATCTGGAATTTTGGGAAAGATGGATTCAACGATTGCCTTGGCCTCAAGAGCCTCTCGGGAAGTGGAGCCCTGCCTATTTCTAATCAGCTCAGTCTCAGCACCATGGATAGCACAGCCCTATTGCATATGCACATTTTACAGCATATATGCACATAGCTCTAAGGTGTGCCAAAGTAACTGTCAAACCAGCAGAACGGTTAAATAACAGCGCAACGACACAAATGTAAATTGCATCATCTAACCTTCCGAAATCAAATGGGCACAACTCATCGAATTATGATTGTATTCTGAAATCAGAGCCACTAAGACCATGAGCGAGAGGAGGAGCAGCCTCTTGGCATGCCAACTGCAAAAGCTTGGCACATTTGCTAATGAATCCTTGACAATCATGGCTCCTCCATCCCGCCTCGTGTGGAGAAGCTACAGTATGAGCAGCTGAGAGAGTTTCCACCAGCGAAACCTCTGAAAAGTGGCTGCACTTCAGACTAGAGGTGCCTGTCTTGGCCTCAAGCCCCTGAGATCCTCATGAATTAGGACTCTTCAATGTGAACAAACCACTAGAAATATTTGTACATCAGACAGACTGAGTAATATTGCAGAAAAAGCTCTGTAATAATGTCTATTGACAGTTTTACCACTGGGGAACTGTTATTCCGTTATTAGGCTCGTACCTAATGCGTGTTTCATTAACAACATGCGTCCCACATTATGCTGCTTTAGCTAATTCCACCTCAGCTCACTGCAGTTAGTCTTTATCGGGTTTACAGTGTTTAACTAAAATGTCAAAACCTATGAATCAGTCTCTTTCCTGCATGTCACAAGGAGATGAATGGGCTCATTCGTGTTCTGCCGGAGGATGTGGTGTATATATATTTTTTTTTATCCATCTGTGAAAGTAAAAAAGGGTTTGTGTTGACTATAGGCTGGAGTGTGTTCTTCAAGGATTTGTCTGAATGCTCCCTTTGAATTTGCCTCAATTCAGCAAAGTGTGTCTCCCCGAAGCCGCTGCCATCAAAACCTCTCAAGTATTTCTGTGTGGCATTAATAATATGACAGATTCAAAATGACCTTTCTGATTCCTCTGCTGCCATCAGTGGGTAATGCTGCCTGTTACACACACTGCTACACACAGGATGTCATAAATCGGTGAGGACATTTGTTGGAAAGGAGTAACATTTAAGGCCCTTGCCTGTTTCTGCAAGAGATCGTACCTTTCTATCAAATACGTATGCACAGCTATCCATTAAACATCTCATTAAATGTCTGAATATGGCCTGAGGCTGAGACCCATTGAAGACCAAGGCATTTATTCCCCTCATTAACCATTCGAAATGACATGGTCTTTGCTTTCTGGCCCTCACAGCTGAACCCCCGAAATAACCTCATGCACAGATAGTGAAAAATGAATAAATTTGTGTTTGGAGTCTTTGGAATATACATACTCTAGATGGGAGCTGCCTGTTTCTAAATTTTTCATTTGGTTCAGTTCTGAGCCTTTTGAGGCAGTTTTGCACAGTAGCCTAACCGTCTGGAAAGAACTTTCGAAGCAAAACTTTGCACCTTCAAATTTCCTTTCCTCCTCCAGCATCAATTTTCACTCTAATCGCCTCATTATATTAGATTACTTTTCTGCACCCTGTGTAACCTGCTGTGGTATTCACATCAGCTCACAAGGCATGAGGACATAGTCAGACTGTGATTGGCCCTTGGTTTCCTATGCCAGGTTTTCCAAATGGGATGTTTCTCAATCTGAATAACCACATTTTTTTCACAGCACAAATAATGCTTTACTGTATGATTATTTTTCCCTTCATTTTTCTGCACTATTATTCAAATGATTTAGCAGTATGGCTATAATTTTGTTAAAAAAAAACAAAAACAAAAAAAACAACTGAAAATATATTGACTGGCTTGGCTTATTGAACACCAAAGACAAGCATTCAGAGTTTGTGTTTTGTTCTCCAGTCAGTCTTCTATAGTGCCTGTCATACACAAACAGCTGCAGCAGACTGAGAGACAGAGATTTGCTTGCTCATACATTTATTTATTAATTATTCATTTATTTTGTTTGCTCCATTGTCTCATTACTTTGATTATTTTCATTTAACATTAATGGGGCCACTTTTTCTCTTGTCCCTGTCCTGGCGGGTCTGCTCCTCTGTTCAGTGCTGATAGACTTTGCAAGAAAGGGTTTCGACCGACTAGTGTCACCTGATGTTTATGCCGGTTATATTAGCTTACATTTACTTCATGGTGGAGATTTTTCCAGTTTAGAATATTGTTTATGGCTATGGTTATTCATGGCTTTGTTTGTAACCAGTTGTGTTTATGGTTTGATAACATTTAGGTTGTTTTTCAAAATGTCTTTGAGAAGCAAACTGGTTCTACATGTATTTATTATTAATGCAACATTGTAGAACCCCAATTTTAATGCAATAACAGCAATGGCAATTTTTACAAGGGGAAAATGGGAACTGGTTTAACCCTCACCCTCCTCAAAAATTGTCCAAAAACATACATAATCAACTTATTTGACTGGACAAATACAGGTACAAATACAAACACGAGCATCTTCTCATATCCATAAACCCATGCGTTTTGGGGGTTGTTTCCTGGAGCTGCTGCAGATTATGAACAAACCACACTGCAGTTTGCTTGGAAAAGGACCGCGACCTGTCAAACAAAATAAACTTCAGCCATAAACAGTCCCGAGTTAAAGTAAACTGCTCCCAACGTGCTCAGTCTGGAGGCATTGCAATACTTGGGTGAGTTTGGACCTGCCGGTGTTTTGTGTGTGTATGCTCTTACATATCATTCCACCCCCTCCATGTGCGCTTGTGCTTCATTACTCCACATCTCCCCTAACCTTTAAATGCAGATGCATTCGCTCCCCTCCCGGCTGGCTGGGCGGCATTCCTGCTGCCCTAAAGGTTAATAGATTTCCCTCCCCCCTTGTGCAGCGGAGCACAACACGATAGGAGCCCTGGTCACACGGAATACGCACAGCATTTGTAAATATGAAGTATACAGCGGAGGCAGGATGACTTGTCTTTGACAGGTGTTTGATTGTGCTTTGCGTCAACAATAACCGCTTTCTGACCTTTCGAATGATTTGCCCTAAATTGTGGGAGTGGGTTTACACAACTGACACCTGGCCATTCACATGCATCCAAGTCTGCTCCCGGCGCACATGGGCTCCCACATTTATAAAACAAGCTGTAAGCCAGAAAACACACGGGTCTTGCGTCAGTAGACTTGTGTCTCTGAGGTTGTGTTTCATACTGAATAAGCCTCAAACTCAGGCCGGTCTGTGTATTAGTCTGGGGGCAATGTGGTAGCTGTACTAGTTACTTTTAAAGCCACGAGGGACCATGGATTGAATAAGACCCCCACTGTTAACCCATACTGGCGACAAAGACTAAGAACACATGGAACAGGGGGAAAACAAGGAAGAAAATGGATTGAGCTATTGAGGGGGCGAGACAAGAACCAATGGGGTAAATTGATTTCTCCCAGAGAGACAGCAGCGTCGATGATCATGCATTGTATGTTGTGTTATATAAGCGTCTTGCCACAGCTAAAGGGAATGACAGGGGTAAACAAGGCGTAATTGCAGAATATATGCAATTGATGGTGACAGGGTCGGTGGAGTGCGGGCCACTGGGAACCAGGGGGAGAATTCTGCACTGGAAAGTCACCAGAAAATCTTGTCATTCAGCGTGTTATGACTGTCTTTATTACCGAGGGCTCGTTAGGCATGAGAGGCATCATGACAAATCACTTAAATCGACAACACAGTTTGGCTTTTCATATAATTCTACACTGACAACATCAGGAGATGACAGCGATATACGGGGAGCAGGTTCTGAAATGCTCTCAGATTTCTAAGAAAGAAAAGGAGCAGTTTAAAATAGATGCAGATGCAGCGGGCTTCATAAGTACAATGACTCTCTCTCTCTCATCCTCTTGTCTTCCTGCCTGGGCTGCAGCTTTCACTTGTCTGCACTCATCCCCTGAAAGCCTCCTGTTTAAAAGGAACTAATAGATACAACCAATTAAGGTATTTTACTAAAAACTGCCCTGTGCACAATCATCCGCCTTCATAGCTTCTCTTCAGGGTGGCTGGAGGGGGCATAATTACTCCTTACCATTTTTCAGACACTGGTTTAGACAAAACATCAGCTCTGTGAACTTGGTTTGTTATTCCTTAAGCAATTTTAGCCCACTGCTACCTGCACTCTCAGTTATTTTGACTCACAGGATGCCGCATGTTTCAGGAAGAGATACTGATCGTGATGCCAGTCATGATGACTCACATGCTTGATGAAATGTATTCAAAGTCAGTTCATTAAAAGCAGCATGGAGTTATTATAATTATGAATGACTTCAATAATTTCTGATACCTTAATATATAAAATAAACTACAAAGTAGATCATTATTTGCTAATATGGCTGCAATATTACATGATGAAAAGTGTGCAATAGTGAATAAAAATTGCACCTTAAAGCACCCATGAGAATCAATAGCTTCTCCAAAAACCTTTAGATACTAGAAGAGAAATCATGGTTTTGATTGAAAGGTTAAAACTTTT
Source organism: Myripristis murdjan (assembly GCF_902150065.1). Lineage (NCBI taxonomy): Eukaryota > Metazoa > Chordata > Actinopteri > Holocentriformes > Holocentridae > Myripristis > Myripristis murdjan. Next base: position 6,930,028 of record NC_044002.1, read on the forward strand.
TATTCTCATGTATATCATATATGTCATTTTAATGGCTACAACTCATTCACACATGTTGGATATTTATCTATGACATTTTTATGCAATGTGGCATTACGTCAGCACTGAGGATTTGGGTTTGGGTAGATATTGAGGGTTAAAGGATAGGTCAGGGTCAGTAGTTTTCTATCCAGGCTGTAATAAAATACTGATCGTCATTTATAATTGTAGCACAGCACAGCCTTATCAAACTTATCACTGCTGCAGCATCTTCCTAGCCTTCAACCAATCCAACCCTCCTTCTCAGCCTCAAAAAATATTAGAAAATATTTCCACTGAACAGTCAAGTACATCTTGACATCAAGCACTGCATAGGGTCACTTTTGCTGGAGGACAGGAACCCTCTCTACTGAAATATCTACCCTTAACCCTTCAACCTGTCCATCAGGGTTAGGTTAGGGGTTTAGGGAATGAATGTAGTCAATGAAGGTCCTCAAGTATAGTAAAATAAACTTGTTTGTGCATACACATGCAGTATAGTATGTGCACGAGGGATCATGAGCGTTTATTCATGCGTTTGCTGAGCGGCTGTGTCTGGAGACTTGGAAACACTAAGTCTGAGGACTTGGCAGGTGACGACCCACCGAGGAACATTGTGCTCAGATGTGGCAGCGTGATGGATGATCCTCAGATGGATCGCCAGCACAACTCTGACTTAGAGAGAGTCTTTCTGGGAAACATGCTGCTTGGTGGTTCAGCTGTTTGTGTGCACCGTTCCACACTCAGTCAAGCAAGTCCTCCAGGCTCATTTCATGAAATAAAATCATTTCGGTGAGGAAATTGGTGTTCGCGTCATTGATCATGCAGTGCTAGATGTAGATGCAAAAGGGAGCGATGTTTTGTTGCTGGTGGAATTATTCGACTGTGAGGCAGTTTGGTAAAGCCAAGTCAATTTGTAAAAAAGGATATCCGAATAAACATTACTCTAATTATTAATTCTGAGCTGCCATTAAGAAAATATTATGCAGTATGAACACATTATGAAAAACTAAATGTTACAAAGGTCCCCGTGATTTGCCTTGATCTTTATTGATTTAGCAGTTTAATAAGTTCATGAATGTGGCCACTGCTGATTTGCAAAGATGAAAATCAAGGTTGGACAACAAAGCACAATTAAATTAAATCATATCATAAAAAAATAATATCTGGTGTCAGATATGGACACTTCTTTGGTCTCAAGAAGTGATGAAGACTTAAGACGTAGGAATCAAATCCAAAATGTCTCCTAAACTCTGTTCAGAGAAAGCTGGAGTCTTGTCCCTTTACCAATTACTTTAATAAATTAATAGCTTCTGTCCCCTGTTCTGAAGTACTGTTGTTTGCACATAGCCAACCAGCAGCCCAACCAAACAGAGGGAACATTTTGATCTGCTTAGACCTTCCTTAATAAGTGCAGTGCAGGAAACTGAGGGTTGTTTGTGTTTCCTCAAATAACTGAAGGATAAGGGCTGTTATATCAGGATAGATGGCACATGTGCACCCTTACCCAGTTGTAACCTTTGGTGTACCCATAAGATAATATAGATAGATAGATAGATAGATAGATAGATAGATAGATAGATAGATAGATAGATAGATAGATAGATAGATAGATAGATAGCTATAGATATATATATATATATGAGATGAATACTGGAGACTTGTGGATCATGTGTATTGATAAAAATGATTTTGATATAAAAATGGAACACAAAGACACATCTCAACATACTCAGAAAAAAACACATAGGAATGAACACCTCATCACATACAGTGTTGCAAGTGATGTTATTGCTTCTCATTGTGTCATTTTAATAAGTGTTACTAAACAATATAATAATTATATAGTGGTTATTACTCTTTTGTAATGATTTGTGTTCTTTTACAGTGCTCCCCACCCCTCCTGTGGTAACAGTCCCACAGTTAGTGTCAAGGTAAACCTGTGTTACTCTGGTAATGTGTTGTTGATGATCCGATTTCCTGTGGAAAAGTTGAACGGGATGTTTCAGTGAACATTCTGACTGCTTTTCAGTTTATTGCTGATCCTCCAATAGTCATGAAAAAAAAACATCCTCCTGGTCATTCAGTATCATTCTTCAAATGTCCTTTGATGATACCCAGTCTGGCATCAGTGTCTAATCCCCGCAGTTCACACAGAAATGAAAAGGTCATTTCTGTGCCCATTCAAACATCAGATGTTTTGTACCATATCTTGCTGAGCTTGTACTTCAAAACTAGCTTTGATTCGCCTAAATGTCATTCTGACCATAATGATGCTCTATTGTCATTTCAGCACAACCAGAATCCCATTCATTATGAGTGGAGTAGCTCTGGCCTGTTTCTCTTGATGGCTGAGTTCATTCTGCACTTTCTTAAGGCTCATGCTCATCACTCTGGACTGTTGTCTTTACATATGAACAACTTCTTGATATGAACAATTTCTGAGAATGATCTTGTTTGGTTGATTTTGCATTTAATTGTCAGTAGTGGTTGAGAGGCTCTACAGTGTGCTGACCTAATTATTGTTCAGTAGTTAATGAATATTGATTCATTAATAGATACACAAAAACCTTTTAATAAAGTGATTAATTAATTAACATTCAACTGATGCATTTAATTAAAGTGTTAATTAAACACAAGGTAAAATGTCTATTAACTCCAGTTATTCCATGTCATTCTGCTATCTTTAAGCAACAAATACATTTCACAATTTATAAACTGATTTATAACATGATTCAAAAGGCATTTAAAATTTATCTTTTGTTACTCCATTTCATAATGTGTTTTCCTATTCGTTCTCAAACGAATTCATTTCTCCACTGCTTTTTACCACTCTACCACTACTCCTACACCTCCTACTACTCTTTAATTAGAAGACATGCATGGTAATATGCTCCCATGCCCCAGACACCCCTGTCTTGCTGGCATTAGCGACATGTTAGTTACAGTCTACTGACTGCAGAGCATGAGGGAGAATCCTCAGGCCAACAGGTGGCTGATGAGCACTCATTTTCCTTCAGTGTGGGCTGGACCCTGGATTATTTTGTGTATGGTACACTGGGTGCATGTCGTCTAATTAAACCTTAAATCTAAGGACAGCCATCCAAAAATTAAGCATAGAATAGGCATAAAGTTTAAATGATAATGGGTTAGGTACTGGGAATGATACACTTGCTGTCTCATACCCACCCCATCTCCAGTTTTGGCAGTATGGGTGACTTCCAAGGTGAATTTTTGAGAGAAAAGGCACTGGCCCACGTCTTTGTTTTATCTGTTACAACCCTGAGGCGCAACACGCCTTGGCACTGGTTCCAAGTTAACATGAGTGTTGCACCTGCTGACACCCAGTACCAGGTGTCAGGAGCTTAAGTCTTTAAGTATTGGAACCAACTGAGGCCAGTCGAGTCAGTTAAGCTACACATATTGTTGGAAGGGCCTGTCCTTAGGGCTCTGTGTATATACCAGCACTCTCTAGCCCCTCCCCTGTCCCCCACTAGTCAGTCACTGTTGGTCCATTATGAGTTTATTATAAAGGAAACGAATAAGAAGGAGCAGTTCTCCCTCATGCTATTCGCACCATGTGGGATCGACTTTTATACTTGCTGCTTCATTGAGAATCTGTTATTTGATTCTATTCTGACATTATTAAGTTTAGGGTTTAGGGTGGCCTATGTTTAAGTTAGGAATTATTCAGAGTCTGATTTTGGTTAAGGTTGGGATCAGGTTATGTTGGTAATCTGTTATTTAATCCTATTCTGACATGGTTAAGATTAGGATCAGGTTATGGTTAGGGTTAGGATCTACTGTGTTATTCAGTTTTCCTCTCAAATAATTAAGGTTATAATTTTGATTGGTTTGGGCCTTGTTTAAGCATTATTGATGGTCTAAGTTTAGTTAAGGTTAGGACCAGGTTTTGGTTATGGTCTAATGTAATAATTTAATCCTGTTTTGAAATGGTTAAGATTAGGGTTTGGATTGGTGAGGGTCTAGTTTCAAACAAAATGGTAGTTTGTGTTAGTTGACTGGTTTGAGGAAAATCAAACAATTCTCGTTCAGGATTTTTATCTTATAGTCTGCACAAACTAGTTTTAGTGGTGACTGGCTTGTTTTTTTTTTATTTTTGTATTTGGGTTGTTCTTAGTTTATACAGGTTTTCAGCAAGGAGCATTTCATCAGTTGTGTTACCATGAAATCACACATAAACGCCCGAGTTTCAGCTGTTTACACTTTCATCTGTGGAGGCCAGCTGGGGTGATCAGTTGCCAGTTTTTTTAACTTCTCCCCATGGTGTTCATGTCGGGTGAATAAGCCATCAAGTTTGGGACTTGGGGCATGAGAGAGTTTCAGTTTCAGATTTAGAGTCTGAACAAATCCTGCTGGACCATATTAATTGCATCAGTCTCCAGCTTTTTAAGTTCGTTTTAGACCCATCTGATTGCCACTATCCATGCCCCTCTCCATCTGGTGGTGTTTTAGTTAGTGCATTACGAAGCAGAATAACAAAATGTTAATATTAGATGCCTTCTGAAAACCTGTTAAGTCTATTTATAAATTCAGAAAGTTTTTCATGATCAAAAGAAAGACAAAATATAGATGGAATTACAAATTGTATTCTAATAAACATTTTTCTAATTATATGTTAATTTTCACTGTTTGTGTCATTTAAATATGAATACAACTAACCTCACGGCAAGACCTGACATTCCTGAAATCCTCCTTTTGGTGCAGCTTGTGTTGTCGGAGTTGTCTTCCACTGTTGCACATTATTTTGCCTGAATCATAGTCTTCATCTCAAGATACAGACACGCTGAAGAACTTTCCTGAGGATTTTCTGACTTTGCCCTCATTTGCATCATCTTAAGAGTTTCCAGAGTCTTAAGGATTCAACAAGCCTTCTTGCTGGTCTTTTCAGGCGCATTCTGCTTTCTGCAATATGCACACTATTTATCAAACAGGTACAAAGGCCTGAGCTCAGCTGTTTGAGGGCTGCAAGTAGCCCAAACCTCAGTGCTCCACCATCCTCAAGTAGAAGACTGCAAGCAGAGGATGATCCAGGTGCTTATCACGTAATCATCTGCTGCCCTCCTAAATTAGTTGTGAATTTCACACATATTGTCACTGCAAATTGTCTGAAAGGTGCAGGGAAAAATGCTCCAAGGTGCTCCAAAGACTCACTAGGCAGCATCAAACATGTTTGACTTTTTCTTTATTTTGTGTAGTGTGTAAGCAATCAGATGCTTAGAATGTAAAAGGAATTGTTCAACCGACATGGATTTACATTTCATCTCTTCTCAAAGCCTGATGTAACTTTGTAGAAGCTTCAATATTTGATGGGAATGATGATGACACAACTATGAAACTGATCATTGACCTTCAGCTCAAGGTGCTCTGATCCTGCGTTACTCAGGTTCAGAGCAGGAAATACTTTCCTCCCAAATACGCCACTCCTGGTCTCCCAGTCATCGCTAGCATGAGATTGAAATCTTCCAACTTGGACAAGCTTGCAGGTACAGCATTCTCCAACATCATACCCATTGTTTTTCAATGAGCTCACATGCTCTTGAGTGCAATTTTTTTTTCTCTGCGAGTGCAGTGACACATTACCCCACCGAGGACTCATGCACGCTTGTTATAGGATAATTTCAATGGCTATCTCACTGAGCTCTCTGGAAGCCTCACCTTTTCCTAAACCCACACAAACACATCAGCAAAAAAAGGCATTACTAACTGGGAAGAGAATCAATTTGAGCCTGGTTGCTTGCACTTCCGATACTGCAAGGTTGCTGACTCATAAGTAATAGGATTGGGCCCTATATAGTGAGGGCGTAGGTTGACCCAGTGATTCAGATCAGGCTTCCATTAATAGGTAGTTGCGGCAGAGGTGTCTGACACCGACCAGAGCTCAGTAGCACTTTCACTCCATAATGCCTGAGGGATCTGCCTCCAATTTAGCAGTTCAGTTTAGTGGCAGCTTGTCAATGCCTGCTGAATTTCCCTTTGGCTCTTCTTTTTATAGCTGCTCAGTACATCCTGAAGGACGAACGAGAGGGTGAGATTTTCACATTTCAGATACAAAGGCTAAGATTCAGTAATCACTTCTCAGTGACAAAAGAGAAGAGACAAGTTTTACTTGGTACTTGGCACTTAGGTAAGAGCTGATAGAGTGTTTCTACCTTTGCCTCATTAATAAACAAAGCTACTGTACCTTTCAGTATGGTCTGATGTGATGTGATCTGATTGGTGATGCTCTAAAGTGCCTAAGAATCTTATGTCTGACAGTATCAATTTCTATTTTCTGTTTAACATAGCTGCTTTTTTTAGTTTAAAGATACAAGAAAGCTTTAGTGATGTCTTGCTCCTGTAATTCTCTGTGTCTGTAGCTGTGCAAAACTGCTGGAAAAGACTCTTCAAAAGTGGATGGCTTGGACCAAAATAAACATGAAAAATGACTCAGTGCTTTGGACATAATCTTGAGCTGTCACAGATAAAGGATTTTTGCAAATGAAAAATGAACAGCGTGGATTTTAAAGCTGATCACTCAAAAATGTAGCCTCACCTGCAAAGTTAAGACGTCTCAGGTTTTATATGCAGTGCACAGGGGGGCTGGTATTACTGCCTAGAATTTATGTACAACTTCTGCTACACCAGCAAGCAACCACTAAAAATGCTCTGATTTCTGCAAAGTAAAAATAATGGGATGAAAACAATACAAAAAAAAAAAAAAAATTGAATTGAATTGAAATCACATAAACTTGGGAGCATTTAATGTTCAACAGATATGATCTGGAGAATTAGCTGTTAAATGAAAACCTCTTCTTTCATTTCATAGTGAATTTTGACACTCAAAAGTATGTATATCTAAATACATAGAATATGAATGGCTCATGGGGAAGAATGAATACCTCATCCTACATGCTATAGTACAGACAAAACAGCAGGCAGCGCACACATATAAACACACACCCTGTTAGGGTTTTTTTGTATGGCGATTGCAGGAAAAGACTTGTGGCCATCAGCATGAAATAACCTAAACTGTTTCTGATGTGCTTCCACTTGTTTAAGGAATTTTGAAGGGAACAAGTATAGATAAGGCAGAATAAAACTGATCAGTCCACTAGGATCAAGAAAAAGACATTTGATTCAAAATAATTCTGCCAACAGGTTGTTTAGCATTGGAAACCAGTGGGATTATCTCATCACACTGGAAGATATGTTTTTAACTAAAACCAGATTTTAACCCTTCAGAAATCCATGATTTTTTTAGAATTGCATCTCTGTCATAATGTGATATGATGTTTACGATATTTTCTTTTATTTTTAATAGTTGCCTCTGTATAGCATCTGCTAAGCAAAGGATGATACTATAAGTAGAGTGTTCAGTCACAATAGCTTGTGTGTACATGCATCGAAATCTAGGACATAAACATGGCATTATATCTCACCTAAGCCACGTCTCAGATGTGTCAACACGGATATGTGCATCTCCCTTCAGTTAATTGGATTCTGCTCCAGTTGCGCGTGCGCTCAGCCATTTTTTGAGCTCGCTCGCAATTAGCCCCTAACCTCAATAATGTGATCACTTACTGGGCTTCCCAGGCAAGTGGTAATCTCACAAGCTACTTCATCGCCAATTATACATGAGGGGTAAATTGCAGTAGTCAGGTATAGCGGTGGGAAACAATCTCTCTTGTTTACTGACAGTGATATTTGGCAGAAGACTCAGAAGGACAGAGGCTAAGAAGGAGGGATTGCTCTGTGCAGTATTAGTTGTGGGTCACAGGCAGGATCTAACTCATTATTTCACATCATGGCTTCAATACCACGACGTGCGCTGCAGACACCTTGATTAGCCTCACAACTCCGTATGTGTCCATCAAAACGTCTGTGTGCTCTCAGGACTAATGAAAGGTTCTGAGTGATGGCAGCTTTAATGGATTTGGGAAGGACAGGAAGGAAAACTGCTCAGGACACATCCAGTAATTGTATTGCCAGTATGCTCAGACCTGCTGGCAGCGTTTTGTGATTAGTTGGAGTGGTGAGCTGCCAGAGGACGCGAAGCTTCTGCCACCTTTTGCTGTGGAATCAACACACTGATAGCAAACTGTAAATAACATGATGCAACAAATGTTACAAAAAGGTGCTATTTTATTAAGCCTTTAGGAAATAGTGAATTAGATACAACATATTTTAATGACATGTTAAGCATGCATCTTCTGCACCTTATTCAGGAATCTATAGTTCAATAACAAGGGAGCCAAAAAATGAGCACAAATAACTCAAATAACTCCAGAAAAATATGAAGAATCCATGAAGACCTTTGCTTTACTTAGTATTATTATTGTTTTTTTTTTTTAATCCAGGAAGTCACCTGACAAAATTTCTTTTTCCACACAGTCCTGCCCAGCACAGCAACGAAAAAAAGAAGCAGTGCATACACAAAAGACAAAACATAAGAGCATCAAATAGCAGCAGCTGATTCAAACTTTGAGGTTCATCATGTTATTTAACAAGTTTGTCCTGTAGAAACCTATCGTAAACACTTGGACTTACTATCAGTGAAGAAATATTATGTTGGGATGTTTCTTGGTTGCTCCAAAACCTGAGGCGACGAGACAAAAGACCCAGTTACCTTTTACTTTCAGTCTGGAGTCTGTAATAACCAAAATAGTCCCGGGCTGTGCACTAACTGGAAGAGTATTCAAAGGTCAGTGATATAGTCAGGGCCCAGACTCAGCCCAGCCTTCAGACAAATCACACATAACTCAAAGTACAAAGACAAACAACACAAGGAAAACAAAACAGCACAGAGTTGATCTACTTTCCTGCATCACTTTAATCTGCAGGCGGTGACTCATTAACACTGTTGACAGACGCCTCTTATAACACACCAGGTCGATACTGAGTTCACGTTAAATGGATGCTGAATTAGAGTTTGCCGGAGTTTTAAAAGCTTGCTTCATTTGCAGAGGGTTTTTCAATTGACACACTCTCACTCGGAGTCATGAAACCTCATTGAAGAGGTCAGCTGCGAAAATGAATAGTTTTTGTGAACCAGTTGCTGCTGCTGAACCTCGAGTGGATCTTTTGACACTAAATACAGTGTTCCTGGTGAGCCAAGAGTGGAGGCTCTAGCATGCCATACTAGAGTTATTAATCTATACATAAAAAAAACACTTCAACTTTGATTTTCCCTTAACATTTATGTAGCTTTCAAGTGAGAAAAATACATTTTTCAATACTATTTGACAGTGTCATGTACATATTTTGAATCTGCTGGGTGCTGAACCTCATTGCTCCATTACGCATTTAATGTGTCACATAATCAAACTCCATTTTTATGGCACTATTACATCAAATAGAAAACATCGAGATCATGCATGTCAATATCTTATACACATTTCCCTGTAATTCAATTCGCAGGACACATTCGGGATCTTTGGATACTTGTGGATGCTCAAATTGTAAATACAGTCATGTAGATTTGTTTATCAGTTATTGATGTTCCTTATTTTCCCATACAAGCTCACCCATACAGCACACATTTGTAATGACAAACCCATCAATGGGACCTGCAGGGTTGAAGAGATTCAGGTATCATCCATCAATCATCCATCAATTCTCTTTGCCGGCAGTAGTAACAGTGGGCATTGCAGTGGACCATGGTGGTAAAGGAAAGGGAGTTTAACCGCAAGTTTTCAATTTACTCGCCGGTCTTTGCTCTAACCCTAACTTATGATCAGGAGCTTTGTGTTGTGACCAAAGGAATGAAATTGTGGACCACATTTAGGTTTGTCCTCCGGGTGCTGGGCTCACTCGCGGTGATTCTGGACGCAGCTCGGAGATCTGGGAGGATCTCAGCGCTATGAGGATGTGAGCATGTTCACTGGAAACTTCCCTTTGGAAGCAAACCAAGCCTGGCTGGGGAAGAGGCTCCAGGGTAGGCCGAGGACACAGTGGAAAAAAGAACATCTGCAAGCTACTCTGCTTACCTTATTTGAACCTCAACCCTGATCCAGATAAGTGGCAACAAAATTGATTGTAGAATAGATGTGTTGATGCTTGGATGGATGGAATATTAAAGCATAGAGGAGTAGAGGAAATGTCCTCCTTCAGCGCTACAGGTGGTAATCTCTTGAGCATTCAAAAAATGATTGTGCACTCAACATCTCTCCAAATTGAATGGAGTTGAAAAGGACTACAGCCACCCAAACATGGATGAAATTCTACAGAAATATTATTCAACTGAAAAAAGAGAGCAGATGCCTTTTCACGCAGGCTACAACCAGGTATCATCAGGAATCGTGTAATATTGCCCGTGTACGGCAGTCAGGTTTATTGGAGCAGGAGCGAGCTGTCTAGACAATGGCTGACCTTTCTGTTATGACCAGTGTTTCTGTGCATTTCAAGGCTATTTGCTTGTTTTTGCATAACGTGAGCTGACTGGTTACAAGACTTGACCTTTTTTCTTTCACAAACAGCGTTCTACTCTCTAACTACTGGCTTAAGGTGCTTTCGGCAACATTTGTGGTGGAGCAAAGATGCAATTGCTGTAATAACATAACTGTTTTTCAATAAATAATAATGGTGGTGTAGTAAAATGACATCCTATGGGCACTTTTTGTTACTTGAACTTTGCCTCAACTCTGTGAGCTCTTTATTCTTATATGAAAATGTGGATTCATAATGTATGTTATCATTATTTTTTTATGGGAGCATGTGGGAGGCAGACTGTTCTGAGTTCATCATCCAGCAGGAGATCGACATACAACAGAAGTGAAATTGTCTGATCCTTTCAGCCGAAGCACGGTCATTCTGTTCCAGGGACATAACAGACCCAGGTATTCGCTCTCAGGGTGACATCGGCGAGCAACCTTTCCAAACTTTGCTTCAGCACATGACCCTGATTGTCAAGTGGGATTTGGTGTTTTTGTTTGCCTTGCCATGTTGCTGTCAAAATCTGTTTCCCTCCTCTCTGTCTGGAGTTTGAAGGACACGCAGTTGGTCTTTCCCTGGCTCCACTCCAGCACCACCTGTTGAGATAATGTTGCTTGCTTGACCCATCACGCACGACCACACCAAACACACACATGCACTCACGCACACACACACACACACACATAGTCAGTTTTTTGCTGCACATTTTAAAGAAAAAATGATCTAAATGACAATGGAGAAAATGAGAGGTAGAAACTAAAAATTAAGAAAGTAGGACATACTAGATATATGTAAACATAAACCTATGTAAATAATATATGACACATATTTTATGGTATTAAAAAAACCTAAGGAATTAAGGGAGCATGAAAATAACTGAGGAATTATACATTTATGAGGGAATATGCAGCATATACAGAATATAGCAAATGGAGAAAAAGTACCGGCATATAACAGCGTCTGCAATATATACAGGATATTGCAAAATGTGCATTGTATTTGCAATATCTAGAGAAGAACATATACATTCAGTAGTCACTTTATAAAGCACACCTGCGCAATCTAATACAATCCAATCCAACTGTTGTGCCATAAAGTTTTGTTTTCTGCTGCCTATAATGCTCAGCTTTTCTGTTTGTCACAGTAATAGAGGTGTTCATTCAATTCTATGGTTGGCATTGAGCTCATAGTTAGTCCTGCTGTTGGACTGGACTGCATTTTATTGAGAGGTGTTGCTAATATTCTGTCCCCCCCTTATATATATAACTAGGGAGGACAAAAAATTAGAAACACCTTTCAATATAAAGTAGTCCAGTACAAAACCTCTGCAAACTACAACCTCAGTAATAAACATACAATTAAATTTACACATTCTCCACAATGTCATCAAAAACTGAACATGATAAATTCTGTTTAAAGGTAGAATTTCTGGCAGAGCTGTTGCACTGAACTTCATCAGACTGTACAGATGGACCTGGTAAAGAGGCCACTGAGGGTAAATGTATATGTAGGTATGTAGGCATGAATTATAAAAAACTAAACCTAATAAATGAACTTTACTGATGTAAGTGATTGTCCAACAGGGTGTGAAAATTTGCATATGTTGATTTATGACTTTCTTGTCAACACAGCCAGATGGATGAGCAGCCTATATTGAAAAGTGACAGTGGGCCACGCACAAGTGTGCATTGTCGTCCGTTTACAGTAACAGGACATATTTGCATCGTATTATGTAGCGCAAGTAGTGCAACTGTCAAGAAATATGCATCAAGTCATCAACAATATACAGAGGATGTACTGAATGTCCATCATCAGTCTTATTAACTAAGAAAAAGCCACAATACCGACGATTGTTCTATGTCTTTAATGCACCATATCATTTCCAGTAAGGTTGCGAATTGAAATCAATGATGTCCAGATGTTTTTGTCAAAACTAAAAAGAATAAGAGACATCCCGGACACCAAAAGAAAAAGACATCAGCTCATGCAGTGTACAGCATTTCTTGTGAACAGTGTCACCTTACTTTCACATTGCAAATACATTCAGAGATCAAATTAGTTCTGCAGCCCTTCCAGAACTTGTGCAGTATTATCCTAACAGAAGGCAGAGATGGTGTTTACTGTACACATGAGTTTATCCCGCAGCCATTCAGCGAGATAGCTCAGCTTAGCCTGCAGGAGATTTATAACAGGATTACTAATCAAACACTTGGGGAATTGCCCACACTCGCTGATGGCTTTAATCTGAGGATTTACTAGCCATCTAGCAACACTTGATGTTTAAACTATATTCTTACAGATCCGTTGGCCCTGTGTTCTCTGCTGTGAGATGCACACAAACTGAGTGCTCTTGCAGGCCTCAGTTGATACAAATCCAGTGATATCGAATTTTCCACACTAGTGAACAGAGAAATGTGGATGATAGCAGACTTCATTCTAATTTTCATTGGTGTGTAATGGCACTCCTTTAACAAGGTTTGAGCACGCTTTGGAGTACAGGAATGCCATAGCTAAAATGTGTACGAATTGAATTGGAAACAATCAGTGAAGCTTTATAGCATCTTTCACACAAGATTGCAATACAAGGGGTTTCATAACAAGACAAGAAAAACAACAAGAAATCAGAAAATTGAAATATTAAACATACATATAAGGGACTAAATTATAACAGAACACTTAGATTACATGGATAATTAGATTTCATGTCTTAACGGACTATACCAGTGATTTTGAAAGTTTGCCCCTTTTACTACAATTAATAATTTATTTTACATTGCAACAGTCTTTTTGCAAATCATTAAAGATTCCACAACATATACTCAAAATGCCTCGATTTTCGAACAAAGTGGTCAGCGTTTATAAACAGAACAGATCATTTGCTGTTTCCCAAGGGGCTTTTTTCCAGCAGGGAGACCGTTTCATTCTACCCGATTTCAAGCAACTCAAGTGACCAAAACACAACAGCACCACTGCTTTTAGGAAAACAAACAATGACCAAGGAAGTTCACAGTCTTTGAAGTTTTTTTTTTTTTTTTTAACATGGTGGAGTAAATGGATAAAAGGGAGGGAAAGTGATATCCGAGATCTAAAATGTGACTGTTTGCTTTGGGCAAAGATTAGCACAAATCTGGAGTGTTTGTTAGGCTAAACATGCAAAATCGCTGGTATGGTCCTTTAAAATATATAGAGGACACAGCATCATCCTGTCATAATTAAAAGCACTACAGTGGGTAGGATTGGCCGAGATAGAGTTGAAACAGTTAAGCCATTATATGGTTGTCATTTCGAAAGGCCACATCAGCCGTGGGCAGAGATTTCACATACAAACACTTAAAGCGTCTTGGTAACTGTTGAACGTTAACAAATGTCAGCACTTATGTTTTGCTGGAGAGGATGCAGCTACGGCAGTTTCAGCCTCGGCTCGACATCTGTGAAGAAGGCACTTACTCCAAGCAGCTGTTTAAAGCTGTGTAAAAGACACACACAAGGATAGGACAGCACTTTGAAGGAGAACCAGTCCTCCAAAATAAGGGAGTAAGGCGATCTCCTATGGTCAGACAGCGGAGTGGAGGCTCAATATAAACATAATTACATTTCTGATAGAAACACGCCACATCTCATCAGTCATCTGACGAGAGGGAGGCACGCTTGATTCGTTTTGTTGTTCGTCCAGAAAGCACAGTGGGGATATCGCATCACCCGCTTATAGTATTTAGGCTTCAACTAATTGGATAAATTGGATAAAGCCTTCGACCGCACCAAGAGTCTACACCACATCTTCCCACCCACATGCTTATCCGCAATGAAATCCTTCACACGTTTGAAGCATTTCATATTAAATGTTTTGTTCTGTTTGAATAGTTTCATATCTTTCCGTTTAGTCGTCTCAGTTCATTGCTTAACACTGCTCGACCGTCCTTCACTATTATTATAGCTTCAAATACACTTGTAGTGACTTCCTTTGTACTGAAAATATACAGCGATGGTATTTAAATCAAAATGTCTCTTATAAAAAGAATCTGTTAGTGAGAGTACAAGCATTTGCCACATGATCTACATGGTTTATTTCAGGTGATTTCTGGGTTACATATGATATATAAGCACCATTAATGCTGCACTAAATCCCTTCTAGGAACATCCAAATCCATTATTTACACTCCTTGTGTGTTGTGTGGGTGGCACTAAACTGGTACCTGCTCCCTAGCCAGTGTAATGAATGGAAACGAGCAGAAATAGTCCATTGTGTGGGGAATAACAGTGAACATACAGTATGTACCATTTATGAGTCACAGGCAGAAAGAGATACTGCAGTTTTGTTAAACAAGAAACTTTACCGTTATGGTCTTAAGAGTTTAATCTCAAAATCAAATCTTACACAACAGAACATTTTTTATTAAATGCCACATTGAGACGCTCCAACTGCCACTGAGGGTCTTAGCCAGGTCTGCACATCAATCCCCATACACAGCCACTGTCCAGAGGCAAAACCATACAGTTACATGTTGAAGTTGAAACTGTAATGTTAGTATTTGTAGCACAGAATCCCTATGGAAAATAAGAATGGACTTTGCAACAAATGCTTACTTACTAGCTATACTACATTTTGATCCACAAAATAAAAAACATTGCTTCAAGCAAAATGCTAATCCTTATGGAGGGGGAATTACAAGAGCCTTTGCCTGTAGCCAGCAACAAGAGAAAAACAACTTACAAATAAGCAACTAACTACCTGTGAACAACAAGTGCTAGGCTTCCAGTGCAGTGATGTGAAAACTGTGATCATTTGAATGTACAACACATTGCATTGTACTCACTCCTCCTTGACATTTCATTTGCAAAAGTTGATATTAAAAGCTACTCTAAGATAAAGGAGGAAGAGGAAAGTTGTATCCATAGAAATTACAAAACAATCCAGTTCCAGGCTCTCAAGTGGATTACAGAAGTTAAAGAGCCTTTATTCTGAGGGCTATATTGTTAAAAAAAAAAAAATACTTCATAATGAGATATATAGCAATGCAAATCTGCAGGAACTGCTTTCCTCAAGGTGTCTGAACACACACACCAGCAGAAACTAATACATAATCTGATTCACAAAGCTATATTTTACTGTATCTACAGAGCAGATATGCACATGAAGACACTCTACTGTGTAGCTGTGTCTTTATATGTCTTTACAGCCAGTGGGTGTATTTGAAAAAACAATTTATAGAGAACAATAGAGAGTAAATACATACGTGATGGGTTTTGACCTCAGGCTAGAATATGTGTCATTTGAAGGACATGCGCATTGTGAAATAAGTTATTAAAACTGTCAGACATGACGCATTAACTGTGTGTAAGATGACACAGCATTAAGCAATCAATACATATTGTGTGTGAAACTCTGTGAACTAATTGTCCAAAGTTAAAATTAATTTCACAATAAATATTATAATCAGTTGCAAAATGATCTGAATCTTTGGGAACTGGTTGCTTTAGGTACATTTAAAGTAATCCTTAATGATTTGGAGGCAGGCACATCTGGCTGCAGATGTTTTGACTGAATCAGAATGCCTATGACCCATAATGTTGACGACTTGATGGCTGGTGAATATTTTTGATATTTTATAATTCTGTAATTTCCTATATATATATATATATATATATATTGTATATATTCTTGTATGTCTGCAACCCTGATGTCTGTCCTGCTGCCTCTTGGCCAGGGCGCTCTTGTAAAGGAGATTTTTATATTTATATTATGTATACTGTGGTTTAGCTGTGTTTTTTTAGTGTGTTATGTTCATATGAAGTGGTTATTGAAATTATAGTGTATGCATGGGAATTTATATAAAGATCTCATGAGTGCCCAGGTGTTTTGGAGCAAAGTGTGGCACATCGAAAATCAAATCAGGAAGTTTTTATTTTGCTAAAGTTTTTTTTTTTTTTTTTTTTTATGCAGTGCTCACAAAATCGCTTTAGTTTTGCAGTGACTTGTTTGTAAAGAAGCAGCAACAAACATTATCTTCAGCTGTCTCTTTCACGGATATGCTGTCGGACTCAGGCAAACCACCTGTCAAGGGATGGAGGGATGAAGCCCAAACAAACAGGGATGTTTTGTATGTACTACATTTGCTTCTGATGCATTAAAGACATTGTGTATCTGTGTTTGCTGACAGCAACAAAAAGCCAAAGGAATCAGACCTGAAGAGATGCTGCTTTCCATGCCATTTGCCAGTGTGCTGTTTGATCAAATACGATGGGCCTTGCCAAGATTTTCTAACCCACACGGTGTCATGGAAAATCAGGTCAGCTCTGAAATATCCACAATTACCAAAATACCATGCAGGAAGCCTCTTCTAAGCTGTTTAACTGAGGGGATCAGCAGCGTGGAATGTGCTCAGGTCATCGCGGTGCATAATGTGTTTGTACATACAGTTTGTCCTGCACACCCCACCGACAGTCATGACTAACGGTGACTTGTTTTTGTGTGCATGCATGTAACTCGTGTGTGCGGTTGTGTTTGTGTACATGCTGCTGTGAGTCTATAGTTGTTTGTGCGTTCCTTGACAATCTGAGGTGTAGCAAAGGGCTCAGTCTGCAGCAGCCTGTTGCTAGGTTTCCCTGCACCGTACCTGGCAGAGGATAAATCAAGCAGATGCTTTTCTCTCAGGAAACGGCCCCTGCATTTGGGTTTTACTTGGTGGCAGTATCAGGATTGAACGCAAAAAATGGTTTGATGAGGGTTTGATCACCTTCCTGAAAGCCCTCTGCATGTGGGAAATGTTATTTACACAGCATACATTTGTAGCGCTGACACAAGATAAATATTTGTCATTCTTTTTTGCTATCTTGGCTTCCTTGTTGCTAATAATCAATTTTTATTCTGTGACCGAGTTATGAATGTGCACTTACAGTGTTTGCTCATCTCTTGTGTACACATTGTCACTCAGTACAGTATTTAATTAATCTGCCTGGCTGGTTTTATACATATCTGTGTAATTTCAAGGCTGCTGTATACATGCTGCTGTCTGTTTTCTTTTTCATGTGGCTGCTTGTATTGGCCAGCTCTATGTTGATTTGTTTTCCAACAGATTTGCATTGAATTCATGGTTGCACATTTCCAGTAAAAATGAATGAGGAGCTGATTGAACACACTGCTTGCAGTCACTTTGCATGCAAACCGGCCAAAATGTTCATCTAATCAAGCTTCATATTGCTTCCTGTTGAACAGGAAGTATCCAGCCATTCAAGTTCTAAACTGAATTAAATAAACCTCTGTTTTGTTTTGTTTGTTTGTTTTTTTTTTTGTTTGTTTGTTTGTTTTTTTGTTGTTTTTTTTATCAGAAAGAGCAAAATACTATACAGAGTGACAGCTGTCAAATTTCATCATAAAAATGCAACACAAGTGGGTTTTAGCACATGAGTGAAGACACACTTTCCTCAGAGGCTGTTGGCAATTGCTTGTTGCCATTCATCATCACACTTGTGTATCACCATGATGTCTCTTTTAAAAGGCGTTCACTTCAAAAATGGGCTTTGATTTTGCCTCCAACCTTGAGAAACTGGCCTAAGATTAATATATCTCCAGGTAAAATACACAAGTTTAGGCATCATACTGTGGTCTGGATCAGACCTCTCAGCAAAATTGCAGTCATATCCAGACATGGTAGCTTATTCCATTTCTTATAGCTTCAGGTGGGGCTCATTTCTCACACCAGTAACTCTATCTTTGCAACACAGAATTATATAGCATCTCAGACTATCCATCCAGAGCTGACAAATACATTCTATAGATAAAACATATATAAAGTAAACAAATAGCTATATAACCATATGGAGCCCTGCAGAACTAAGCTACGGAGCCCTAACAGTAGCTGAGAGAGTACTTGCAGAGGCACTGAGACCTGTAGAGGCTAAATGGCTCTTTGGACAACAATGTGCTGGGACCCCTTGGGTGCACGGAGGCGTGGCCCCCATATTGGCTCCCATTCTACCTCTGATGTAAATATTAAACTCCTTTGTCATCTGGTTCAAGCAGGGAACATCTCAGTTAATTGAAAAAGCACAGGGGTACAAGGTAAACAGATTAGCCTCTTCTCTCCAGAGGTGCCCGCTTACTGTACACTCTTTTTTTTAAATGAATGACTCAGCTATTTGAGGCCTGCCTCTAGCAAAAAGAACTTAATGTCTCCTATTACTGTTACGCTTACTGTCAACATCCTCGAGGGATAACCTTTAAGTTGTTTTTTGAACATATTTGAGCTGCATTCTAAGATTTGAAGTTCCAAAGAAAACAAGGGCTTTGTAGCCAAGGCACATTGAAAAAGGAATCTTGGTTGTATCTTGTATGTTGTATGTGTTAAACCCAAAGCATCAAAATTTCAAGCAAGATGAATAATTAGCGGTGCTTTAAGTGTATTCCATACCTGGGCAAAAGAAGCAAGCCTGGAGTTGGGATCTAAGTTTTACTGATGATAGCACTCAGCAAAGTTTTCTACTGTGGGTGAAGTTATAATTTTCATTATAAGTTTTTTCCTCATTTATCCATGACCAAAGCCTTTCCCTAACCTTCACCATTCCTTAAGTTTCTTACCCTCAACCCTAACCTTTACCAAAGTTGTTTTACTCGACTAAAGTTAACCTTTTCATGTGACAGACAGTGCATGATGTTTCCCCACAGGGAGCTCCAATAGTTTTATATTCCCAAAGTGTAACTGTTTCAAGCAGATGACAGCCCCATTTCCCCACAATCCTATGTTTCCTCAGCAGAACAGAAGAATAATAAATTTACTGTTTCATAACAAAAAATAGTCATAATCTGGCTTGTTAAGTAAATATTATCTGAAATGGTGTTCATGGTCAAGCTGCCTCCAGAAATACTTTCTTATTAACGCACACTTTGAATTAACATTACAAAACATTAACAACATTGTCAGCTGTATCGGAGTGATCATTAGCCACTTACATTAACATTAAACATTAACAGCATACACACTCCTACATTATGTCCCCTCAAAATAAAAGGAAGAATTTCCATCATGTCCATGTCCTCTGGTATATTTGCAAAAATGCATAAACTGATAGTACATTCAGTAAATGTGTGTTAAATGGTGTTTGAAAATTGTGTGTGGCAAAAAAATAAATAAAGTGCCCTCGGAACATAGTTAGAGGTAAGGCGCACATAATCTGCATCTCAGTGTCTGCGCTCATTTCATGAAATGTTATGAGACGGTTGGAAATGCTCTATTCAGTTGTGTTGAGATGATGTTGATGGTTTATTATGCAAATCTGTTGTTTACTACTGCAGCCCAAGAGCTGAGGTTCTCCAACAGAGGGTGTCCTGCATTACATCCTGACTGCACCCTGTGGAAGTTCTGCTAATTTTTCAGTGTTAAACCATAATTGGTGTTAAAGCAACATCAACCAATATGAATAATAATGGGAGCCAGGGGATGTAATTTCTGTTTTGTCTCTCCTGGCGCTCTCTCCATATCTCCGAGTGTAGCTTTTAAACTAGATCCCCCACTGGGCACTGGACACTTTTTTTTATCAGCCTCCTGACATCTAGGGAATAATTACTGAGTGTCAGGAGGTCCGCTATAGCTGATGGACAGGCCATCTGTGGTGTGTTCCTATCTTTATTAGCACAATTCAAGCAGCAGAAGGAATGGCAGCCATGTGAAAAGCAGAACTGAATGACTCTTTCACCGGCACAGGAATAGAAGGGCAGAGCTGCAGCGCCCGCAGTCACGAGTGACAGTTGCTATAGTGTCTTGTCACAGTATGTAAATCAGTTGTCACATGAAATTTGCAAAGTAAATCCCACATGTTCCTCGTGCAATAGCAGGTAGATTGCATGCCATGTATGCTGGCAAAATGTTAATGAATCATCAGTGCTTGTGGAACCGAGATAAGCAACAGGGTTCTTGGAGATGTTTGTGAGGAGAAAAGACCATTGCTTGAACCGGAGATCTTTTGTAGTGCAGTAATGAATGACACATTACCAAGCAGATATGTAGATAGATAGATAGATAGATAGATAGATAGATAGATAGATAGATACATACATACATACATACATACATACATACATACATACATACATACATACATAAAAGGCCAGTAAGTTGGAATTACTGGAATTAATCAGTGGAGGTGTGGGTGGGTGGACTCAGGGGCAGGACCCTTGAGGACCCTGCCACCGGAGTCCTCATCTCATTAAAGGATCACCCTGACAGGTATGTTACATAAGAAATAAAGAAATAACAAAGCAACGTGACTCCCTGACCTCATCAGCAGGGAGCCGAATGATGAAATATAACTGGCATAACATCTCAAGCCTCAGCTCCGCGCTAATGAAAGGATCATTCTTCAAAATTGAACTGAGCAAATCCTGAGGGCTTTACTTTAGTGGGAGAGGTTGAATCCTGTCACTCCAGCTCTTCTTCCCCGCCGGTAACTCAAAGCCATTCATTCCCTCCGTACAAAATATTCGGATTGCTAATTTTGTGTAGTCAGCCTTCATCTCTTAATAATTAATGTTTTCTCTTGCACCAGTATTGTAATAATATGAATAATAATGCCCCACCATTGTAATAATATTAACAATGATTTTTTTTTTAAAAAAATTAATTGGTGTAATCTGCCGTGATTACATGCAAGCAATTGAGAATAAGAGTGAATGAATAATAACTGTGGAGTTTAAACAGTAACAGTTATCATGTCATGTTAGCTCCTTCTTCTCCTCCTTACTTCCTTGTCCCTCAGGAATAGGAGAAAGCTGCTGAAAAAGAAACAATATGTCAGTACATAAAAGGAGATACAATAACATGAAAGGAAGCAAGGTGAGGCAGAGACAAACAAGCATTTACAAAGACAGTTACGTCTGGCTTCATTTGTCCTCATGCTGCTTTTCCAGGTGTGGGTGGCCCCTGAGGCCGACAGCTTTGTTGTTATGAGACTTCTTGCTGCTATTGACAAGAGTTTCATGGCAAAGGGTCAAAGACAGATTGTACCTTGCCAACGGTCTTCCACTAGGTTCTCCTCGCTCTGGATATTGTTGCTGTGTAGAGAGGCATTACGCTGTGATTGGCCGTGATTTTTATTCCAAAAAGTGAGCCAAATATTAAGTGTTCAGCATTTTGACTGCCTGTTGATTGCTAGATGTTGACTCTGGACATGCTTTCCCGCAAAAACTGGCTCTGCTGCAGGTTATTGCTTTCTTCCACATAGTTCACCATGCAGGACAACTGCGCCAGCATTTAGGACAGACAAGCACCTTATGCTTGAATTGTGCTGTACTTACACTACTCTGTGTTGCTGTGACCCAAATGCCTCCATATCCATTGAAGTGCAACACCAGATACACTTGGCCTCAGGTTGGCACCTCACTCTTGCTTTAACAAGAACCATTTGACACTAAAAAAAAGCAGTGTTGGTTTCGACTCTGTTATGTCCAACCCGCTAAATAAATAGCCTTGCTGTAAGGTTGTGTTAGAACTTTCAGGCAACAAGGTTTCCATGGCCACTAAAATCATAATGTTGCAGCTCACATGGGGACATTGTCCCCAGAGATGAAGCTACATCGGCTAACACTTTGTAAAACCAGAATGACAACCGGCTTTACAATTAAAGCTTTCAACAGCACAATTATCTTCTCTTTAAGCAACAAGATGAATATGTCAGAATTATATGGAATATGCGCTCAGAAGCACAAAGGGTGTGACAAGGTTGTGAGAGCTCACTGGCATGGTTGACATGGTAGCTACAGCCCTAATGCTGTAGGCTGGAGGGTACAGGGACACTATCCCCTTAGACTGGATCTTTAAGAGGATAAACCTTGTGAGAGTAGAAGGTAAGGGAACATGAGATATGTTACACCAGTTCACCCTATAGCCACCCATGAAGTCAACTCATCCATAAAGCTACAGCATGCTGAATTAACAGATCGCTCTACAATAAAGAAATATCAAAGCTGTCTTTTTGCTGAAACTGTGAGTTCTATGTATTTATTCAGGACAAGTTGTGAAAATATGACTCTGACAAAATCTAAGTATTTTAACATTTTATTTAGTTCTAGTGTGATGCCAGTCATAGCTCATTCTTTTTCTCAGATACAGATACAGATACAGATACACTCTCAGATACAGTGATGCAGGTACTATATCAACTGGTGCTTTGTTTCCTTAAGGTAAGACATTGGAAGCAAACAGGATATTTCACACTCACTGCCAAAGTGCTTCTACAGAGGACAGAATCAGAGTAAAGAGTTTTCCAATAGCCTGTCCATGTCGTTTCCTGCTCTGTTTCAGAGTGTGTGTTGTCATTAATCACACACTGAGGTGTTTCAAAGTGAAGTCTGGCACCAAGAGATGCTCAGGAAGACACAGTCCTGTCATTTCCCACCATCAGGCCACATGTCCACAACATGAGCACAGTCCAGACAGTGGATATGGTGGCAAACTTGCTATGTCCTTGTGCACTCCAGAGATGATGAAAGCAACTCTAGCTCCACCTGCTGGTGGATCTGTCTATAACAGCATGTCTGTTTCACTCCATTTCAACATCCACACCGCCCCCTGCTGTGAGGAAGGAGAAAATGATAACTGCTGAATTTATAAAATGCATTTATTAATTTATTAACTAACAGATGATTATACAAAAATGCCTGGAAATAAATATTATCTTTGGGGAAAAGTATGACTTTTGAACAGAGAGACATGCCCGTTTTTGAGATTCACTGTCTGCTAGCCCTGTAGGAGGACAATGCTATTTCAGGTAACATGATGTTGACTTTGTTTAGAATGAGCTCCTCCTGTAAGGAAAAGTAACAGTGCAACTATTTAGTTCAGTCTCCACGGTATAGTTTGCTTGGATAATGTGTTGGAGATGATGGCAATGCATGTTTGAGTCATTTTAAACCTTTGCATACCTCTCATACTATAATTTGCATTAGTGGATTAAAATACAGTTTCTGTTTGTTTTGTTTAGTTTAGTTTTGTTTTGTTTTGTTTTTGTTTGTTTGTTTTAAAAATGTTTTTTTTTTTTTTAAAAAATGTACCACCAATGCCTTTGCAGGAACTAAGTCAAACAGCCTTGTTTTTAAATGGACCATAATGCATTTTGCATAGTGCCATTACGTTTTGAAACCAATAAGGGTCATGGGTTTTTTCCCATAAAGAAGCATGCACTTATTCAACTGAAGCTGAAACACTAAAATTGGAGTTGGAGTTTTCATATTATCACTGGCATACATATCAGTGATGATACGCAGTAAAACAAGTTTATGTGCTAGAAAGCAAAGTGGAAAGACTCTACATCTGTTATAATTTCTAACCTTTACATTGAATCAGTTCACATGAAATGAAAGTAGATTTGGACTGACTGCAGTGCAGCACTGTATTTGTTACAATGCAAGTTTCAGTCTGTCTGCGTCCTCAGGCAGACAGCAGCAGCAGACTGTTCGAAGCAGCTGATGGAGGAAGCGTTGGATTCTTGTCCTCTTGTTCTGTTTGACCTCTGAAAAGTAAAAGATCACAGAGCAAAGTCAGAGCCTGGACTCTTCTTGGTGGAAGCAGCCATCAGCTGCAGCGTGAACGGGCCTGAAGACTCAGACACAAGTCAGAGAGAAGAGCTCCTGATGTGGTGTCAGAGGACTGTCCAGCTTCTGCTCCTCAGTGTCGGCCAGGCAGGTGGTCCGGCCCTCCTGCACTGCAGACATGGCAGCAGCTTCAGCAGGAGGCTCAGAGGCTCCAGAGGAGCTGAAGCACCAGCAGAGTCCATTTCTGGGTGCTGCTGTGTTCTCCTCCAGGCTGGGCTCCTCACACCAACGTACCTCAAGAAGGGTGGAGCTCACAGTGTCATCCACTGCGGCTGGGTGGCCACAATCATCAAGTTCCAACTAAAGAGGAAGACAGGTAGGTTTAATTTTTAGAAAATGAAATTGTTATGAGTTTTTTTGTTTGTTTGTTTGTTTGTTTGTTTTTTTACTTAATAGTGTCTTCTGCTGTTACTCTATAATTTATGTGAACAAATCCTTCTACCTGTTCTGCACTGAGCTCTTCCAACATTTCTGCATGTTCTGAAGCTTCAAACAGGACAGAAATGTGCTCCACCATGGTGGAAACAATGTCGCTCAGCACCTCTGGGCTGAAGTGCTTCAGCTCCTCCACCAGGTGGTCAGTGGTGTAGTTATCTCCTGGATGGAGAGAGCCGTCTTGTCCCTGAGGGAGCCGGAGAAGGGGACCTGGTCAAGGACAGCCTTGGTGACCCTGATAGCCAGGGGGCTAAGCTGCATAGAGGGAATGATGCAGGAGATGCTTGGTGGACGCAGACAGAGGCCCTGCAGCTCTTTGGGCACCACCTGCATGGCCTCCTCCTGGAGGCCAAGGAGGCTGGAGCCGGGCTCCTGCTGCTGCCTCTCCACCAGGCCCCTGATGGCTTCCTCAGCCAGACACATGATCTGATCACGTTGCCTTTCAGTGTATCATACAGTCAGCACCACATGCTATCACTGTGTAGTCTGATAATGTTCTTACTGACTAATGATGTGACTCATTGAAAACAGGGACTGTCTACCACTGGGGAGTCAAGCCTCATTCAGGCTTCAAACTCTGTATCCCTCATCTTCATGCTCAAGTTTACCAGCCATGTCTGGAACAGGAAATGAGAGGGACTGTTCATATTTTACATATTTGCAGGTTAAATATACACATGCTGTGTTGCATTCTGTTGTTGTGCAGCTGTATCTGGCACTTTTAGCCCATAACAACCAGCATGAGGAGAGGCTGGACCTCACTTTCTTGCTGGTCCTCAAGGAGAACCTCCACAGTCTTCAAACAGAAAGTAAACAAAAAGGCTTTCTTTACTTTTGCTCTGTTCTCCACTCACTACAAACACATGAACTTTCCATGAGCAGAGTTCCTGACAGACTGAATGGTAGCCAAGTGGTTGCCAGTCAGTCCTATCCTCAGCTGACAGACGGGACAGGAGCCGCTTCTGCTGCTGAAACCTCAGCATCTGCACCAGCAGCTTTTGCTACAAGAAAATAGAACAAATCAGAGGTTTTACACATAAGAGACATGTGACCAGAATTCATCAGGCGTTTTATTTTGTTGAGAGCCTGAAACAAAAATCAGTTCTTACCTGTGAGAGAAAATATTTGCTCTCCCAGCAGATCTGAACAGTCTGTTCAGTCTGTGCATAGACTGGAACACTGAACAATATCTTTAAAGGAAATGAGGTCATATCTTTAGTATTTTTTTTTTTTTTAACTACAGCACAAAATGTTTACAATTCAATTACAATACAAAAATTCTCACACATACCTCAATTGGCCTGTAGATGGCCATGCCCTCTACCCAGTCCATGGACATTCTTGTACTGTATGACAAAAGTACGGCAGAAGTACAGGAGCAGCTATACTTTCAAACCTGCAAACAAACTATCAGACAAGTCGATGTGAGAGCAGTCAAAACCAGCTGATCTGTGGGCTACAAATGAACCAGTGAAGTTTGCTGTGTGTTTTCATGAAACAGAAACAGAATGGACTTGTTGCTGTTGAGTCAGTGGCAGCAGTAACTCAAACGTCCTGACATCGAGGTACTGTTTGCTTCTGCTGCTCAGGCAGAGACGAGCAGGGAAAATATCTGGGCAACTTGGGCAAGAAGAATCAAGCTGTAATCAAATAAGAAACACTTGAATTGATCTTTAAACCTGTGTTTTGACTTGATCAATACATTACCGGTGGAACAACACCTTTATTGACTGTGATACACTGTGCAACATTTTAGTTAACAAAGCAGAGCAACACAGGCAATGTAGATACACAAACAACTTTTTAAAATTGTTTGTGTATCTGCTGTCTATCTACTGTCTACTGCTGTCAGTATATCAAGGTCCATATTCATCTCTCTAACATATTAACATTACACTGAGTAGCTGTATCTTATAGTACATCCTTTCTGTTTAAATGTTTGATGTTCTCACTTCTGCTGCCTTCAAGGAGCAAAATGGACAAAACAATGAATGGGTTAAAATGTTATAAATAATATTACATTTTATTTGAGTAAAAAGATGGTTAAAAAAACACAGCGACATGAACATTTCTGCTTGAATTTATGATCAAAATTTTGTGCCCAAATAAATTAGGGAACTATTTGTATGAAGTCCGACATTCCCGTTTTTGAGCTGTAGCACTTAAACGCAGCATCATGTCAGGTCAAGATGACGTAATTAAAGAAAGAAAAAGTAATAAGTGCACTCCTATACTGGTTACAATTCAGATTGTTGGTATATAGGATAAACTGAGGTTTCTGATTAGTTTTGTTGATGAGCGCATGCGCAGTGTCAAGCCGGTGGAATACAAATAGGACCTCCGGTGATAACTTTCAAAATAAAGTGGCTTGCCACGGCAAATGACCTGTGAATAATATTGGACATTGCAGTTTCCGTAAATATCCTATATCAGCAATAAATTCGTATTAAATGTCGGCCTATCATTTGTCAAAAAGTAAAGCCAGTAAATAAATAAATAAAGTTCTGATTTTTTTCCCAGTCAGTGAAACAGCTCTCTCATCTTTCATTGACGCTCAGACGTGCTTTTAGGTTTTGTTTTAGATTTTAAGCTTCAGATGTATGTGGCACACACACACACACACACACACACACACACACACACACACACACACACACACACTACAGACATCTATCTATCTATCTATCTATCTATATATAGATTTAGATATTGCGTTATTAAGTAGATGTTTACACCAATAGTTGTATTTTTTTCCACCAAAAAAAAAAAAAAAAAGTTGTTCCCTTTTATTTCGAAGGCCAAAAAGTCTGACTTCCGGTACCACTTCGCCTGTAAGTCTAACTTGACGCCATTTGTAGTCCACTAAAGTTGGAGATGGGAAAAGCCATTCACTGAGAAATTCAATGGAAAGGTGAACGGCAGTGATGAGACGCTGCTGAGAAGTGCAGGAGAGTTTGGAGAGAGGCTGCAGGGTCCTCTGAGTTAACTGTCTGGAAAACGGTAAGTTTACTGAAGTTTCACTCAACTTTTTTTGTTGTTTTTGCGACCGTTTGCAAACTTACTTTGAATATTTATCCAATGGTCGCCGTGGCAAGGCAAACTGACAGTGAGTGAAAAGCCGCTATAATATTCCCATTATAGTCCTGTAGGGGCTTATTGTATAGGATACAGTTTACAGTGAACCTGGTGTACTTTATGGTGTTTTATTATCTTTACCACTTAACTCTCTCTTATTCTATGTCTGTCACCTTTGGGCATCTAGCGTGTCTGGAGTCAGTTTATAGCGACCTTACTCTATAGTTTTGATATACCGTGGCTCCTATCACCGTCATATACGTATAGTTTCGAGTGGAGAGTTTTAGTCTTGAATTTTAGTTGCTGTGATATTTGCCCAGTCCATTTTTTGGATCCCTGTACTGCCCCTACAACAGGTAAACAATATTATCTGCTCTTTGTGTATTTTACAGGTCAAACTTCATGTCCAAGTGCACACATTTCATGTGCAAACATAAATGCTAAGCTAGCTGTCCTTTTCTCAATCCGCTGTACATTCTGCCTTTCACTACATACCTCTCTCTCTCCCCTTGCTGGCCACTAATTTGTCATTAGTTGGTGAAATAGTGCTAGTTTAAAATGCATGTGTCCAGCCATCAGCTGACTAGTCATGACTTGGGTGGTGATGGCATTTAGGAAATAATTCTATTTCAGCACTGATTAAATGATTAAATGTCCAGCTTTTGTGTGATGTGCACCTCTTTCATTTCATCAGAGCTAACTTCTTCATTCGTCTCTGTTGCCAGTTATGAGTTGCAGTGCCCTACACCTCCATTCATATTCCCACCAGCATTTTGGAAAGGCAGTAGCAGCCCAGTTAAAGCATTCCTTTAAAAGGTGCATCTGTGAGTCAGGGTTAAAACTGCTGTCAGCGTCTTTCACTATCATTCTTCCACTTCTCCAGCCCTTGTTTGGGTAAACCTACGTAGTGTAAAGTCGTTCAGGAAAGACCTCCCTCCTGAGGCATTGTGTGACCTGCTGGCAGACCTCCACTGGACGTCTGGCGGTGTTTTGGCTTCCGGGCGCAGAGCTGAAAGCATAAGAAAAGGATTTTTTTTGCTCTCTGACAATAACCATATTTGTAGCGCTGTACTCGCACCACTAATGGTCAGCAGCTGAGAGAGGCCATGCTGCTGAACTTTTGATTGCACAGTTACATCTGATGTTACGCACAGAGAGCTAGGGTGATAAAAGAAGTTTGTGCACCACACTAAAGCATTTCCGAGTGAATTTTTCAGATGTCAAAGAGTCACAAATCAATAAGTCTAATCTCTAAATGCCAAACATTTTCCTCAGGCGGTCCTCGGTCTCATTTGTTTGTTGCTCAGGTAAAGAGGAGCCAATAGCAGAGGCAAAGTCCATTAATAGGGCCTGGTTTGTATTAGCAGCAAACTTGGCTGGCAGTAAATCAGCATAGTTCATGGAGTTATACTGGATAGACCCCAAGGATCTTTTTGCATTGTGTTTTTTACATTTCTTCTTCCATGGACTGAGTTCTTTCTATAGGTCTTCTCAAATGGAAACCTCCCTTTTCTAGGCATTTGCATTCCATACATTCTTTGTGTGGTACTGTGTGTTACTGTATTTTGAAAGATGGGAGGTGTCACTTCAAATCAAGCATAATATATTGCGATGTTGATATGATTCTGTAATGAAACAAATATTTGACTTGATATGAAACATTTCTTGCCTGAGCTGAAATTGTAGGCAGATTTTTTTTTTTAGCCATATAAATTCCAGCATACATTAAGAAAAGTTGTTACTCCATTGTGTTTTCTGTTACAACAAACTGTTAGACTTTGAGTTCTCAGATTTTAGTGCTGTTATAGTGCAGCTGATGCAGGAATTGCTGGGAAATGGCAGTTTGTGATGAAAAGGAAGGCATTTCTCCAGAATCAGTCAGGAAATGCTTCCTGACAGAACAAAGTGAAGGTCATCCTGAGTGTGGGGATGCATCTGCTTCAGTGTTGTTTACGCTTTTCAAGTCTGCACAGCTCATTTGCTATAGGCAATAAGTATTCAAGTAAAGCTTATGAGAGTGTTATAACTCATCCTCTCATATATTGTAACCCAAGTATACGGCAGCAAATTTAAAGTTATACTTTGAATATTTTTCTAGATTTAGAGCCAGTCCTCAAGCTGAAGTGGAGTAGCTCTTAATAACAAAAACAATAAGCAGCAGCTCATCTTACTACACTCTATTGGCTTGCTCTGAAGTTACTCAGTTTCTCCAGTCCCACTTCACCATAACTTCCCTTTTTTCCCTCTCCAATGTGATTTGGACCATGATTTAGTTTGGCCATGTGGAAAAACTGGAGAACCTTGGGATCAGTATCGCTTTGCTACCATGTGAGTCTCTGGAAGACAAAGGGTTGTTTGTGCGTGTGGTGTCCCAGTGTGGCCGCCACCACTGCAGTGAGAAATAAACCACTCGTCTTAGACTGGGCTGATGCCTCTGTCAAACACAGCAACCTGACCTCCCAATAGCCGAGACAAGAAGTCCAGTGAACCATCTTTTAAAGGAGAGTGTAAACAAAGGCATAGTGTTTGTCTGCAGCTTGGCTGTCAAGATGGGATTGACTTCCCAAGTCCATGTCACACTATCCACTTCCATCTGAGTCCTGCTTTTGCTCCTCAATTATTTTTGTAACTGCTTCTTTTATGGTCGCACTAAATTTTACTGCTGTCAGGCCTTAATGCCCGTGGCTCCATGAAGCAGTCCTCAGCTGGATTCTAATCATCTGGATGAAAGCTTTAACAAAAATATAGAGTGTGTAATGCTCTGCCATAGTTTGAAAAGTAGTGAAAGTGCAGTGAAGCAGCTGAATGTGAGACAAGTGTGTGAGCCAGTTCACTTCTGAAAGGCACATCTGTATCACAGCTGGAACTAGGTTATTGGTGCACTAGTATGTGAGGCACCGGCAGGGTGTGTGTGTGTGTGTGTGTGTGTGTGTGTGTGTGTGTGTGTGTGTGAGTGAGTGTCTGTCGGTGTGCGCGAGACCTACCACTCACCATAGGGTCAAGCAATCCAAGCCTGTTTTCTTTTCAAATGTGTTGTCCCTCCCCCTCCATCGCTCCATGCTCAAGTTTGAAGCTCAGAATTGTCAGTGTTTCTCTGAGACAGACAGACAAAAAAAAAAAAAACAGATTCCACCAGAAGCAGAACAGCCAAGCACAGAAATGAAATGTCTTCATAATATGTTTTTACACTATGAGCCTGTACACAAGCCAATTAGCCTCAAAAAGGGACTTAAGGGAGCTGAAATACTATTATTTAATTGGTAGGGTGCAAAATATGAAAAGAGGAGATAGTGGATTTTATTTGAAGAGGCCCTGTGTAGCTTGCTTATTCCCTTTCATTTTTTTGGCATAGCCTTTTTTTTCAGCTATCTCAGCTCCTTAATGTCTTTTGCTTGAGGCTTGATGCCCAGACTGCTTGTTGTGTGCAGCCCCCCTTTCCCCTTTTTTCACAGTGTTTTTGAATTACGCTTTTGAGCAAGCGCACCCACAGTAATCACTAGTTCTTTAGTCAACACAGGCACAGTATCAAACGTTTCTGTTCACAGTTTAGAATATCAACATTTTTGCTGTGTGTTCCTTGGATTGGTGAGATGCAAACACTGCAAAACCTCACTACTCTGAATCCAACAGATGGAGGTTCATGTTCAGACCAGTGAAATATTTGAATGAAAGGAATAAATGGGCAAGGCATTTTCCTAATAAAATGTATGCATTCATATTACAAAAATGCATGTTTGATTTGCAGGTTAAAGTCTCTGTATATTCACCTAGTCACTCCAGTTGTTGCCCCTAGTTAGTTGGATATATTTTGACCTTGTGTCTTATTTTGTTTGGTATGGCATATTGTGCATGTTGTGGCATGTTGTTTGTTCACTTGATCAATCAACTGGGATGTCTGACTGTGTAAAGTTCTTTGAGATGTGATGTGACAGACAGAGAGAAAAGGTGACACAGAGGTCAGTGGGGACGTCAGTACCAGGCATCCAGTGTTTGGTGTCAGGAGGAACTAACCTGCTTAGGAATGTGTGTAGCACTCACTCCTACACCGTTGCATTATCACCCTTTACTGCAGACACCACTTCACATGGCTGAGGATAGGGGCACTAATCTGCGGGCTTCTCCCTGGAAGTTGTGGACAGAAAATTCCTTATGGGTGACCGGCCTAGTCACTGATGCAAATGAAATGGAAACTTTCTCAGCTCAGCCCAGCTTTTTTAAAGGCTCTGGTTATGTGAGTCTGAAGAATGAGCGGAGTTTACGTGGCACAAAGTTTCAGTGCCATTTGTGCGTCATGTCCTGCACATGATTTCATTAGTGTCTGCTTCAAAAAGAACAGTAAGTGCATATGTACTCACTGATTTGATTTTTAAAAGTAATTTTACCCTAAACTCTGAATCACATGCAGACTATTAAGATGTCCTGTTTTCCAGTGAACGGGAATACTCATGAAACTTATTATACACCATTTTTGTGACTTTAATCACACAACAGCAGAGCCAAATTGATAAACTAGTTAGAAAATCATTTGTCAGTATTCGGTGATCTGTTTTATGTTACAACCTCCTCATACTATTCTCTTTGATACCTGGAATCACACTCTGACCACAAGACTTCACAAGATAGTCTGCAATTGAAGAGAAGTACAATAGAGCAGAATTTAAATAGCATGTAGCCTAGCTGTGTTGCTCTAATCATGCTATTTGTTGGTTTCAGCTGACACAGGGAGAGAGAAAATGTTTAGATTCTGAAAAAAAAAAAAAAAAAAAAACCAGCTCTTTCTCAAAAATGGACAAGGTTTAGATTTCTCCCACAGGGTGAAACAGGCAGCTGACCAAATACAGCTTCCACACTAGTTTGAGTGAGAGATGGTTTTCCATCAAACTGCGGAAATACCTGTGAAAGAAAATATATTAGTCCTCCTAAGACATACCCCTGTGGCACTCCTCCACCCTCACTCACCGTGGGAGCTGTAAAATTTAATTGACAAGCAAGCCGTCTTGCATTCAAATCTGACATTTTTGGGTATGGTCATTGAACAATGGATCTGTTTTGTATTAATTTAAGGGGCATGAACTGCAGCCAATACAGAACAGTCAGCTCAGTGTTTCTGGGATTGTTTCATGTATGCAAGTTCATAACAGTAGCTTCAAAAAGTATTCAGGCCTCTTTTTGATTTTTTTTTTTTTTTTTTTTTTTTCAGACCAATGTACATTTCCACATTTGTTGTGGTATAGGCTGAATTTACAACGTTTTTTTGTTGTTTTTTTGCTATCAGTCTACACAATATCCCATAAGGCCAACGTTTTTATATATTTTATATTTTTTTATATTAAAAGTGAAGAAAACTAAAATATCTGAGATCTGATCATTCAGATTATTTGATATGACTTTACAAATTGAGGTCAGATCCGTTCTGTTTTCTTCAATCATTCTTGAGATCTCTAAAATGTGACTGTAGTCCACCTTTGAAAAATTGAGTTGCTTGGACAATATTAAGAAAAGTGCACATATAAGGTGTTTCAAGAAGTACAAAGAAGTCTTCACAGACTTCTAAGATTGAACTTTGTTAAGGCATAGATCTCAGGAAGTGTAGAAAAAAATTGCCACAGCATTCTAAGTTCCTGGGAGCACAGTGGCTTGCGTAACTGTGCAATAGGAGAAGTTTGGAAACACCAGGACTTTTCTCAGTGCTAGCTGTATGGCTAACCTCAGTAACCTGACAAGAAGGGCCTTAG
Source organism: Myripristis murdjan (assembly GCF_902150065.1). NCBI lineage: Eukaryota > Metazoa > Chordata > Actinopteri > Holocentriformes > Holocentridae > Myripristis > Myripristis murdjan. The sequence continues at coordinate 6,963,307 of NC_044002.1, forward strand.
CCAGGGAGGGGACCCACAGCCAAACAGCTACTCTAACAGAATTTCAAAGAGTTTTCAAAGTTCCACGGAGATGGGAGAACTTGCCAAAAGGAGAACCTTTTTCCACTCGTCTTTATTGTACAGTGGGTAGATGGAAGCCACTCCTGAGTAAAAAGGATTGGTGAGCCTGCCTGGAGTTTGCCAAAACGCACTTAAGGACTCTTGAGAGCATCAGGAACAAGATTCTTTGGTCTGATGAGACAAAAATTAAACTGCATACCCTGAATGCCAAGTGGTACATCTGGCAAAAAGGAGGTATTGCTCATCACCTGGCTAACACCATCCTTACAGTGAAGGATGGACGTGGCAGCATTGTACTTTGAGGCCATTTTTCAGACAACTGTTGAAAAGATTGACCTTTCAGTGACCTGAAGAACCCAGCAAAGACAACACTGAAGTGTCTGTAAGTGGCACAGTCAAAGCTTAGATTTGAACCTCAAATCTGGGGGGTGATGTGAAGATTGCAATTCATCAATGCTTTTTATCCAGTCTGACAGAGACTGAGAGGGTCTGCAAAGAGGAATGAGAGAAACTGCCCGAATTCAGTTGTGCAAAGCTGGAAAATACCTAAGGCTAGAAGCTGTAATTATTGCCAAAGTTGGTTCTATTGAATGAAGGTTCTGAATACTTGCATAAATTAGATATTGCCACCATTTACGTTTATTAAACTTGCAAAATGTGTTACATGTTTTTGCTACATCATTGCGAGGTATTGTATATGCATTGAGGAAAAAAATAATCCATTTTAAGTTTAACATAAATTGTGGAAAAATTAATGGTTCTCAATACTTGCCAAGACTGATATGCAGTGTGGGCATCACCGTATTTTGAAAGAAATCTCATTGTTATCCTGAAGTGTATGATTGAAATAGAGCAAAACAGCACTCAAAGCCCCTTGTGTTTACAGCACCCCTTCCCCCCCACTTAGCTTATGTTGAGGCAAGTGGTTTAATTATGCTCTTAATGCCCATTTTTTACCCTGCTGGGTGTGACACTGTGACCCTGGAGTGGGAGGAAATGAAGCAAACCCTGCAGTATTTCACCCGAGTCCCTGCCCCCCTACCATGGGACCTGCTGCTCTGAACAAGTAGACTCTCTGTTAGCATGTTAGTTTGTTTGAGTCTTTAGTTGAAGTGAAGCTCCAAGTGAAGCTCCAAGCACTGTATGCAGGGCATTTACGCAGCATTTCTTACAATGTTTGCTATCTCCCAACATTTTTTTTTCCCACCATGTCTTATTTGAGGTGCTAAGTGTTTAGTTAAAAGAGAAACGTGATAGCTGTTTGAATTCAGTGGTCTAAGGGATACTGTTCAACTTTGTTATGGAAGTTTGACATGCCATGCATGCCAGTACTACGGGCCTGAGACCCCTGGGAGAATAGTCCTATTATTGCAGATAGGAGCCCACCCTCAGCACCCGTGACTGCCTTGCCACCGGAAATAAGGCCTGGGTAATAGGTTGAGCCTGCAGTCCTAGAATTGACTTTGTTGTTTGTCTCTCAGACAGGCATTTTCTGTGACACACATTGACTCCCAGAATAATTTGTGTTAGTAGACATTTATAAATGAAGAATGAAAGCCTGCACAATAACACGATTAGCAGTAACTCAATTCTAATTTGTCCTGTTGGAAATTCAAAAACAACCACAGACATAGTAAACTACTAGCTAAGACTGGCACCTATAACATGGCAGAAATCATTGCTGAGGTCTATGTACAATGATTATGATCACCAAATTAGAATAATTGTTTCATCCTTTCTATAAAAATCCCATGCTGTTTTGTGTTTTTAAACATACTGAAACCACAATCGCCCTATACCAGATGAGTCAATTAAAAGCTCCCATTGCCCATCTACATGGCGTAAATAATTTTCTGATCACACTGTACATTTTGATTTTACTTTACAAACAACATGACCAAAGTACTAATTTCTCAACATACTCATAGGAAATGACACTTCTCTTTTCCTGCTTTGTTTTATATTTACAGAAATTCAAGAATTCCTCTTTGTCACATTTCATGACTAATATTAGCATTTGACTTTGACAGTAGTTCCAAATCTGTGAAAACAGCCTGACTAGCTGGTGACTGGATACTGCACTGGGTGGTTTGGGTGGCCTCTGCAATAATTAGATTTTCAGAAGGCTGCCGAGGATTGGTAAAGGCCTTAACAGACCTTTCTTCTCTTCTTACTCCCTTAACATAGCCTACTTCTCCTTTTCTCTCTCAGATTCACTGAGGAGAGGATGATGTCTGACGCCAGTGAGATGTTGGCAGCAGCCTTGGAGCAAATGGATGGGATCATAGCAGGTAATCAGTGCACACTTGGATATTAAAACACAGTCAAAGCACAGTTTAAAAGTGGGCATGGCATCCTGTGAGGGTCCAGTCACATCTGGAAACCATTGAAGGGAAGGAGGCAATACTAAATGCAAAGGATGGTAAACACTATGACCTACACATTCCACTTGTACCTGCAGTTAATGCAGGCCTCTTTGCTGTGCATAAGGCATAATGCTCAAGTTCTGCTACCAGATCAGTGGCCAGTTCTGCCTCCACTGCATTTTTCCACCATGACAAATAAAATGAATTTTCCATTGTCCCTGCAGTGTTGGAAACTAATGATTATTCAACCTCTGTGACTTTGGAATACAAATGCTGCTTGGGAACTTTTGGCCACACTTTATATACTTGCACTATTGCAAATGAGCACAACAGGCTGTAGTTTCCCACTTTTCCGCTGATGTGGGTAATTATAGCACTGACCTTTCCAGTGGGAGAGAGATGGCTGATCACATGACTTCTCCCAGTCCCCCCTGTTACCGCACTAACCGCAGCCTTCATCGAGCTCTGCTCCCTTGCTACTGTTGGCAAGCCGTGATTGTTTGGATATTTATTTTTTTAGTTCCCTCTGTATTACAACTGTCTGACATCTTCATGGAGTCTGACATTTAAGATAGCCGACAGATGGTGTCCTGCAGATTACGGCTCATGGTGGGAACATCGGGTTCCGTAAACATGCTGGTGCATTTGCTTTCAGTGTTGGGCAAATATGGCATCAATAGATATAATAGGGAATTTAATTGTCAGTATTTGCTTTTATGATGACATATTTTTACTCTAAACATGCTATCTGTAGCATGTCTCAATATTTCTCCCATCTGATAAAGTCCTCAATTATCTGCTCATTAGGTATGTTTGTGTTTGAGTGAGTGTGTGAATTTGTATTTGTTTATGTAGGGGTGGAAAGACTACTACAGAGTACCAGAGTATGGTAGCAGTGCTGATATTTTGCTATCATTTTACTCAATTAGAGGTAAAATTACTGGTAAAATCTGTTTAAGTATAAAGTAGTGCATTATAACTGTGCTCAGACCAAGCTATTGAGTAACCTAAAGAACAGAATGTTCTCACATATGTTTCCCATGCAATGCAAAAAGGAAAGAACCTAGAATTTGAAATATGATCCTTTAATTAAAAACATTATCAAATAAAGTGCATAAACAAAGTGATCTGCAATTTACAGACATGTCAGTCAGTGGTGTGTTTGTTCACACATACTACATTTTTTTCTTCTCCATCATGCCCCAACAGTGTTTTCAGAGCTGTAAATCTAAACTAGTTAAGGCCACAGATTTGGAATCGACTGACTCTCACTTACCTTGTCTCTCTCATTCACAACTCATAAATTGGGCAGTTTCTGGTGTGGATCTTGTTGATTATTGCCCATAAACTTTATTGGATGTGATATGAAATGTAGCAAAACAGTAACACTTAAGTCAAAACATACTTAAGTATGAGTTAATGTACTTGAAAAATACTCAATTTACACAAAAAGGTACTTGCTCATGGTAATGAGTAATTGTAATCCCTTTCTCCTATCTGTGTGTTTTTATATTATTCACGTGGAATATCTTTACTTTAGTCAGCCTCTCCCATCCAGTTCTCCGCTCTCTTTCTCTGCTATTGCCCTAAGGCTCCAAGGCTATGGACTACTCCAATGGGCTATTTGACTGCCAGTCGCCCACTTCACCCTTTCTGGGTGGCCTGCGGGCACTCCACCTACTGGAAGACCTTCGTGGAGCTCTGGAGCTGATGGACAACGAAGAGAGGGACAACCTGCGATGCCAAATCCCAGACTCCACAGCAGAAGGACTGGCAGAGTGGCTTCAGGGACGAATGGTAGGAAAGTCTATCTGGAAAGTCTTTTTTAGTTTTAGTGGTTGAAAATTTCATATGCACAGTATGTTTGTGGTTAGTATGCATGTACAACAAAATGTGCCTGTGTTCTTGGATTTGCAAGAGTAATCGAAGAGACACACTGCTTTCACACTTTGGCAACCCCAAGTGGTACTGAGAAATAACTGAATTTTTGAAAGATTGAAGGACTTTATTTCGTACCTTATCTTACTTGCAGGGGATAGTACTGGAAAAAAATCTTTCCCCAGCAGTTTCAAACCACTGTTTATTGAGTCCAGCTTTGTCTGGACCAGGCGCTTGCCTATTGCTGTTGAGGTTTAAGTTTTGTGTTTTGTGTTTTAATTTTTATTTGTCAATCCTAGTAATTTGGGGGAATATGCCAAATCCACAGGGTTTCAGGAAGTGGGGGTTGGACTCTTCTTTGTTGCAGCTCCAATTTGTGATAGAATAAGACAGGTGTTTTTTTTTTTTTTTTTTTTTTTACATAGAAATCTTGACTTGTGTGGCTTTAAGACCTAGTTACTGTAGTATGCATTGATTATGTTGTGATCTGCTTCGTACGTCTAAATCATGTCCTTGTAACCCATACCTTGACTCTGTTTATTGTAAGAGGTCTGTTATGACATGCTTTGTGAATGATGGAGTTTCTATAGGAGTCCTGCTGGAAATAGTTTCCATCTTCCAAGTCAATGTTGACTCAGACTGAGGCTCATGTTTTTTCTTCCCTCATAGCCCTGTCTCTCCATGTGTGAAATTTGAGAGAGGAGCTTGCTTTTGATTCAATTTCCAAATCACTTGCATGTGAGAATACTATTGACCCTCACATGATTTTCTTCTTACCAAAATCACATACATGTACATATGTTCTTCCTCAAGGGAAAATCATGTGAGCTCATCATTGGGGAAGCTTTACGCATATGTAGTGTGCACCCATTAGGAAATTTATCTGGCTGGAGGCTGGCTGGTATTTCCTTTTGAAGTCGTTAACAAAACCAGCATCTCAACATGACAATCCAAGGCCTTCGTCTTCCTTTCTTTTATCAGCTTTTATCTCAAAAGAGGTGGCAGGTGAACTCTGTGGCTAACAGGCGCAAGAAATGCAGCTATTTGTTCCGACAACACCAGTCTTGGTTATCATTTCAGACCAATGGCCATGGCTCATCTGGTGCAGATGCGGTCTACCAAGAACGTCTTTCACGACTGGAGAGTGACAAGGAGTGCCTTATTCTTCAGGTGTGTAAGATCAAAAATCCCTGTCACAGACATGAGCAAGTTCAAAGAATACAATAGGATTGAACAACTGATCGAAATATTATCAAAATCGCAATGTGGCCAACTGCCCCGGCCTACAAATTGTATTTTACAAATTGTATTTGGTACAGACCCCAGCAAAAAACACACCATCATCATTTCAATAGCTAAAAATGCAAAGTTATGACTCCTGCTAAAATCTTGAATCATATTGCAGTTGCAAAACTGTACTTTTTAAAATTTTTAAACCATATTGTTATGGTAACACATCATTTGAGTGGTTTTGTCCACCGATTAGTAAAAATTAGTCCTTCTTCAGGTTAGTGTTTTAACAGACCAGGTGGAGGTGCAAGGTGAAAAGATTCGGGACCTGGACACATGTCTTGAGGAACATCGGGAGAAACTAAATGCTACTGAGGAGCTGCTTCAACAGGTGAGGCCCCTAAATAATATGCCATGGGTTCTATGGTGTTAAAATGGAGTATCGACATGAAAAGGAATCAACACACAATAATTGTGTCCTATCTGAAAACTGCAACCCCATGTAAGATTCTGTGCGGCTTCACCAAGTGTGCATCTTGTTCCATAGGAGCTGTTGAACAGGACAGCCTTGGAGACCCAGAAGCTGGAGCTGATGACTGAGGTGTCAAGTCTGAAGCTGAAGTTGACTGCTGTGGAAAGAGATCACAGGGACACTGAGGTAGAGAGATTCTGCCTTTGCAGTAGTTCAAAGATAGCTGATTTTTTTTAATTGGAGCTATACCCTTCTTGTCATGTGTGATTCTGAATCTTGGCAGCCATCCAGCCATTGTTAAAAAGTCACTGGATCTGGCCAGAGTTCTGTCTCACTCAGCTGGAGTGAGACCCAGAGATTTGTCATAAGGTGCTGGGTGAACTTCAACAGTCGGGTTTAAACGCCCCCTTTGCTCCAGCAGCTGTTTCCTCCCATACAGCCCCCTCCCTTCCCTCCCGTCTGAAGGGCTAGAAGGCTGTGTGTGTTATAGTTTCCATATACCCTGTCCACTAGCCTACACATACAGTGCATTTGGGGAATACTGTGGTGTTTCCAGGCAATACAACCTCTAGGAAGTAGACTGTGGCAAATAAAACTGCACAATTTAATTTTGTTTCCATTTAGCTATAAATCAGGCACAGCTGAGAACATACTAGTCCCACTTCAGCAATGCTGATGTGCTATGGTTAGTATAATTGTTTAAAAATGAACGGTGTGAGAATCGTATGAAACTCCACCTAACAGACAATACATGTCTCTTATAATGTTTCTGTTTAATGATAATTGCTCCAAGATGTAGGGCTTCTGCTCTGTTGCTGATGGGGATAAAAGCAGTTGTATAGAAATTGACCATGACGCTTCCCTTTAGTCCAGGATTTGTCTCCATGTGTGGAGTGAGCTGCTCAATTCCTCTCCTGAGGGACATTAATCTGGAAAGTAATGTGTGGTGCTTTTGGCAGGAATTCTCTCCCTTTAAAAAAAAATAAATAAATAAAAATAAAAAATCCCTCCCACACAGCCACCATAAAACTCCCCAGTAGAAGCTGTGACAGTTAGAGTTTAATGGGTAATGGACTTTTCTTTTTGCCCCCCCAGGGCCTGTATCAGGAAGTAACGGACCTGCGGTTCAGGGTGACTGATATAGAGAATGAAAGATTGCTGTGTGAGAAGAAACTCAAAGCTACCAAAGTGAGTGTGTAACTGCCAAAGCTCATCCAGTTAGCATAGACCTGAAGGTTTCATTTTTTCCACATTTGACTGTGCATGACAGGAGGTCTTAAGTCACGGCACCCTTTGAAGCAAATCATTACATGCACACAGGACATTTTTGTTGTTTGCCTTGTGATTATCCCCATGACATTTTCTCTCCTCTCATCCTTCTCCTTCCCTCCTTTTCATCTGTTTTCACTCCACCTTCTCCCCCTCTCTTCTCTGTTTTTTTTTTTTTTTTTTTTTTAACATCTTTCCACGCCATGCTAACCTACCAAGCCTCCAAAGTAGAACACTGACTGGTTCACTGGAGATGAGGTGAAGGAGATTTAATCCCCAGCCTGTACTCTGCTCCTCTGTGGCCCTTAAGATCCACTAAACCTCCTCTTTCTCCACTGCTGCACACTGCTTTCGTGACTTTCCTCACATTTCCTGTAAGTGCTTCCACTAGCTTACCGGTTGCAGGATTTGTACCAGGGTCAAACCCCCCATTAGTTTTCTTGTTTTAATGCTCTGGCTTGTGGACTGAGGCAGTATATTTCCTGTACTGCTTGCTCATTGCACTCCCAAAAAGAATGTTTTACAGTGCAATTACAAAAGGAGAAAAGGGGCTCCCTTTTTAAAGTACCAGTTGCCTGATCCTAAAGTTACACCATTGACAACGTGTTGAGTGGTGCATTTCATTGAAAGTGGTTTCCTTTTTATACATTCCGTGGATTTAAAAGAATAAACTTAGTTTTTGAGAAACTAAATATTTTAGTATCTTTCTGTTGTATGTAAGGAAAACTAGGTAGCATTTTTCACTTGTGTGTCCAGTATTTATCCTTCAGTGCTAAATATTTAACATGCAATGTTGTATGATTGAACAATTAAATTCTATATTATCGAAAATGCAATATGGCTTAGTGCAATTTCCCAATAGCAGGAGCTGCAATTTTTTGATAAAGGTAAAATATGTGACAAAACAGCATTATAAGAGAAATATTGTGTTACCACAGAAGTGCCCTGGCCTACAAATCATATTATCTAGACATAAGAAAACAAATTTGTTTGGTACTTATTCTAGCCAAAACCACATCATCTCATATTATTTTTTTTTCCATTGAAAATTAACATTGTGATACAAAAATTATTATTCCTACTAAAATTGCTTTCAAATATCTGTTAAAATAATTGATGTATGTTTTCTGACTTATCATTCAGCCCTACTATATGTTGGTTTAGTGTAATGGAATAATATTAAAAAGAACTGTAAGGACTCAACACAGATGAACACAACTGCTACCAATTTTGTCCTTGCACAAGTTGATAAAACAGCTCATTTACCAAAAACGTTGGCAGTGTTATCTCAAGATAAAACACATTCTTCCCTCCATCTGTTTACGCAAGTTGGATTTACAAATTGGGGGTAAAGGTGTTGACTTGCTGTCTTCAATCCCCTGTAGGAGGAACTGCAGCTTCTGCAGAAGCAGCTAGAGGAGAGGGAAGTAGAGCTGAGGACACTGAACGATGACGCCAGACTCAGGGTGGAGAACCACACCAGAGCCGACGGAGGAGAGAGAGGTGGGAGCTACATTAATAGCTGTCTGGAAGGAGCCCACACCATTTCAGAGTTCAGCTCTAATATTACAACAGTGTTTGAAGAGGATTCTACCAAAAGAAACTTCACATTCCAGCAACCAAGAGCTCTCCATATTGAGTGTCCTTTTTGAAGTAATGATGGGTACCTTGATTTTTGCAGCAAATCTTGCATTTCGCCAACACAGACAAAGCTACAATGAGGGAAGTATGGGGGCCTTTTTGTACTCCCCTCCTTGTAACCCCTTATCTGTCTGCAGCTCCATACCAAGCATGTTAGAGCTGGATCTCCCACTCCTTCACCTACTGCTGACTTTTTCTTATCAGCTCCCTGATAGAGGCATACCATTTATTCAGAGGGGAGTCGCTCATGCTGCCCTGTTTGTTCGTTGTTTGTTCATGCAGAGATACATCACATCTGTACAAACATTCTGAAGCTGCGTCTTCCACTAGATTTGCTGTTGTCTTGTTTTAAGAGAACCAGACGCCTTAAGGAAAACTTAAAATGTGAAATAATTTGGACATGGTAAAACGTGGGGCTCTGTAATATGACGCTTTATTTATTGCTGTAGGGAAATTCTCAATTTGCTTGCCCTCTTCAGGGAGGTCAGAGGTCAGGAGCAGCTCTGCTGGAATTGGTAGAGATCCAGTGTCTTGCTCAAGGACACTACAGCATACTTACCCAACACAGGACTTTGAACCAAGTTTGTGAAGTTGAGGGATGGTTTCTCTAACCACTAGGCCACCCTCCCTTGTAAACCACAACAAACTGCTGACAAAATAATGACAAGGAAGCATGACTCTCTTCTTTAATAACATGCTCTACCCATGTAAATAAACCTCACACGCATGTAGGTTTGACTTGTAGATCAGTGGTTAGTTTTTGGTTGCTATGAAAGGAATCTGACAGTGCATGTAGAGTTTGAGGAGAATTACACACAAGGGCTTTTTAGTTGTGTAGAGCTGATCGTGACACAGAAAGTAACTCTTTTTAATACGTTGTTGTGATAGTTTAGCCAGGAGTTCATGCAACATGGAGACAGCAGCCCCACTCACCACCACAGTAAGCTCCAGTGACTTCATTACTGGTGGTTTCCACTGGCTGTAACTAGCCAGTGTGCTGGTTTCAGATACAGTGGGAGTTGAAGCTTGGGGTCTGAAGAGTTGTTGTTTTCCAGATACAGAAATGGTGAAGATGAAGAGGGCGTTGGAGTCACTGATGTTGGCGAATAATGAGAAGGTAGGGTGCACTGTGATATTACAGCCATAAGTAGCAGCTCAATAGTTACACTGATTTGCAAAAAGAATTTGTCCTGGGAATTTGGTGAAATTTCCTTGTTAGTTGCTCTGTGCTCCCCTGGCCTGCTAATCCACAATGCTGTATTTGTATCTCTCCATTCATTTCCATAGCATGGCAGTCGTAGTACCCATTTTTGAGTAAATTAAACCCTTTTTCTTGTTATTTTCGTATTCGAATTGGAAAGTAGATCCAGCATGTTGCGCCTACAGGAAACTTCTGCATAGTAGTCTTGCACCAGGAAGAAACAACCTGGTAGTGCATTCACAAATAATTGTAATTGTATTAAAAATGGTTACCAGGACTTTTTTTTTTTTTTTTTTGGTATAATCCGCTTTAACATTTGCTTATGTGCTACAGTGTGTACTACAGAACTAAAATGTGTTATTTGGGAGCTGATTTGCTATGGGAGTGAATGGAAAGATAGAAAGATAGCCCAGAGGAGCACAGAGTAACTAATGCAACGAATTTCACCAGCATGTGGACTCATACATCAGACAGGGAACTATACAACTGAACAATCTACCAAAGTTCAATTTTGCCTTAAAATACTAGGTACCATTCTTTATCTACAGGAACAAAGAATAGAGGAGCTGCAAGAGTCTCTTACCAAGTACAAGAAAGTGCAGGAGCGGGTGAAAGGTGAGACCATCACAGATCATACACAGATACTAGCGCTGCTTTACTAAAAGAGATATTTGAATTACAGTGCCATTACATAAATATCTTATCAAAGCAGCAACTGCAACAAATTTGAAATTGTAGCTGAAAATAAAACCAACCCAAAACAAAAATCATGCAATGTCATGTCAGTCTCCTGTACACAACCCACGCGTACTTACCAAACTGGCCAGCTGATTCATCACTTCCTGTGGGTGGAGAGGTAACCATACCTGACACTTGCATATAATTAACAGGGGAAATCTATAGTGTCTCAATTAGTGAGGATGAGACATTCTTGTCTGTTGCAGTGGCACTTGGTGATTTAGGCTGACAAGTGCTTTAGATCCAAAGTAGAATCCAACAAACATATTTTTATTGCATAAGGTTTATGTCAGTCTAAAGTGGAGTGAACTGTTCTGCAAGTAAATAAGTGGATATACTGAGCTTGTTGGGTTTGCCCTCCAGGATGGTGTTGATTAGTAATAACTGTCCCTTTTTCAGAGAAGCTGAACGAAGATGACTATGATGATATCCCAGATGATCCTTCGGTTCCTGTTGCCATGGAGGTGGATCAGGTCACCCTGGCGTTGGAGGGGGAGACAGGAAGGATCTCTGGCGAAGTAAACACAGCGTCTGTCAAAACAATTCACATACAGGATGGGCCCTAGACTCTAGACTTCCTTAGAAAAACCAAATTTTGGCCTCCCACATAAAACTGCTGCTCCCAGGAATTCAGAGGTCATGTTTTGGTTAATAGTTCAGCAGAAAGAGATATCCCATAATATGATCGTCTGTGTTTTGCTGTTTGGAGAGCGTGTTCATTTAGGCAAGCTAATGCTTTTCTCTGTCACTTTCTGCTTTGTCCCAGTCTATTCCATGTATAGCAGTGCTCTCAGAAATGAATGAACTGGACCGGGAAAGACAGTTACAGGCACATGCGGCAGAAAGGTAACATTTGGTCATCCTAGTTGCCCACCATTTTACTGTATTGCTCCCACATATGTTAAAACACTTATTTATATAAAGCCAAAAATGGAATAATGCACAATTACTCTCTTACTACTCTTACTACAATTCAACTCTCATGTATGTTTATGTAACAGTATAAATGTTTAAAGAACCATACCAGTGATTCTGCATGTATATACTTCATGTCTCTGCTTTTCCCAAAGCAAGCAGTTGTATTTTAGAAATCTGATATCATTTTTCCTACCTTTTATCCAGCCACTGGATTCTATTCATTCCACTACAATATGGAAATCAACTTTCAGAGACCATCACCATAATACGGTCATCCATATGAATTTTCCTAAAAGCAGCTTTATTTGCACCAAGATGCAGTATCTTTAAATTTGAAAATTACTATGCGCTAATATTAAGTGAATACTATTACTATACTAAGTTTCTTTTCAATAAAAAAAACGTGATTAAACAAAATGAATAATGTGAATATTGCAATTGTCGCATAAAAAGATGAGAAAGACACTGTCAAATCATTTTAAAAATCCTTAATTAAAAAAAGTTGTAAGCTCTGCATAAATATTGTGTTACAGATTTGGTAAAATCTAAATTGTCCAGTAGTGGAGCCATTAGCTGCTAAGAGTCAACAGCAGAGAAGAGGACTTTACTGTCTGCATTCATTGTCTTCATTTACTGTCTTCAAGCCATGTTTTGTTCCACACAAAGGCATGAGCTGTCCTTGTCATTACAGTTTGTCAGATGTCTCACACCCAGCGGGCTCAGGCCACATAACAAGCAGCGCTGACCAGGTAAGACCAGCCTCTCGCTGATGTGGGCGAGTTGTATTAGCTCCAGTGGGCAAACTGGAGAAATCCAAGATTACAGCAGGAATACCAAGAGGCTGATAAAATCATATTAATTCCAGCACTTTAACACTGTAAGCCCTGTTGACCTCTAAACGTGGGGGCGGTATGAGAAGTATGGGTGCAAAAGGTGCATGCATTCTTGCACACATTACACACTTCTTACTCATGGTCCAGTCATACAGAGGGCATGTCATCCTGCTGTGCCTCGCTGTGTTATTGAAATTCTCCACTCATGTATGAAGATTCTCCAGCTTATGAATTAATACTGCCAGAGTTCACCAGGTTCTTATATCATTGTTCATATCATCACAGGACATGTAAGGGCACTCAGGTAGCAATGTTGTGACACCTAGTGGCAGAATGGCACAACTACAGTTTTTGTCTATATTAAATTTACTGGTAAAATAATTTCCCTTTTCTGCCATATGTATTTTTTTTCTTACAGACCAACAATAAAGCAGGAACCAGTTCTTCCTCCCTTACTAAAGCAAGCACGACTGGTGATGAGAGCTTTGGTACCAAAAAGGCCCGCTCTTCCTTTGGTCGTGGCTTCTTCAAGATCCGTGGAAGCAAGCGAACATCTAGTGCTCCAAACCTGGGTGAGCTTCTTTATGCAGAGAATGATGGACACATTGAGCTGCTTGTAGTCATCATGGATGCTTTCTGTAGGTCATTACTGTTGTACATGTAACAGCCAACTGAGTACTACTCATGACTTCAACATCCTATCTATGTTCAAGCTCGGATATAGCACAGGATCTATAGCTGTTTTATATCAAGCCGTAAATACATTATTGTGCATTTAAACAAAACATAAACGGCTGTAAATATGCACCAGAGAAGTCAATATCTAAAAGACAATGCTTTATTTTTGCCCTGTACCCCAGAAGACGTAGACATCCAGTAAATGTTTCACTTTTTGCCCTATGTGGCCTCATTTTAAAGGGATAGTTTGCATATTTGTATACTGTTGCTGATGGGGTGAAAATGGTGCCGAGTGATTGTGAAGTCTGACTTTTTTGGATATTTTTTTGGGATATTAGGGAATTTTACAAATGTCTTACATTAACAGATTTTACCAAGATATGTTTTCCAACTTGGTTCCCACTTTCATTGTGTGATATGGGTTTTAAGTCCAACAGGAGTGGAAAACAGCATTAACAAACCAGGAGGGAGGGAAATTTTTGGACTCCTAATAGCATTTGTTCAGTTTAATACTGAAAAGTGGATGAATGAATGGTGGCTAGTTTATTGATGAATGAATAAAAATCCAGCTGTGTTAGTCTGAGTTTATGATTGTTTTGTTTGCGTCCTGTGTTGCATTTTCATTTGCCTCTTCTTATCACACCATTTTGATATTTGTGTTCTGTTCTGTCGCTGCCTCTAATGCTTCTACCGTGGGTCTGTAAATTGTGAAGATCGCAGCCGGAGTGCCAGTGCACCTACGTTAGGTACAGTAGAGCAGAATGTCCTTGCCAGGCCTGCAGTATGGCTGCTTTGGATGGTACAGCTGGATGTGCAGAGGGACACCACTGACACTGCAATGTGACCATCTGATCTTGTGACCTGCTACATCCTGAGATGTCAGATGTTAGATGATCACGTTGTGGTTGAGCACTTTTCCCTCTCCTTCTCTTATTCTTGGACCACTGAAAAGTTGTTTTTCGTGGGTGCTTAAGGAGTGTCTCTCTTGGTTTTTCTTGTCTCTTGCTATGGTGTGAGTTGTTTCTGACAGTGCTCTAATTAAATAATATCCAGTTGTCCCTTATCCATGATGTGACACCATCTGCAATGAAGCCACATTAATGCTGCTTGCCAGTACAGTTGTGAATCATTTGTCATTTGTTGTCTTCCAAGTCTATAAATAGTCTGTTGTGCTAGGGAACTAGACCTTTGCATGTTTTTCCAGTTTGATAAACCTAATGGTGCTTGTTTAGTCGGAGATGTGCTGTAATGTTGCTGTTGGCAGCTGTTTGATTTGCCCTCCATGAGCTCGGGGAGAAACCTGAGCTTTATTCAGTGATGGTGAGTTTCAATGCATGTTAATGAATATGTGTTTTTATAGCTGAGACAGAACGTAAAGGCACAGAACACTTGGACTTGGCCGGTGTTCCTCCACATAAATCCAACAATGAAGCTCCCCTCCCGTCCTCACCAGAAACCAAGAAGAAGTCCAAAGGCTTCAAGAAATTCTTTGGCAGGTAACACTCCACATTTCCTCAAGGTCTTTTTATCTCAGGGTGTGTCTGTGCTATTTACAGTACCCTGTGCGTTTTTAGTGGTTTATAGTGATGATTTTCAATTTTGCAGGCTAAAGAGGAGTCACTCTACCTCCTTCAACCTTGATGAGCCATCAGAAATGGAGTTCAGGAGGGGAGGAGTCAGAGCCACCGCTGGCCCTCGCCTCGGCTGGTCACGGGACTTAAAACATGGTGCCAGGTAGGAGCAATCCAAATGCTCAGTCCTCATGAATTTAACACATCATCCATAATAGAACACAAAATGATAAGAATGGAGAAATAAAAATGTCAAAGGAGATGACAACTTGAAACATGATTTACTTAATTCAGTTTTACTGTTTTTTTCTCCTTTCTTCATCAGCTCTATTGATGTTCCCTTCTCTCGATGGAGTAAGGATCAGGTTTGTGCGTGGCTGCAGGAGCAGGGCCTTGGCTTGTATGTTGCCCAAGGCCAGAATTGGATCCAGTCAGGACAAACACTTCTGCAGGCTTCACACCATGATCTGGAAAAGGTATGGATGCCAGTAACAATTGGGAATGGCTTAGTTTTGAGAGTTGGTCCACTCATAATGCATATTTTTTTGTGGTTTGTTCACGTTCAAACTGCCCAATTACAAGCAATCCGCAACATGTAAACAAAAGTTACAAGGTCTCTTAGACAAGCAGCTTATTAATTAGACATAGTTGGAGTGGCCTGTCATCTCTGTGGAGTTAGAGACTTGGTGGCAGTGCCTGTCAAAGGAAAATAGATTCCAGTATTTATTTTGTAACTTTATTTTACCGTGATGGGTTTGTCAGAGGTCTTTGTTGTAATTTAGTTTCTCTTGTTCATACTAATTAAGAACACATGAAAAAATAGCTTAATATGCTGCAGACTGCAGTTTTCCCTCAGTTCATTTGGTTATGCTAGGCTTTCCATGCATCAGGAACTGAACTGCTGGCTATCAGATGCTAACATCTTTCTCCTTATTCCACAAATTTCAACTGCATTTTTGTGTCCTAACCTGTTGTTTGCTCAGACTGTCTTCCTCCTAATGAACAGCACTGCACTCCTACTGAAACATTTTAAACAGTCGCAGTGTGTCTTTTGTGCCACCTGAGTCTGATTGGCGTCATTCACACCTGAACATTTCCAAAGTGCTTGGTGTGAATGTAGCCTTGGATGTGTTGTGTGTCACTTAATGGCCATCTGTAGAGGTTCACTGTGTGTAATGCTCCTGTCTTTCTTTGTGTCACCAATCAGGAGTTGGGTATTAAGCACCCTCTCCACAGGAAGAAGCTGCAGCTGGCCTTGCAAGCTCTTGGGTTGAAGGAGGAGGACGACCTCAAAGGCAAACTGGACCACAACTGGGTGACCAGTGAGTGACCAAAGCATGTGACATCATCTCTGCTGTCATGACAAAAACGATCATATTGTAAACCACGATTAGGTTTTGAGGACTTGTTGCTTTGTCTCCTGTAGATTAGACAGACTGAATTGTTTCTAATGCTTTTATTCAGGATGGCTGGATGACATTGGCCTACCACAGTACAAGAGTCAGTTTGACGATGGCCGCGTTGATGGTCGTATGCTACACTGCATGACAGTGGTGAGTCGCCGCAACTTTTAGAATCAATGTCAGGTTTTGTCACAACACATGGGTACAATACAAGTTATATTACAGTTTGTTGTATCTATTTACAGATTTGACTGAAAATTGATAAACAGAGCTTTAAATACAACCTACAGCATAATATCTGGGTAGACTAATAAATTATACACTATGTTATGTGATCAGTCGGGTGATAATCTCATTCAAAACAAAAAGTCCCATTCCAGTTTATTAAAACAAAATTAGCACAATGCAGATACTTAACTGCACTGTAGATTATGCATAAACAATACTAACAATACAGCATTGTGAAAAATATAGTATAATTTTTGGGAGGCTGAGGTGGAAGCTTTTTAAATTAACATCAAAGAGAGGAGAAAATCAGCCTGTTCTGTTTTTAATTCATTGATACTTTTGTTTCAAGAGGTCATGCTCGGAATTTTCATGTATTCTTGTGTGACTAACCGAATTGGCCCACTGATTTAATAATTCAACAGGTGACATGACTTTGTGCTAACACGAAGCTGTTGATTGATCTTGTGGCTTTTTCTCAGGATGACCTGCTGTCTCTGAAGGTGGGCAGCGTCCTCCATCACCTCAGCATCAAGAGGGCCATCCAGGTCCTGCGGCTCAACTCCTACGACCCCAACTGTCTCAGACGACGGCCCTCTGATGAGGTATCACACAGGAGGTCACCGCCCAAACCTCTGTCTTTTGTTTTAACCTTTTTGAAAGCCATCTGAGAGCTGGATCATAATTCCCTTGTCTCTCTCCAGAACAACATCACACCGGCAGAAATCTCCCAGTGGACCAACCACAGAGTGATGGAGTGGCTCCGGTCTGTGGATCTGGCAGAGTACGCCCCCAACCTGAGGGGCAGTGGTGTACATGGAGGACTGATGGTGAGCGGGCTTGGCTGGGGGACAAAGATAAAATTACATTGTGCAGCAGATAATGGGATGCAAAGAAACATGATATAAATGAGGACGGCAACATGCACATCACAACAGAAAATTGTACCCTGGGATTCATGTATTACAGTCTTTCCTGTGTAATTTCATACTCTGGGTGATAATTTATGTTCTCTTCTGTGTCTGTAGCTATGAGGGTTTAAGTTGTGTTTCTAGTGCTAAAAATATTCTAATCATAATTTATTCATTACATCTTAGACAATGTACACTACATTTGTTGTAGTTTTACATAAGTGTAAGACTAAATTACTGTTATGTGTGGTTAAGTTAATTTCAATTTCACGGTTGTCTTGCAGCAGTGGTAATTTCCTTGCTGTATGAATACAGTGGAAACACTGCCTATTAAGTACAAATATTTGAATTACAGCATGTATGGAGGATGTGCAGAATGACAGCAGCAAATCATACTGTGTTGACAAAAAGAATAAACCTATAATCCCAGTGTACTTTTACATTAAAATTCTGTGTAGTGCAGCTTTAAATCAAACTTGTTTTTCTGTTCTGAACATTTCACCTAAGGTGTTGGAGCCCCGCTTCAATGTGGAAAGTCTTGCCCTTCTGCTCAATATTCCTCCCAACAAAACCCTGCTGAGACGCCACCTGGCAACACATTTCCACCTGCTCATCGGCTCAGAGGCACAGCGGCTCAAACAGGAGTGTCTGGAAAACCCAGACTACACCGTCCTCACTGCTACTGCCAAGGTCAAGGTGAGTGCACTTGGGATCTCGCACCTGCATCTGGGATCACATCCCTCCCCAACATACTGCTCTCAAGTCATCACTGATTTCACTTATTACATTTGACAGTACATTACAATACATGATACCTGTAATTTTTTAAAATTGAATTGTTCAGTGATTGTTGTGCAGATTAATTCCTGCCTTAAGGGCCTAACAGATGCCAGAGATATTTATCATTGAACATGTGTTGTGGGCACCCTGACTGCTGCTGACCTTTAAAAAGTTGTATCATTTTTTTGGTTTTGAGGGAGACTTTTAGTTCCCCATAGCAGTTTAAATGCAGTTTCAGAAGCTTTTCCACCCTTGCAACAATAAAACTCTTGGGGAATCAGATAATCTTTGTCAACCTTTTTATATTGTCTCCCTTTTCCTGCTTCAGCCTAGAAGGCTCTCTTTCGGCGGCTTTGGCACTCTGAGGAGGAAGCGGCAGGAAGACAGTGAAGAATATGTCTGCCCCATGAATGTGGAAATGCCCAAGAGCAGCAGCTTCCAGAAGGGCTACAGGATCTACGAGGACAGCCTCGACCAGCTGGAACAGGTCCACTTACATTAATTTGAACACAATTCAGCAATTCAGTTTTTTTGCGACTAGTTGCATGTAACTGCCAAAGCATTTGTGATGAAGATACTGCATGAAGAGTTTTGGAGCAGTCTGGCCGATTATTTTAGCATTTTGCATTCATTTGTTTCATTTTGTGCTTGAGTTACCTCTGATGCCTAACACTCTATATACTTTACTGGCAGATGGAAGACTCAGAAGGGACTGTTCGACAGATAGGAGCATTTTCTGAGGGTATCAAGAATCTGACGGTAAGAAATGACTGATATCTTACACAGGACCTGTTTGGTTTGTTTCTCACTCGTGATTCAGTTCATTTCCTATGTGTGGCGAGGGTGTGGTCAGTATAATCAAACAAGGCAAGAGCAGCAACACAGCAGCTCACTGGGACAGAACTGAATAATGTGATGGAGGAGCCTGTTAATGAGACCTGAGTTGACTTTGGAGAGTTTCAGCACTCCCTGCTCCTCTGTGTGTTGCAGAGCATGCTGACTGATGATGAGTTTTTCTCGGAGATCTCCTACTGCCCTCCAGAGGTCGACGTGGCAGATGACAACTCTAATGTGTGAGAGACGTTGAGCCCCGAGTCGCCCCGCTCGTCCAGCACCATGAAAAAGAATAAACTGTGCCATCATCGTCCCTTAACCCTGCCATCTCCCACCAAGCCTTACAGAACCTTCTAGACCGTAGGCTGTGTCCATGTATATTTATTGAAGCTGACAGAATTGTACTGCATGAACTGAAAATGCAACATGTATTGCATTCATGTACCTCTAAGCATTTATTATTAGAACATCTATGTTTTGTTTTCAGTAATCACAACATACTGCAAGTACTTTTGTTTTGTCCCAGTTTGTGACTTATTATAAAGCCCCCCCCCTCCACATCAGTGTTCCTCAGTAGTTGTACTGAGCTAGAGGTTTTAATGTCCTCCAGTCACATGAAATGATATTAGTGGTACTTGCCCTACATTGTCTTTAGAAATACCATGACTGAAAGTAAATGAGAAGCCAAAGCTTATCTTCTCATAAGTGATTTTCCATCGCCTGTAGGTATTGTTATACAAGCCTTTGCCTTATCAGCTAAGTTTTTATTCTGTTGTTTTTTAATTTTTGGTAATAAAATTAGTAAATGCATATTTCCTTAACAAAATGTTGTTATTACTTTCAGCAAGTTCTTAGAAGCAACCAAGGGGTAAGAAATGTTTCATAGATGCCAAGTGAAACTGTAAGTCTGTGGTTTTTGTTGAATGGAACTTCCAGTTTGTAGTTCAACAAACATGAGCTTTGTACAGTAAAACTGATGTATGATTTTATAATCTTAGGTAAATGCTATATGCACAATGAAAAAGAAGGCTCAAACTAGGTTGACATTTTATTTAATTTTTCTGTTTTACCTTGCATAAAATTGATTCCTATCAAATGAGGAAAACAGGCAGCTTGAGTAATTGTAGTTTTGAGACAAGCAGCCAGCTGCAAGCATCTTGTTGTCATTAGCTTTGGTGTTAAAGCTGCGTCTGCTTATTGTGGACTCAAGATCAAACAAGAGTCATATGTGAATTTTGCAGGCAGTCAAAAGGAAAAACAGTCAATCATAAGCAGTCTCTATTGGGGACAAAGATTTACACAAACAGAAGTTCTTTAAATGTTATGGCTCTCTTCCTTCGCCTCACTGATAAAAAATAATTAGAGACATGTGAATGTGTTTGGACTTGACAACCTCTGATATCATCGCAGACCAAAAAAAAAAAAAAAATGCAAATCAAACTGCAGACCTTTACTTTTAATAAGTGACCAACATGTTGCAGACACCACATCAAATACATCAGAGTCAGTAACCATGCCAAGTTTCACCCAGTTACTGATCAACATGTTGTAGTGAAACGTTGACATCTCGTGGCATGACGGGTAAATGGTCAGAACAACGATTTTCTAACATTCTCAACAGCAGTACTGGAATATAATCATTTTTGCATTTTTCTGTATATAAACGAAGCAGGCGATCACAACTCTTAACGGTGCATAAAAAAGGTGTTGCGTAATCAAAGCTTTGCAAGTGTTAAGGCACTCGAAAAGAAGCCCAATATAACCCTGACCTCTTCAGATACTGAATGTTGAAATTCAAACAGGCGTTTCACAGCAGGACAGTACGTTTCGGTTTACAATGGCCAAATAACCCATGAACTGCGCTTCCTTGACACTCATAACAACACTAAATGGTCCAGCCTGTGATTCTGCTGCATGACAACAATCTTAGCATAAATAAATGTATATATTGTATGTATATAGTGCAATTCCCAATGCAGTTGTGGGAGTATTTTAATGCTTTGGGGGCACAGAAGAGAACTGAGCCACCGGTCACGCTTAAACGCCACAAGCTTGACCTTTCAGAATCAAGGAGGCGTTTAGAAGGTGAATCTCCGGCTGTTGGAATGACCAACTTTATCCAGATTTGGGTTGCAGGCGAACTGGATCATGGGTGGAGGTCCACACATCACGATGAGGGTGTCGTCGCTGGGAGGGGGCAGGTGATCCCTCACCATGTCTTCACTGATGAAACCTTGGCTGTACTCCCAGTCTGAAACGCAGAGCGGTGTCAAAGTTAAACATTCAAGTTAAACCTCAAACAGATTCAGAAAGCAGCAGGACGGCCAAGTGACTAAGAAGGCTGTCCCATAACCAGAGGGTCATAACTTCCTTGGTTTTAGTCAATGAACTCTAAAGTATTAATCTAATTCTACTGAATCATTTCCATTTTTTCTCTGTAGATCTTCATTTGTCATTATAGCTTCCTGAATTTTGTATCTAGCTTTTTTTTATGTTGTACTTAATGCTGAAAGTAAAGTTGGCCCATACATCTGTTCCCTTCCAAATTTAGGTCAGGAGTTGTTTTCGATCGCCCTTTTGTGGCATTTTTGTCTTTTTTATTTGTTGAGAAAAGGTCATCATACTTTGTCACAGTTTTTGTTGACAAAGACTCATTTTTGTAAAGTTTTTCTCATCAGTAAACACGTTTAGTCCCAGTTTTAGTAAACAAAATGAACACTGATAGTGATGTGTTTTATCCAGGCTGAAATGGAGCCAGGCTCTGGGGCTTGTTGTGCTCTTACCGTCAGGCGCTCTGTCCAGGGTGAACCAGAGCTTGAAGCGGTCAGGGTGAGTGGCTGCGATCTCCTCCAGCTCAGGTCGCAGCAGGATGTCTTTCTCGGTCTGGAGAACACAAGGGAACAAAGAGGCGCTGATGTGTCTAACCAGCCTTGTGTATGTCTGACTTCTCTACTGAACAGTCCGTTCCATTCCCAAAGACATTAGACGACAAACGACTTATTGTAGCAAACAACGGCCTGCATTAATGCTGCAGAAAAAAGCATGCATCCACTGCACTTTCAGAGGAAACTTGGTCTGATCGCGTCAACTGCAAACTTGAGTTCATCTTATGACTCTGCTGAAGGTTTTCCTGCTTTTCGAAACTCACCTGGTTGGCAAAGAGCAGGTGGCACACTGTCGGGTCTTTGGGATCCTTCATCACTGCTGTGATGATCTGCAGCATGGGAGTGATCCCTGTACAGAGCAAGGAAATAAACATCATCAAACCTTCGTTGTCCTCATTACTTTCACCAACAAAGCTGAGAGAAGGTTGTGTTTTCAAGCCGTTTGATATTTGTGGTGATACAGATCCGACATTTCTGCCATTAGACGACTACTACACTGTGTTTATGAGTTTGTGGGGAAGTCTGTTCTCCAGAACTTCCAAAGCAGCTGCTGAACAGCACTGCAGGCATGCTATTTTGTTGGAAAATTGATCAACAAGCCGTCGATGAACCACGTTATCTGGATTTATCCTGGCCAAAGCACAACATTTTTGCAGAGACAAGTTTCCCTTACCTGTCCCTCCAGCGATCATGCCCAGTTGTTTGGCTTTCTTGATCACAGGTGGGGACTTTTTGTCTGCCTGAATGGCAAATGCTCCTGTGGAGAGACAGTAATACTATCAAATGAAGGAATTTACATCAGGAGGTTATTTGGTTATATATTTTGCATCTATTCCTGCATCAAATGTTATAGTCCTCACCTTTTCCCTTGTAAACGAGGAGGCCGCTGGGCCCTCTGAAGTCAATAGTGTCGTTGATCTTGAGGCTCTCCAAATACTGGCTCATCTTCCCACCCTCGGGGAATTTCGGATTGACACCCTTGAAGTAAACCTGGAAACCGGGAGAATGAGGAAAAGCTTCTTCAGAGAGATGCAACAACACTTGGTGTACAGATGCAACCACTTTCTTTAGCTGCTTGTACCTTGATCACCAAGTCCACGTAGCCTTTGTCGTCGTCACTGGAGACAGGAGTGTATGGACGGACAACGAGCGCCCCATCTATTCTTGCAGAGAGATAGATGTGCTGTCCTAGAAACGATAGCACAGATGACACACTTAGTGCCTTTTTTTTTCAACAATGGGTGTCAAATTACAGAGAGGACTAGATGTGAGCATGCTGCTGAACACAGAGGCTACTGGAAAGATCAAAATGCTTCATGTGACGTTTCCAGTGCTGTGCAGTATAAGACGCCGAGTTTAACCGAACACACTGACCAATAGGGAGTCCAAGGACATGCTCTGGGGAGGGCAGGGCAAAGCGGAACCTCCTTGTGTCATGGCTGACAATCTGGAAGAGCAGCAGGCAAAGCAGACTCTCAGAAAAAGTGACATACACAGACGATGTAACCAACACTGCTCAATGCAATTTCTTCAAAAGCATCTGCTGCAAACAAGCTGCACAAAATCCTTTGGTTTACTGGGAGAGAAATAAAGTAAAGGAGTCTCAATGCACATCCTCAAGTAAACACATCACATTTCAAGTTAGGAGCATTCACTGGTCAACATCATAACAAGACAAATACTCGGGGTGGGGGAAATAAAATAAATTCACTTAAGTATTGCGATTTTTAACTTTTTTTTTTTAAACAGTTATGAATTGTTCTTCTGGCCTGTTGTAAAATGGTGCATCTGTGCAGACTGGGGCCTAAACAGTCTTGGAGTTGCACAAATCAGGTTTGACTGGAAAGCTATGACTCTTGTGGAGCCACATTTGATTCATATGTGATGATGTTAGCCCCCATAGCAGACATTTCATTGTAGCGAGTCCATTTTTTGAACTTGACATCACTGTGTAAAAACATCACAATAAATCATAACATCAGATCGCAATACTAGTATCCAGGTATCATGATAGTAGGGTCATTCCATGTCAGATCATCAAATGGGTGTCACTGTGGCGACTCAGATTTCAATGACATTGATCCCATAGTTAGCAAAACATGCTTTATGAACACTTTTCAAATTTCACCCTCTTTGGACGAAAAATAGATTTTTGGCGAATTTTTAAAGTGAGGTACTGCCATGTGAGTTTGGTCAGTTTTCGGCAAACTTCAGTTGACAACTTGCATTTTGGCACAACTTCAATGTGCTGTAAAGTTATTAATTTTCATCCTAGAGTGATGAAACTTTGTATATTTACTAAATGAAAGGTGCTTAATCAGATTTTGCCATTGCTTTCTGTCTAAAATATAAACTTTTGGAGCTACTGAGGACCAAACTTTGAATTTTTTTCAGGCTGTGCCTTATTGGGACCACTCTCAGAACCAAGATATATCACAAGGTTAGATCTAGCATGTTTAAATTATTTATTTCAACCCCTAAAACTAAAATAACTAAAAAGAATGTCTGGATTAAGAGCCAATTCCAGTTACTGCCCTGCTAAAGTTGAAAATAATGCCATAAAGTGGTAAACAGGAGGTCTAGGTATCTGACCCCATATCTCCAGAGGCACACTTTGGATTTATTTCAACCAAATAGTGTGAATGTGTTATGAAAATTGTAAATTTTACAGCACTTTGAATACATCAAAGATCCATGTAATTTATAAGCTTTCAACTTCAGTGTGCAACACTTAATAATTAAGTTTCATGACAGTGAAAAATGAAGATGAATTAATTTAGATGGTAAAGTGAGCTGACTTCAGTATTATAGCATGTTAAGCAACTGATCAGTACAATAGGGCACACTAAGGTACTGAGTGATAATAACAGTGATACCTGCTGATCAATGAAGTGAATCACTAGCCCTGGCCAGTTAACCATGACTTAGACAACAGTGAGGGATTAGCACTAAACTTTGCTGAGTATTCAGGTGGCACAGTCAGTGTAAGGGTCAACTGAAATAGACTCAAGACTTTTGTTTTGGTGGAGATCTAAATCAACACCATTGTGCTGATTTTCTGTATAATGGGTTAGGAATTTTGGATTATGTCATAACAACTGCCAGGCCTCAGTTCATTGATACTTTCATTTTGTGGCATTCAGTTAGATTTTCTGGTTCAGGACAGAAGATCTGTCCATCTTGTGTCAAACAAGCCAACAGTACTTCAGCTTTGGTGGATATGACAGAAGAGGGCACCTATGCCTTGCGCTTTGATAGGTGATATACCAAGGGGTGCAAGACTTCCATTAAGCTGGTCTCTGGTACAAGCCACATCTTCAGATGGTGAGTACTCATCTGAATCTTCTGTCGTATCCACCAAAGCTGAGGGACTGTTGGCTTGTTTGACACAAGATGGACAGATCTTCTGTCATGGTTTGACCTTGAGCTTTCTTGCAAGGTCTTCAGAAACAAGTTGTAATGAAGCTGGTAAAGAATCAAAGGGTAATAATCCAGATTTTCCATTCCAGATAGTTCAACCAAAAGACTGTGAGGAAGCCACACAACCAGAAAATCTAACTGAATGCCTTAGTGCACCCTATTGTACTGATCAATTGCTTAACATGCTCAAACATGCTATAATATTGAAGTCAGCTCACTTTACCATCTAAATTAATTCATCTTCATTTATCACTGTTGCACACTAAAATTGAAAGCTTGTTAATTACATGGATTTTTGAAATATTCAAAGTGCTGTAAAATGTACAATTTTCATAACACATTCACAATATTTGGTTGTTTACTGCACATACAGCAGTAGAATATCCACTGAAAATTTGAAATAAATTCAAGGTGTGCCTCTGGAGATATGGGGAAGTTGTGGCAAAATGCAAGTCATCAACTGAAGTTCGCCGAAAACTGACCAAACTCACATGGCAGTACCTCACTTTAAAAATTCATCAAAAATTCAATTTTGGTCAAAAATAGCTGAAATTAGGAAGTTGTTCGTTTCAGATATAGCTTTATCGCGTGTCAACATGTCAACATTTGTCAACATGAGGTCATGTTGACACATGTATGAAAATTCTGATGACCTGACACGGAATGACCCAGTATCAAATCGGGAGATAAGCATATCGTTCCAGCCCTAAAAATTACGCCAAATGTGCCGTTACCTGCTTATCTATCAGTCGCAGTGCATATTTAATGGCGGGGTCCTCTAAGGTGATGGCAGGTCTCCTTTTGGAGAAGAAGAGTCTCAAGATGAAGTCGATGATGCTGTCAAAGCCGCCTCGGATCAGCTGGGATGGAGAGCAAACACAGAGCATGAGTCAGACCACAGTGCAGCACCTCCTCAGGGTGTTAACCTTGGCAATCCTCGCAGCATGAAGTCATGTTGTATTTCTCTCTACCAGCAAAAATGAGTCACAGTCCCTCCTGTGGGCAGAGCCTCTGGCCAGCCTTTGCTACTGCTTAGCACAACGAGCTACCATTAGCGTGAACTAACGCTGCAAAACAGCGGCTCCGTGTGAGCTGCATGGCGGTCTACTTACACCAATGATGTAGGACAGCATCTTGGTGTGGGTTTGGTCGTTGCACAATGCTCTGTCCACGCAGAAAATACAAGCAGACGAGGTTTCAGTGTGCGTGTGGCGACGGGCTGTCAAACTGCGCTTCCTACTCCTCTTCTTCTGCTTTGAACCAGGTAGACTTCGTGCTACAAATGGCTCCCTACTGCCCTCTACTGTTTGTTGTCGAAGCTCCTTTGGACAGTGACTTGTACTGTGTTATGTGGCCAAATATTGTGCAGATATTCCTTCAGTTTCTTTCTTCTTCTTAGTCCAGTTAAATCACACTTCACTCTGCATCAGCGACTACTATCAGAATATCTAAGATAAGAGCTGTAGCATCCGTTCACTGTTTTCAAAATAAAGGTCATATGGACGAACGTATGCAACGCAACGAAATATCCAAGTCAGTGAACCTGTTGAAGAATTTAAGATTTTCGTATTTTCTTAATATTTGTGTATAAGTGACAAATTGGGCACTTTTCGGGCAGCCGGGCTGACTTTGCGCTGCTTTAAAGCGCCACTTCCGCCTGGCATGGCTAGGCTTTCTTTCAGAATAAAATCTCGGGTGCATTCCGCATTGCTTTCATAGGGTTCAGTGTGAGGGACAATATGACCCGTACCCATGGAGCCTGGGCATTAGCTGAGAGTAGCATGGTGGCACTGGCTATAAATACTACTATATATTTCAGAGCCAAAACTCTAATTGGTTATCAGCTATGATCTAAAGACATTCCACTGACAATCAATGGGAGCTTATGATTGGTTAAATGTGAAAGTTGAGTCTTAGCACATAAAAGAGCTTTATTTTATAGTTGTGGTAGCTAATCTGGGCCAGAATATCCATCTAGTGCAAAGGCCCATGATCAACTTTTCTAATTTATTCTCAGAGAAGCTATTAATGTGACATGACACGTTTTTGTGGCTGGAGGAATTTTTCTCTTTGTTTTCTGGCTCAAGGACATATTCACTAACAGATATTGATCTGTGCCCAAACATAAATTCAAATTGAAAAAAAAAACAAACAAAAAAAACTTGTCATGTGTCATCCCCCTTTCCGTCCTGTAGGTGGCAGTAGTGACTTGTTTAACAGGCTGGTTTAAGCGCTTCATGAAGACTTGAGTCAAGTCATGTTTAGATACAATCATCATCACCAAAATTGTTATTAATGTCATGCACGCCAACACTTGTGCACAGACTGTGCTCGTTCAGATGTGAGCTGTTAATCCTTCTCAGGGCATTTGCACTTCCTGTGGCAATCAAACAATAATGATGCGGCAATAATGGTAGTAATTGTTGTTATCAGTGCAGTTAGAGGTGCAAACACTAGGCTCTGTTCATGTGGGGGAAAAAATGACATGAAAAGGTTCTGTATCAACAGGAAATAAAACATTTTTATTGATCATTTGTGTATATGAAGTTATATAACAACAGTCAGAAAACTCCACGGAGTGAATCACTACACAAAGTGAAACAAAACTGTAAAACACCTCGTCAAAAATGAAGGTATACACAGCAAATATAACTGTCAGCGGCTCGCCGTCGCTGCGAGCGATATGGCAGGAAAAAACACCCCAAACAGTTCTACAAGATTACAGAGAAAATTTCCACACACAAAATACTCAAGCAGGCAGTTGATATACACAAAGGCAACTAGGATCTTTCTACAGCATCAGATTCTAATACTTTACACAGCTTTGTTTTGAAAGGTTAGTGTGGCTTTTTCGTCGGTGTCACTGGCGAGAATCTGGAGTTCCATGTCACACACAGAGAGCTCAATAAGGTATTTTACAAGAGGATGATCTGGGGTTGATTATGCATGCATACTTTGGTAGGAAACCGTAATCAGAGTAGCATTGCGTTGCAGTGCAGGTAATGGCTTTTTCTTGTACTATTCCACACACCTCACAGTCCTATGGGGTCTGCAATGCTGCCCATTACTGAATTCCCTGATAGTTTTACACGTGTTATTCCAGTGATAATTCTACAGGTTGTCTTTCAGCTTGAATCGGTATTATTCCATTAGTACAACATATTTGCATTAGTACTCATATTCAATTGCTCAGGCCATTTTTTACAGAGCCTATACATTGTACTTTAATCCTTTTCATTTATTCTTTTTTAATCTGAAGCTGTGCTGGAATTCATGAATCTACATATGTAAAATATGTCAAATAAAACAATCCCCTGGATCAAGAGGACAGCTGTGATTAAAATATAGTCAGTGATTTTGGAACACTATTGGACAGGGGAGGGGAACTCCACCCAATAGAGTTATGAAAGAATTCAGAATAATAGAAAATAAATAAATAAATCGACTGTAATATTTTTCTCTTTTTTTTTTTTACAACAAAAAGTGCAAAGTACACCTAATCTCACGGTAAAAGTAATCTACACCACCACAGTTCATACTGTACATTCAGAGTTTTCATCTCAAATATAAAAGGGTATTCAATAGGGCAGTAAACAAATGGAAAAAAAGAAAAAGTTTGAAAATTATAGGAGTATCATGAGATATAGTATATGGTTAATAGATAGAATGACATTTGTGACTAATTATATTCATGTCACTTAATATTTATTCTAGATATACATTTTTGACACGATTATGTAAATATATACATGGCATTTTGAAGGGGGGAAGGTGAGATTTGAATGAAGAATCTAGTTTGGTATTTTCCTAATACTCCCTGAAACCTCTGATGCTGGAACTGTGTGCAAGAGGAAAAATGAACCGGAAAAAAGGGAGGGAACCCTAAACAGAGGTCAAGAGGTGTCGAGCTGTAACCTAGGCAGAGTCTACGTGTGCTGTGTCCTGACCGTCCCAACTGGAAAGGATATACATCTCTGTCGACCGCAAAAAATCATCGTCGTCTTTAGGGTTTAGAATCTTTTTCTCGGGCAAACGCCACCCACGTAACACTATGGGATGAACATACAAAGTATTGCACAGTGCTCAACAAAATGCTGTGTGAAGCCACCCGCTCTCGCTTGGGGAGGGGGGGGTAAAAACATCCCACCTCTTTTTTTTTGGCGTGCATGGCCCCGTTGATCAGCCCCACAAGGCGGGGCAGAGTGCTGGGGCTGATGATGCTATGCACTCTCTCTGCATGTAGAAGGGGGGAGGGGGGATGGCATTAAACGCTACAACATCACTACAGAACAAACTGGTTCGCTACCTACTGATAAGTCTACATCTCTAAGCACACACGGCAGTCACAGTGATACACAAAGCAGTCTTCAGAGACTCCTATGGAATGACAAGTAGCTTTTTCATAATAGTGCTATCAACTACACAATAACATTGAAAACATTTAGAAACTCCTCCTGAAGCTAGCATTGAGTATATGCAAGAGGTTCCTCCAAGGTAAGAGACTTCATGGTTTTCATGGATCAAAACTTATTCCTTTTTTTTTTTTAAATTGGACCCGTAGTAAAGGACATGATGGACTACTATAATCGCCTAGGCAGACCATTAACTTGTACGGTTGTTTCGCGTTCTCTTGATGTTGTCCTGTGCCAACAATAAAACAAAACGGATGTAACTGCTGTTGGCTGAAAGACGATTTTATTTGATTGTTGGTTCGAAAAAGTTCAGCCGATCAAGGACTTTTTTTTTTTTTTTTTTTTTAGGTCTCCCAGGTAGATGGCTACCCCTGCAGAGTGTCCTCAAGTAAGCCAGCCAATATAGTCCAAATGGTGTAAAGAAGTCAACAAGCCATTGTCAGTTCAAAGACATCCAGTGCAAAAACAGCAGCCACATAAAAGGTAAAATTGGCAGTAAAACATGGCTAGCTCTATTGTCACTGTGAGAAGGCAACGCAAAGCAAAGACTGCTGTTCAGGGCACCATTTGCAGCCAAAGACATTGTTCCCAATAAACCAAAGCTACAACCACTAGCAAGTGGGAGTGTGCATGAAGAGAGGCTTTTTATACACAAGTCACCTCCCTGAAATGGCAGTGTTTCAAAACTCGCTTCACCTCCGTCAATATAATCATATATCGACCCATATGGTTGCTCCAAAAGTTTAAACATTACTCTAGATTTTTTTTTTTTCGCTCCTCTGATTGAAGGCAAGGGGATCCTATCAGAAGAGACAGCCCCTGGTATCAGTACATCCCCCCCATCCCAGCCTTTAGTAAATATTGTAAAAAAAATCATGCAGTTTACGAAAAATAGTCAGACGTTGAATTGCTCTAAAAAATAGTCATCTTAAAACTAGAGTCGCGACTCTTTCGCTCCCTCTCGGAGACTTGGACCCCAGCCTGAACGCAATATATATTTTCCAACGACAACAAGGCTATTGAAAGTAAGCAGGTAACAAAATATTGTTAAACAAGCTTAAGGACACAATGGCTACAGCTTGGTGCTTTTTTTTTTCCCCCCGTCCCTGGGGTCTGTAGGGTGGAGAGAAGAGTCTTTTGGGGATGAGGAGACCATTTCTTCTGTTTTTAGAGGGGAAAAAAGCCAAGGCAGTTGAAGTAAAAGATGGCCTTTAAACGTGAGGACCTACTGCACTTAGAAGAAATGGGCCTTGCCAAATATGGAGAAATGAAATTGAATATTACTTCTGATAAAGTGTGCATCAAGCTAAACGTATAGGTCCTCCGACTGAGAAATAAGTATAAAAAGTTATAAGAAATCATGTGCTTGTATAATTTCCAGCAGCATAATTTTTTTTCCCACAGAACCATAGTAGTTAATGGCCTTATATTTTTGAGTTGTATGTGTATATTCTTCTGTTATCTTTTCTGTGATGAGCCTTTGCCAAACTTAAAGCCAGACATCGTCCTTTACAGTGTGAACGTATTTCCACTAGCATCTTGCAGGTTGGAATTCCATTTTTTTTCTGGAATGCAATAAGGTAAAATTTTTAAATCCTGGGATATATAATATTGGCTTTCCTCTATATCTGCATTTACATAATTTAAAATAGAACATCTTATTAAAAACATCAAGATATACACAGATTAGGAAACGGGTAACAACATACAAACACAAACTAGAAATCATTTTTGTCTGCATACTGATATATACAACTGTGGTACAATAAATTCTTTCAGTCATGCGCTATCTATACAGATCATATTGCTTAAAAGAAGGGGGCATTTGGTTAAGGGGGGATATAAGGGCGTGGAGATGGAAAACACATGAATGAATCTCGGAGAAAAAGAAAGGCAGAGGAAGGACGAAGAGAACCGGACAGAGAAACGGAGGTTTGAAAAGCTGAGGGATGGAGTGTCGCAAGTTTGAACATTTAGAAAAGAGGGGGCAATAAGACACGCAGTGGGAAGTGAGGCGGGGGAAATCTGGGAAAGACTCTTTTTGGGCGGGGCGGGGAGGCGGACGATGGATGGATCCATATATCACTGAGGTATTTACACATACTGGCTAAAGAGCACTACGAGGCGGGCGCTGAAAGGGCCCCGCCTATTTCTTGGTGGAGAGCTGAGCGTCCACCTCCTCCTCGGGCTTCAGCACGTGCCACTGGGCGATGGGTCTCCTGGGGTTGGCCAGCATGTCGGACCAGTGGCGCAGCTCCGTCCCCGAGCTGTTGAGGCCCACAAAGACCTTGCCGATGGCATCGTTCTTGCCGATCTTGTCATAGTCCAGAACAGTTACAACAATTTGAACTTTCTGCAAAGAGGGAAGAATGAAGGAGAAGGGGGGAGGTGACAAAGAGGAAACAAAACAAAAAAAAAGTCAGTTTGTGGAATGAAAACTGCCTCATCCAAGTGTCATTTAATGAATCACAGATGGTTTGAATACATCGAGGAGCCCCTGAGCTTGAAGACTGCGCTCGGCGTCTTCATCTCCTGATGGGCTTGCTTGCTTCAATTTTCTGTCAGTGCACAGATTTGACAGGCTAGACGCACTGACCTAAGTTAGTATACTTTGTAAAACCAGATGTGACAGCCCGGCTACACTGACCAGAGTTAGTCGAGCCAGTAATGTCCAAGTGCTGAAAAAACAGCCTTAAGGAAAGAACAGTCATTCTCAAACATGACTAACACCATTTGCACAGTCCTGTATGAGACGTCCATTGGAAGCTATGAGGTATCACTCTGACACAGTCGAGAGAAAGACTGGGCTCTGGTTTTTACACAACTCATGTGGTAATCTACAGCATTCATTTTTTTTGTCTGCATCTTTGGTGCTAATTGCTGCAATTCCTCAAAATTACTTGTCAATTACAGTGTTTCCAGTAATGTAATGTCCTTTCCTCTCAGTTTTTGGCTGTTTAATCTTTTCTTATCACTGCACAAACCAGAGACGCCGCTTCCTGTGTGACAGAGGATTTTTTATTCCAGGAAAGAATCACCACTGTCCACCACTGTCCAGAGTTTGAATAAATCAGAGGTATACGGTATAAAAATAGGAATGTAACTACAAAAAAATTACACAGATTATTGCTTGAAGAAGCTCAGCAATTGAGATGCTCGTTCAGACAGTGTTCATTACAAGTATATGACATTCCAGACCAGGCCTCAATTATTTTCCAAGCCAAACACAGCAGATTGTCTGATTACTCAGAGGTCCGAGACTCAGCCTCGGCATGTGTTTATTCAAAGGGGCATTGCAAAGAGGAGTGACCCGGGCGTCAATCTCTGGCAGGGAATATGAATTAGCGCACAAAGAGCCCTGATTAAGTTTCGATCCAGTAGCACACTGAAATAGGGCTACCACCACCTGCACGAGCGCAGAGCCTCTGTTCTAAAAGAGCATGCCTAATACGCCGTGTAATGAAACACTGAATAAGGTTCCCAGATGGCCAGTTGGGGTTAGTTGGTTTTTAAAGGTGCAGTTCACCTTCAAATTGCTCACAAAGCGCTGAATCAAGGAAGCTTTAACTGGAAATTAGCAGCGCCCTTGTTGATTATTACTGGCTAGTCTTTGCAACATTTTGCAACCTCTATTTGTTGTCCCAATAGTAACAATTACAAAATGCACGTCTTTCAATGGGAACTCAAAGCAAAAACTACAAGTGGGACTCTTATGCAGTGCTGCAGCTGTGATTGCCAGATACCAGGTTGCCAGATTATGGTTCACAGGCAAGTAGCGTCAGAGTCTAGGGGCGATAATAGAAACACAGAGTGTGTGTGAGAGCCTATAGATGAAAACAAATGGAAACAAGAACGGTGTCATTAAGCGGTGCGCAGCTAATATGTGCTGAGAAGGATGTAGAACCACCCCAGTCAATAGCAAATTTCCTATTAGCATTAGGGATAGAGCAATTAAAAGCAGTGCTGGTAATTCCCACACAATTTCTAAGACAATTAAGATGTTTAGATTAATTGGACCAAAAGCCGCGGGTCAAATTTAATACCAATCGAACATTCAGCCTCTGCTGTTAAAGGCAGTTAATTTGCAATTACGTAAGTAGTCTTTGTAATGTGCTGTAAATGGAAGCCAGATTGGAAAATTTAAACTAAATAAAGTCTGCCCAAGACATTGATTAGCACATTAAAATGTATTTGTGTTTCCTAAAATGCTGGAAAAATAGAGAAGTTTGGGGACAAGTTTGTACTTATAAAAGGACCAGATTTATGGGCATCTTTATTTAAAAACAGGTTTCAATATAGCAAGGACTAGAGAGCTGCCAGTGAGGAGGATGTTTAGGCGGTGCAAGTTAAGGAGCCTAGTAGGCGCTGCATGTCAGGGAGCATTCTGGGTACTGCTTCAAAGGCTCTTGACTGACAGATGATGCTCCGATCAATTTTAGGGAAAGTAATCAGATTTCCTAAAGTATGTTTTCAACTTTCAGCTGGCAGTGAAGGCTGTTCAATATGGCTAATCAATGAAGCATTTACAACTCAATCGAAGGTCCTAATAATTATTTAATGATTATCCTGGCTCTTGGCGATGCGATAAGATAAATACACACACCACGTTGCTATCAGCGATGCTGAATAAGGGATGATTTGAAGGGGTCTGATTGGGATCAACACAGTTTAACTTTAAATTGAATCAGAGGCTCGTGAAACCAAACTCGTGATCTGTCAGCTGTGACGTGCTTAATCAGTTTGACTCGATTAGTGTTTTGCCTGGACTGATAATGTTGTTCGCTGCTTCTCCTTCCAGGCACAGTTTGTGCATTCTTTATCTTTCCTTTGATAAATTTCAGCAGCTATGCCTTATTAAAAACTTCCTCCTTCCTTGTCCTTAATCATAGCCAAACCATCCACTAAAGCACCACACAGTTACTCCTCTTTTGGCTTCCTTAAAGTCAGTAAATCAAGACATGAGCTATCATCACTGTGCGAAAGATAGTGTTCAGGTGCACACCACAGGCATGTAATAGTGAAGTGCGAAGAACTGCACTGTTTCGCACCTCCTCTGAGCAGTTGGACTGTCAAATTGTGAAACCAACTGTTTTTTCTTTTCTTTTTTAAATTGAAGTGCCTTTGATTAGAATGTAACAATGAAAAGCCTCTAAACTGATTACCCTATAATGAGCAAACACTTACAGCCTCCCTACGCGCAACCAAATCCCCTGATTCACGTCGTACAATGTGTGCATACAGATCAGTTTTTTTTTTTAATCAAAGGATTTATAGCAAGAAGTTTGTGCATGTTGATGAAAAACGTACCTGGATTTGTTCAAATGGTACTTCAAAGCTGAAGGACTCGTTGTAGTAAGGGTTGAGGGTGTTTTTCTTGATTGTCGTCTTCTTCTTCTTCAGCCTCTTGCCGTTTTGCATCAGGTGGATCTTCACATATGGATCTGGTGAGAAAGTAGGGCAAGAAGTGACTCAACTGTGCACATACTTCACATCCAAATGCCTCTGACCAAGATGGTCTAAAGACACTTTATCTGCAGCTCCACAGGACGTCCAAGTCAATCAGCAGTATAACAAGACACTAACACGTCCCAAATAGCAGGGTAGTATGTACAATGCATGCTCCTGAGGGTGTTGTGTGTTTATATTGTTCAGTTGCTGTTCCCCATTCAAGAGCCTCAGTTGTACTTGTCCAAAAGGCCATCACAAGTGGCACCACTGTGGCCTCCTGAGGTCAGGCTGCCTCCCCTCTCCTCATCTATTCTTTGGCAGCGAGCATGTCTGATAACAGCCAACCCAGCCTTTGCTCTCAGAGTTTTATTGTTATTAACAATCATGGTGTTGGGCTACCCCTCCTGATTTGTTTACGTCCTCCAAATGCTAATCATGAGCAGAACGGAGGACAGAAAAGAGAGTTAGTGCCTTGGTTGCAGCTAGGAAGACAAAAATAAGAAGATGCCAGAAGGAATGGCACTGTCACTTTCAGAAACCAATCCTGATTTAAATTAAAGCAGATCACAGGAGTCTAAGGATTACCCTGGGAGCCCAGAACTACGTAAAACTTTGCCAACTTTGTGTGAAAAAATGTCACACATTGTTGAAATTTTGGACTCCACATGTGGTATAACTACTCTGTTCATGACAACACAATCTTCTCATTTTTTTTGTTCCCTGGCTGAGAAAAGACCTGTGGTGTTTAATATTGCCGGTCTCCATCCCACAATCATGAAGTCGGTTTGCGCTAGGAGAAAAATCTGATGAACACTGTGTTTGTGCCATTTATCATTCAAGGCAATTTGCTGCTTGAGAGAGACAAAAACAAATAAGGACAACAATCTCAGAGATGCTAATGAGGGAGATGCTGGCCCGCGGCTAGCAATATCCCGCCTAGCTGCTGAAGAGTCAGAACTGCACATCAACATGAATATGCACAAAGACTTTGAATCGGTGTATATAATTAGTGGTTGAAACACTGCTTGCACTGATAATCTGGATTTATCTCTGGATCCCATATGCAAAAAGTGTTTATCAGGCTTTACGTTTTTCTATGTGTGGGCAGTGCTGGAAAAAAAACCCTCTGTTTTGAGTAGGAACATCTGTGGGATTCCTAGCAATACTAAATATTGAGGAAGCTTAGCTCCCTTAATCTTTTATCCAATTTAGGGGGATAAGAACTGATTGCAGACTGGCGGGCACATCTGATACTACATGAATATAGAGAGGAAACCCAGTCAAAAAAATAGCAGGAAAATGAAAAGATGACAGAGGCATGAGAGAGAGAGAGAGAGAAAAGGCAGAGAGGGTTGAGGGATGGAGATAGGGAGAGGAAGATATAGTGAGGCCTCTAATGGAGTGGGTGTCCATTATTACTCTCCTGCTGAGAAGACATGGAGTGCAGAGATGATAAAAACAGACAGTGGATGAAGTGTGTGTGTGTATTGTGAGTCTGTGAGGGAAGAGAATGTGTCCGGCGGTATCTAAATGAGAATCTTTTGTCATCTAGTTTATATCAAACAGCTGCACGAGCCTTTTACCTGCTGCTTTTATCAGTCGACTCCGCTGTTTGTCTTACATTAAAGATTTGCTGCAGTGCCTGTATTATTACACGGGTATATGGAAAAACTTGATTCAAAATGTGATGTAACCTAAACTTGTCATGCATCCCCTATACTGGTGATTTGAACAGATACCAGGATTTATTTATTTATTTATTTTTTTACACTAGGGCAGGAGTCAGGAGTACCCCTCCCACCTCCCACCTGAGACTGTGCCTGAATACACACAACAGAACAGCTGAATGAGCTTATGCAAGATAACCCATTCTAAGGCTCAAAGGAAAAAAAAAAAAACACACCTGTGGCGCCACATCACTGCTATCCAGACACCCCTTATCTTTGAGGCCAGCAGACGAGGGTCTGGCATTATTGAGTTTTGGGAGACTCGTCGTAACTCATATCCGGCCCATTTTGGCGTCCAGACGGATGTAATCTCTCCCATTTTATGGATGAGTGGCAGCACCCTTGATGCAAGAGCGCCTCCCCTCATATGTGTACAGTGTAGAGAGACGCATCGTCACTATCCTGGAGGTTACTCATCTGAGTCATGAACCTTGGCCACGGTGTTATGAGGTGATGCACTGCCGATGATCTAAATGTTTCCCCCGGAGGGCAAGAAGCAGGTTTTTGGAGAAGTGATGAGCTCTGAGCCACATCAGCTGCAGAGGCAGGTGGAGCGACGGGACAAACTACAAAGGCTTCCTGCTTTGCACTGGTTATTAAAGTATTTCAGGCTGCTACCTGCTATTCATTTGGATTTTGATATATGTGGAAAGTTGCACATATATCAAACACCAAATACAAAGCTTCCATCCTCCTGGAGTATTTGCCTGTTAGTTGAGTGTGCAAGCAGCAGAACTGTGCTAAATGAACATCAACTCATGCACTGTTAAATATAGCTAAGCTGTCATCTTAGTTTCTCTCCCATCATTTTGGATTTGCCATGGTGGGGACACCCAGGGGTGACTGTCGGTTTAGTTTTACACTCTCAGCTCAGAGGTGAATCACACACAGGCCACACAAACACAAGTATAGGCTATATAGGACAAAAGGCACACATACAGTGAATGTATAAAGGACTAGGGACATCTTCCTGAAGCCCCTTTTGCACAATCCACATTTCAATCATCTGCTTTTCCTAATCTACATATTTCCTTTTGTGGCTGGTATAGATTTAATAAACTACCTGGATTCACCTTATGTGTGTACTTCATGAAAAGAGGAAGTGAATATTTGGAGCATATCTTCTTAATATATGGCCTTATATTCCATGATCCTCAGGAGAGATGCACTGAACTTCTAAGCAGAATTGAAAAACTGCTCTTATTACTAGCATCTCCTACAAGCCAGCCAATCTGTCAGAAGAAAGTTTGCATTCCCTAATCACTTTCAAATCGCTTGCTCTCTCATTAAGCCTGTTCATCATCCTAATGACCCCCCGGGGCCCACAGCCTTGCTGAGTAGGGACCAGATCTTTCAGTCCAACCGGCCAGAGAAAGAAAACAAATAAACCCTCCAGTCGAGAGGCAAGATGGTGAGCCGGAGCACTAGGTCGAGGAAGTGCAGGTTCATTACTGCCGACACAGTGCCTGCGTGCTTTGATAACCTCCCCCACTGAGATCCATTACCTGGTTATGGGCAGCCTCACATCCTTCTGGGACGCCCTCAGAGGTGCACAGCGGATGGGACCAAACACTGTGAGTGCCACTGTCTCTATTAGCCTGAATGTCCTCATTCCAAGCCGCGGCCAGCCACTTACCCTTTGTGTCCAACACACATATGCACATACAAATGGTTGAATCATGGGCCACGCACTTCATTTCGATGGCACACCTTTCTAGGGACACGCTGAAGTAGGTTGAAATACTGGGTAGTCAAATACACGATTCAAGAAGATGGCAAGTACGATTTTTCCTGCCCCAATGCACAAAATTACCATGCCTCTGTGGGATTGAAAGGGGTATTGACAAATACTGATTACTATTTTTGGTACCCACTGACATGTCAATACACTCCCAGTAATACCTGCCTAATGGAATATTATTATTACAGTATTTTCCATTCAGATACTTTTCGTTTTCGTTACATTTTACTGTGTGCTCTACCATCTGTTATTTTTTTTTGTCAATTACAGGTAACCATCACTGTGTCCTGTAATTATGGGGCAGAGAGACTGGGTGCTTGAGGTGTGTGTGTAGGAAGAGAGCTGTTCCCTTAATTTTGTTGCAGTTCCTCCAGGTTACTTACAGAGGTCAATAAATGTTACTTAATGTCCCTTTAATGGAAGGTGACATTTTATCAGCTTACTGTGTGGGAGTAAGCGTCTTCACAGAGCAGGCCGGTGGACATTAAATTATCATTACATTACTATTATCGCTGATTCTGTTTATTCCACACCAACTCTTTGAGGCAGAGGTCACTTTACTGTATTTAGCCATTATTCAGTTCCTTGCTTTTCCAATCAAAAAGGGACAGAATTAATTCTAGCAAATGTAAGTAAATTCATTAATAATGTTTTAAGCAGAAGAGCTTTGTCTTAAAATGTAATTGTATTAGTTTGCCTATTGTAACTATGTGTCCTTAAGTCCTTAAGTCTTTGATTGCACACAACTTAGTGTACTACATAGCGTTTTTGGTCTGGCTAATACAGAGAAAGGAGGTGTGCTTCCTGTAACGTGCGTGGGATTATTTTGAGCCGACAGCTAAAGCACATGGTGCCCGCTGCATCACTGCACTCCAGTAGCTGCAAATGAGCAAAAAGTCAACTGCACTGTCAGGGGTAATGCGAAAAGTCTCTTTCAAGTCTGTGAGCAGGTTCTGCAGGGGAGAGCAGCATGAGAGCGGCTTCTGGAGGGATGCATTGTTGAGGAACCAGTCAAAAGAATTATTTGTGATTATACATTGGTTAATGAAAATAGCCACATCTTGCGTCGTGAGCCATAATTAGTCATGGTAAACAGGACAGCAAGAGAGGAGAAGACTGATCTCAGGCCATCAATTACTTGTCCTCCTCTTCAAGTCCTGGCTGAGCCACACTGTGGATTGGAGGCTAATTATTGTTATTACAGACCTGCCCATTATTTCATCCATCTGCCACATTTGAAAGTCCATTCTAAGAGGAGAAAAGCACTCCAAAAGATGCTGCCCCCTCAAGCGCTGATGAAAACAATGAGATTCTATTAGTGCAAGTTAATCACAGAAATAAAGCAATATGGAAAGAGGGTTGTGTTTTGCAAGGCTAATTAAAGGAAATTTAAAATTCAGATGATTTCACAAAAGAACACTTAAAACGTGTTACAGCAGACATTAAAGCTCCTCTTAAATTAAATTTTCTAACAACTCTTGTCCCTAATGCTCAGCAATACACGGCATTTGGCAACTTCAAAGGAAACACGAACAAACTATGAGGAACAGATTCTATCAATTAAGATTTAAGTCTAGTAGGAGCAAATGCAGTAATCACTTCTGATGTGCAAACAGAGC
Source organism: Myripristis murdjan (assembly GCF_902150065.1). Lineage (NCBI taxonomy): Eukaryota > Metazoa > Chordata > Actinopteri > Holocentriformes > Holocentridae > Myripristis > Myripristis murdjan. The sequence goes on from NC_044002.1 coordinate 7,003,567, forward strand.
AAAGTTGAGACGGCAATTTACAGTATATGCCGACTAACCCTGCCATATGTTAATAATTCACCCTGAAATCCCCAGACCAATACACACAGATAAAGTGTGTTCCAATTAAATGTAGCATACCATATAAAATGTCAAACTGTCTGGTTTCCCTGCTGTTGACGAGAGCATCTTGGAGCTGCATGGATCCACACCACCTTTTTTTTTTTTTTTTTTTTGGTCAAAATGCCTAACAGCTCAGGATGTTGACAATCCCACAATGCAAATGGGCACAGGTGAGAGCTAATGCCAGTAGCATAAAATGGCAGCGGGGGAGGTTTTTTCTGCCAAATGGCTGCCCGCGCTAGTCTGATAGATGAAAGGGGGCTCTGAGCTTTTAATGTGCAGTGTGCTACTGTACTGTGAGATGGTTAGGCTCGGATGGTGAGGCTGGGCTGTCAGGCGGAAAGCGAGTGGACCCAGGTGCATGGTAATTGCAGCAAAAAGAGGTGAGGTGGGAGGGAATTGCACATTTGGGAATTTAAAATGAAACCACTGAAGAAAGTGAAAGGAGAAGCAGGAGGGGGCAGCTAAGTGTGTATTTCTGTATGTGTGTATTTTTTTGAGCCAGTACAAGTAGGTCTGTATGTGTGCTTTAAGGTTGAGCCGATAGTGACCTTTTAGTAAAACCCAGATACTGACCAGTGAGCATCATCCACCTCCAGTAAAATGGATATGATACATGTTGTCCAGCCAAATACTGTTTAACTGATAGAAACACATAATTGCCACTAGAATGCTTTGGTTCAGTGGAGAATTTTAGTGTCCTGTTACCAAAATACTGTTTATTATTTAGATACTTTTAATTAGTTATTTATTATTTGGCATGAAAATGGACAATTTGAAAGAAGAAGAGATCAAAAGTTTGCTCATCGTCTTCAAAAACCCAAATCAGCCTCACCCTAGTGTATATGCATGCATGTGTCTGTGTATAATTATGCACTGGTTTAGGTGTATTTCTATTTAAAGCATTAATGTGCACACAGCTGGCTCTGCTATGCACCTTTGCCCACATTGCTTTGCTTTGCCCCCACTGGAAATGAACAGATTCACAAAACGCGATTCATTTGTTTCCGCAGAGCAGTGTGACAATAAAACTTTTCTTTCATGAGAGGAACACTAAAAATAAGCCTCTCACTGTGAAACCACGATGGCAGTTTGGGATTAACGGAGCGCCTTGGGAGAGCGTTGGAGATCCGTCATGCTGCATCTTGTCCCTGGCAAGTTGTGTGTGCGTGAGTGTGAGCGTGTGTGGACGTTTTGCAATGCTGTGGATGTTGCGTAATAGGAGTTCCACCCCTCTTCCAACTTAAAAGGTGGCACATTCGGTTACCATGGCATCGGACTCGCTATTCGGACATGACTGTAGTGTGATAAATGTCATCTATTGATCCTAATCCTGTACGACGGTACTGCTGGAGCTGGACTAGAGCACGGGTGTGTGTTTCATTTGTTAGTTCTTTCCTCCCTGCGCCCATTAGTGCCTACTGCAGCCATTAGTGGTTGTTTGTGTGCTTGTTTGTGTGTGTGTTCCCCACAACATTAGGTCTGAACAGTGCAGCTCTGTTTCCACCCACACCACTGATTCCTCGGGGCTTTACATGGCTGGCGCTCAATTTGTTTCTCCTGAGAGCATTGATGACATAATTGTTTCTTCTCTGGGAATTTTTTTTTTTTTTTTCAGCAATTTCTCCCCCACTGAGAGATGTCGTGGTGTGATATTTTTTAGGACTGAGGGACAAAGCTCTGAAAATCCAGCTGGTACATTGGATGTCATTTATTTTTTTTTGACAAATGGAATTGTGGTCAGTGACGTGTGCAGGGGCCAGTAAAGAGAGAAAATAAAAGTGGTAGGGTGGCAGGAAAAGCAAAGCAATTACTGCTGTAGATGTGTAATTACAGACAATGAGATTGTCACAGGGAAAGTCAACGGGCACTCAAACTCACACATGCTGCTTTTCTCACCTGACAAGCCTCCCACATCCATTTTCTTCAGGTTCTTGGCCTCTAGGATGACCACGGTCAGCTTGCCGGCAGTGGGCACGTATCGCAGTGAGAAGCAGATATCACCCAGCTTCTCTTGCTGTTGGTAAAACACAAGCATAGCAGAAGTGAGAACGGTTACAGTTGCACATGCAAAAAAACAAAAAAACAAAAACATTAAATCCTAATTTACTGCATGGCTACCTCATAACAGATGCTCACAGAGGGGTCAGGCTAGGAGAAGTACAAAAAAACAGATAAAACAAAAACAGCTTGTGAATCCTCCTCCAACGCATAATTTGAGATTGTTCAGTAAACCGAATGTGCAGATCTATTTTAGATTTTTGCTTGTTGCATTAACACATCAGCAACTTTGGCCTACAAGTATTTGGTAAACTATTAAACAGTACAAATGAATATATATGTGTATCCAGGTCAAAAATGATACTATGATGTTACTGAAAGTTATATTACAGTGATATGTGACTGTAACATGGCTGTTGACAATAATTACAGTAGAATATCTGTTTGAGTTAGAGCTTAATATCAATGTGGGCTATTCACATTATCACATTTATATGTTTATTTATTCTTTTTTTATACTTGAAATACAAATGACTTTTTAGTTGTCTGCTGACCGAACCTTATAGAAAACCCAAATAAGGCCCACTGTGAGACAGAAAAAAGAGTGCAGTACAGTCTTTAGGCCATCGGGGGCAGTGCTGAACCATCAGTGGGACTTTTACATTTGCTTCCATATATTAGCCAGTAACTGGACTATTGCCGTCAATGATCCACTGCCTGATATTTATAATGAATACATAATAATAATAATAATAATAATAATAATAATAACAATAACAATAACAACAACAACAACAATAATAATAATTACAAATAAATAAATAAATAAATAAAAAATGATTTCAATCTCTGAAGATTTCCACTAGCATTGAGTCTATGTGATGTTGTCAGAGGAAAAAAAAGCTTTTTTTTCCTAAATTCAGTTTTCATTCATCTAAGCACATAGAAATATGTATCTCCTAAACCACTTTCTCATCATTTTCACCGATGCACAGTTAAAAAATAAATATATATTTTGAGAGTTGATTGTATAGAAAAGTCCCACTGACTCCTATTCATTTGACTATTCATTTGAACTCTTTACATAGACTATCTCTGGTACAGACTAGAGTTGCATGATATAACGTAAAAAATATCAATACCGCAATATCAGTGAGAAATATAATGTGCATCTCAATAAAATTTCTGTAAAAGTATGTGATATTTTGGCAAACAGAAAAAAAGATGACTGGTTGCTCTATATGGTCAAATATAGATAAAAATATTTTGGGTGCAGAGCCAGTGCTTCAAACAAGAAGGCAATCCACACACTCCAAGTATAAGAAAATGTAACAGGGCTTTAAAAAACCCTGATGAAGGTCTACAGAAGTAGAAACATGCTGGATTTTTGATGATTTAGCCACTCGTTTTTGGAGCGTCTGGGTTGCCTTCTTGTATGTGGCATTTCGTTTATGCTGTGAAAGCAACAGACAGGCATTTGTGCCTATTGTTAGATGAGAGGCAATGGGTGTGTTCGATTTAAGGCTTGAGTGAACTCAAAGCGGGTGGTTTGCTGATAAACCTCTCATTGGCTGTCTGGGCTGTCATGTCACGGTGCACGGGTTTACTAAATGAGCCTATCCTATGTGAAGCATATCATGTGACCCGTGTGTGCCTCAAGTTCAGGGGCAGCATGATTTTTTTTTTTTTTTTTTAACAACCATCTTACCATTTTTCCATGAGTAATGTAACATATCACTGTTTCAGTTTCACTTGTGTTATAACCTACCCTGAAAATTAGATTTCAGTTGAAGAATCCAAAGCTCCCGCCAACCATCATCAACATCAGGTCTTGTTTTCTTGATAACTGGTTGTGTACTCATGCTTAACTAGTTTAAAAGACAAATGGTGGAAAAGTTCGGAGGGTGGAAGCAATCCCACTGCTTTGATTAGATTAAACAAAAGGACTGACAGGAACAATGAATCAGTGTTCTTGCATCAATACTATTTGACTTTCCTGATCATTCACCCAGAAACTCACCAGAGTGGTAATTGAATTATCCTTGCATATCCTGATCCCTAAAATTGCGGCTTGAAAGAGAGAGAGGGTGCAACCACCTATTGCAGGTGTCCTGGGAAAGCTACAATTGCTGTTTCCAGAGAGTAGTAAGAGTAACTCTTAATACTGTAACAAAAGTAAAAAAAAAAAATGTTTCTGTAGAATAACCGCCAGTGAAAACAATACATAATAGCAAGAATAAAAGAATAAGATGGATGGCTAATTTAGGCAGAATCTTATTTTGGCAAACTATGTATAACCATTTTCTGGTCAGATATCCCACAAAACAGCCTCCTGATCTGTATGCAGGACAAGCTGTTAACAAGGTCAGCCATTGTGTGAAGCAGCTGTTTGCTGTCTTGCAGTGTGAATGGAAAAATAATGACAGAATACTGAAGGACAAAACAAAAAGTTTCTCATCAAGTTGTACATCTCTTAAACCCAACCCAGGTTCCCATAGAGCTAAAATGCATTCTTAATTGTGTTTTGAGGGAAATGTACCTTTGTTGTGGATTACATTTGTCTCTAATCTCTCACAAATATATTTGTTGTTACCAAAACTACTTGGTCAAGGTTAAGGAAAGGTTAGATTTAGGTGTAAAAACCACTTAGATATGGTAACGTAACATAACATAGTGTAACGCAACATAAGTAACACTCGCAACAAGCTGTTGGACTGTGCTGGACTCGAACTTGTTGCCTTTTTCAAAGTCGGTTGTCTGACCCTTCCACCACCCCACCTTCCGGCTGGCGTGGACTAAATGATTACAAGCGTTCTTGTGATTTGTTACAAAAAAAATGTAATCCACAACACAATACGTTTCCTTAATAGAGTGTAGCTGTATGAGAACATAATTTTTAGGAGACAGGGCTCCTTCAAACTGTATGCTCTGAAAGTACAGCAATCACTTCAGTGGGTCATTCAAATCTCCATCGCCATAAATGGTCGTAATCACACCCTGAGCAAGTAAGTGATGCCAACAACAAGAACAGACACGCTCAATAACTCTCTCAGGTCACACCTGTTTTCCTCATCGCTTGGAAAAACCATTTTGAATAGAGATTATAAATCAGAGACAAACTAAGCTTGAATATCGACCTTTATTGTACAACAGCAGTCTTTCATCATGTTTCAATCAAGGCCTCTTTCCTCATGCTGAAACAATGTGTTGGGACTGTAATGAGGTTGTGCAGAGTGTTATACTGTATGTAAGGCGGGTGTCCATACAGGCTGCCACCTCCAGGTACTATATCAGTCATTAGCTTGACTTGTAGACGCACTATGAAGCCAATGATTAGAGTCTCACTTTAATGACGAGGGCCGGAGTTTAATCAACACAAATACACACTTCTCTGAGGGCAGGCAAGGGAGAGGGAGGGACGGGATAATTATAGCTGTCTACAGCAGGGATCAAGCTCTTCAGTATTTTCTATTAACTGTAAAAGGCCAGCCCCTGCCTTTTGACCTGAAAAGCCATCCTCTGAGTTTGCCACTCCGTATCTGACCTTAAAAGTACAGTGTATGAGTGCGTTGGGTATTTTATCTTTAACTTTATGCACTCTGCTGCTTCTGCTCTGTTGAATTAAATGGTTTAAACCTGAAAAGCGACGGAATTTCAGTCATTAGAGTCATTAAGAGCCATCTTTGCTTTTTTTTATTTCAGGAGAACAATATAGGCTACTAAATGTACAGTATTTTTGGAGCACTTAGCTCTTTTTCACGAAGTATACTGTTGAGGTTAGCCCATGGAACAGCCATTATCTCATATTGACTTCCTTTATTAAATCTAAACCAATTATGAAGGAGGAGATGTAGATAAAGAAAAGCAGACTAGTTCAAGAAGGAACTTTAAGTTTTAAGACGACTAAGATATGGATTGTGCAAAATGGGCTGCAATTATCTGGAAGACTAATATTTTGTGCATTCATTGTAGGATTTCACCTCATAAACTAAGTTTGACACTGTTTCAGACTATTTCAGACAGCTTATACAGAAGATTTGATTTAAATTTGGACCTTGCATGGTGCTGATATGCAATTTTAATGTTCATCTTGATGCTGGTTTCTTGGTTAGGTCTTTGGGTTGAGAAAGATGCTCAAGCTCTGTAAGACTTGCCTGGCAAAGGAAGGCTGCATTAACAATCAGTTTGGTTGCTTTGATTGTAACCAGCAACTGGATAAAGCATCAGGATTTTGATCCTCACTATAATGGTACAGTAGTTGAGCTGCCAAGGAAGGGAATCCTTTTGACCTTGCCAGGTGTAATTTACAGCCACTGAGGCTTGCCTTGAGTTCTGCAATTCAATACACTTTCAAGGAGGGCACATAACCTGAAAAACTTCTTTCTAGAAATTTTCAGACAGATGGATCACCGTCTTGTCACTTACAGACAGCCCCAATCACCCCTCAGTGTCACATTATGATTAGAGCATTCACATAATGTTAATCAGCTGGATTGTGGAAAGTGTCAATTTCCATGGTCCTCCTGTGCAAGTGTTCTCCAGTGGGCGGTAACAGTGAAGGGCATTTACTACTGTGTCTCAATCTTTGCGTAAAATTGTCAGGTACAATTGTATGACCAAATGCTGCGGCAGTATAGTGATGCCTTTGAACTCAAACAGCAGAACCAGTCATTCAACAGTGTTATAATTAACCTTTAAATCAAACCACCATAATGCTAAAAATGAAGTTCCCCTGGCAACACATGCTATATGCCATGACATTTACCATGAAAATTGAATCTCCTGAACTGTTGCCTGGAAAGTCACACTGCTATTAATTGAAGGGGAAGTATGGACATCTGATTAAGTGACATTTCCAGAGGAGATGGATTACATCAGCCACAGCCTTACATTTGCACTTCAAACACAGGTGGCTTGCTGAACACAGCAAAATCACTTATATAAGTACGAATAAAAACTGTCTCATAAAATACTCTCATTATGGAAGCAGTACTCAGTGTACCATGATGAAAACCTTGACAAGGAGAGAAATGTATCAGGAAATTAAATTAAACCTGCTCATTCCCCGTGGCCTAGGAAGCCATTGACTGCTTGGAGAATGTGGCATTAACTGGTTGAAAAACGCTTACCTCCTCCTTTTCGGCGCTCTGCAGATCCCGCCACTCCTCTGTTATGTGGCTGAAGTCCACCTTATTCATGGGCACCTTGATGTCGCCAATGGCGTCATGTTTGGAGAAGCGGTCAAAATCGTACACCGTCATCACCAGTGTCTTGCCTCCTAGCTCAACGTAGGGCACCTGAAGAGGATGGCGATATTGGACTTGTCAAAATATGGTCAAAACAAAAGAAACAGTGTCCTGTTAATAGAACTTCAATTATCTATTACTTTAATTTCTGTGTTGCAAAACAGAACGTGAAAGAGAACTTAAGTTTTGAGTGCCAGAAATCTTACCACCTGGACAAGTAATCATTGAGTCACTGGTATGCCCTATAGATATATTAGGCTTTAATTTAGAGGAGCTTCAGTCTTTGATAAGATCTTAACAGAAAACAGGAAGACTGGTGGGTTCTAACAATAGTGATAAGCCTGAGTTGCACGCTCACGCGTTAGAGTGCCTGCAAGGCTCATATTACCTCAGCCTTAAAGGAAAAGTTTGTGGTGCATCTATCCCAAAGGTAATTACATGTCAAGGAGAGACAGAGGTGTGTGTGTTATGGGGGTGGTTGGTGGTGGGTGGTGGGTGGGGGGTGCTTATGGCTCCAAATCAATCACTGTTCCTCTAACCCTTGATAGACAACATTATCTGGTCTAGATCCTGGGATGTGGAAAGGAGAGGCAAGGGGGGTTGCCAGCTGTATCTATGATTCTTGATTGCTTTAAATTAAGCTGCTTTTGAGACAACACTCATTAAATGGAAGTAACTTGTTAGAAAATGGCAAAAAGAGGTAGAGATAAGACTCCCAGGTTTGCCCTTGACATTATCAGACAAACTCTTTAGTCGGTCTTTTCCATGTCACTATTGCCTATAATCACCTGTCCTGTTTTTCCAGGATACATCACAGATTTGGAATTAGGTATCACCCAAAATCACACAATTAAACCTGCTGTTAAGACACATATCACATCACATTATGCCTAACTTCTGCCAAACACCTGCGCTCTTCACTGCTGGGTGGATAACACAACTTTCCCCACTGCTGAGCAACAGCCATGCATCCATTACAGCCAAGGCAAGGCCAGGGTGTACCGGTGCATCTGCCTGTGTTAATCCCAATCACATTGAGCCTCTCTCTCTCTCTCTCTCTGTGTGTGTGTGTGTGTGTGTGTGTGTGAGAGAGAGAGAGAGAGAGAGAGAGAGAGAGAGAGAGGAGAGAAAGAGAGAGAGAGGAGAGAAAGAGAGACAGAGAGAGAGAGAGAGAGAGAGAGAGAGAGAGAGAGAGAGAGAGGAGAGAGAAAGAGAGAGAGAGGTATTCTGTCAGGAGCTTGTTAATGTGCCAGCTGGTTGCTGTCTCCACACCTTCCCAGAATTCACTACTGCATGCAAATCTGATTGTCAGTGGAACCAAAAAATGCCCTCTTACAAAACAGCGCTTGAGATGCACAAATGTTTTGGGCGTTAGGTGGATGCAGATGATGTGTTCGTGCAAACTTTCTGTACCTTGAAGGTGAACTGCTCGTTGAAGGTGGGGTTGAGGGTCTTCCTATGGACCTTGGTCTCAAACTTCTTCTTCTTGTCTGGTAACAGGTAGACCTTTACATAGGGGTCAGACGTGCCACCCATGTCCATAGCGGGCAGCTCTGCAGCCTGGATAATCCCCACTATGAGCTGAGGGAGAAAGGGGAAGGGTGGACAGAGAGGGCACCCAAGTCAGACTCTCCACAACTCTACTGACACCAGCATCACAACCTGCACTGTCATCCCACCACCATCCCAACAGAGCATCCGCACCTTGGTTGGTTCCATGCTCGAAAATATTTCCTCATCCCTACTGCAAGATCTATAGCAGCATTTTCTTTTGTTGTCCTTGCTATTTGATGTCCTTTGCTCTTTGCTGAAAGTAATCACTCTCTCATCACGGTGGCTTGTGCGATGATTGCGAGTCATTTTTCTTTGATTTGGTGCAAATAGCAGAAGGCCTGGGACTTACAGTCTGGTGGTGGAGAAGGAGTTAGCAAAGGTCAGGATGTGTCAGGCTAGGAGTGAGGGGCCTGTTTCTCTTCACATCAGGCTGATAATTGATAACCACACTGGGTGCATAGGAGGCTGATTGACCTGCCAGTCAGGGCCCCTCCTCACAGGCTTCTCAGGAGGCCCAGCTAGTCACTCAGTCAATCACCTCCCTATCAGGCAGCCATCAAGCAGCAATCTGGAGGCTGACCAGGGCATTCAGCCATAGAGCTCTACAGCTGTCAGAGGCTGCATGGGTTTACTGCCTGGTGCAGCCAGTGATCTCAAGATAAATAAAAAGGTGGCCCCATTATGACCTTGTGGTGGGCACATGATGGACTAAGGGACATAATTCACTCTAACCTGTGTTCTTGTGATGTTTGGTGAACAGTATACAGTGATGTGGGGTTACGTTCACTTTTAGAGTAGAGGGTATTATGGGTAATGGTGTAACATGGTGCACTGCCATTTTGTTGAGTATGATGTTGTTGTTATGTTAACACTATGATACATTTTCATTAAAAAGAACCACAAATGCAAGATCTAAAGTCTTCTCACTAACAGAGAAAATACTGTCAGTGGCAGTGTTTCTCTGGAGGATGAAATAATGGTTATTGAGTTAATTCTTATTAAGCAGAGCCAAAACACCACAATTTTCTGGCTAAGCAACATTACAATGAGTAGGTAGTGGTACTATCAGTCCTAGATGTCTTAAATCTTAAAAAAAAAAAAAAAAAAAAAAAAAAAAAAATAGTCATACAAGTCATACAACTTGCTGCTGACCTCCCAACAATTTACAGTAATCATACTAGTCTGTGGTTATTAAGCCAGCTAGATAGCCCTAGCCTGCTGATGTTCCAAAATCAAAAATGTCATGGTCATGAATGACTAAGAAGAAGGTATTATTTAGTTATTTATTTATTTGAGGTCATTCTTTGCTTTGTTTGCCAATTAACAGACCTGCCCTCTGAAAAACTGAGGTTCCTTGGCAATGAGCACTGAGGTTCACTCAGCCAATCAGATTAATTCTGCCTCCACAGAAGCTGAAACCAAGATCCCAACTTGCTAAAAGACCCTTTGCTCAGAAAACTCATTACTTTTAAGTGTCAACACAACAACAAGTAGAAGAAAAGACAAAAATGAAAGTATGAGTTTGGTGCAGGTAAAGATACTGTTTACTAGGTTATCTCTGTCTCTAACAGCACTAACAAGAAGCTCACGTGGGATGGTGGTGAGATTCCAGTACAGAAAAGTCTTCATGGAACGATGTAGTGTGGATTATCATGGAACCATGTAAGTGTACCAGATATGAACACACCCGCACGGTTGCACACTCACACACACACACACACACACACACACACACACAATCATACAAAGACAGACGTAATACAGACAGAGTACATCAGACAAGACAACATCATGGAAAAGCATGGACCATCCATTTCAAAGGGATATCCCAGGTTATGCACCACATTGTCATAACATTACCGTAACACTGCAACGCCAACACTGAAATGAGATCCTGCCATCATTTGGATGGGTTCCTTTGACAGAAATATAATTTCTAAGACTACAGGGTTGCATGTACCTTATCAGGCTCACCTACTGCAAAATAGATGCCTATCTTAGAAGGCAAAGGAAATTGTACAATTATTCTGGCTGTCAATTACCCAAACCAAAGTGTAATGATATTACAGCTATGTCTTGCACTGTGGTGCTGTGAAGCAGCACTTAGATTGGGGTGTAGCAATTCATCCTTGCATGCTGTCTATTTGATTTCCACTCGGCCATCAGCACAGTCTGTGTCAGACACACTGTGTCACACTGTCTTTACAGCGAGCTGCACTGATGCTCACGATGAGATTAGAACAGGAACCTGTTTGAAATGTTGATATACAGGTTGATGCTTCACGTAATTGTATTTTTCCTAATGCTGTGTGACACTATTACAAACATTTAAAGCGTGTAATTTACAGTTACAACAGCTCTTTTTGTATTGTAGTAATTATCTTGTGAATACCATTTTATTTGAACTACTACTACTACTAACCCTATCCTTTGTATGTTTTGTATGGACTTTAAACTTAGCGTGAGTGAAGGTAAATGTGCACCAACATGGACAAAAAAGTCAATCTAATCTAATTTAATTACTAATTACTGTAATTAATGACTGGCTGTAAATGCAATAACAATTAAAGGACTATATACCAGAGATTTTGCATGTTTAACATTCATTCATTCATTCATTCATCTAAACCGCTTATCCTCACTAGGGTTGCGGGGGGTTGCTGGAGCCAATCCCAGCGCTCATAGGGCGAAGGCGCATGTTTAACATAATATCTATAAAATGTATATAATTCACATTCCTTCATATTGTTACCTAAAGCACTCACTTGTATTTAAGAACTCCAATATTATTTTTTTCTATCTTTTATCCAGCCACCGGTTTCCATTCATTCCACTACAATATGAAAATGAACTTTCAGAGACTTCAAACTTTCTTCACACCAGTATTCCATCACCGTGATAAAGTCGTCCACATTAGTTCTCCTAAAAGCAGCATGAGCTGTTGTGTTTTCATGACTTGTAATTCAGTGGAGGGAAACAGTCTAACCAAAAATAGTCTCCAGGGAAACAATTATCACTGCTGTGGTTTATGAACGGTGATGACTTTGTTAGACACAGAAGCAGAACATTATTACATGGGTGTTTCAACCAAAAATTCAAATTTAAATATCAAATCAAATATTTTTGATTATATGCTGTGAAATCTTTAATAGCCCAGCATGATTTGCAAAATGGTTTGTGAAAATGTAAAATGTGGACAAACTGTAGCAAATGCACCAAACATTATAATTCACTGGTATGGTCCTTTAAATTTTCGACATCTGACCACTGTCTTATTTTTTGGAGGAAAAACTTGAATTGCACTGACTTGGACACAAAGACAACTGTGGTTGTGCGCTTGCACATCTGTGTGGGTGTTTATATTTGACCAAGGACTAGCACATTATCACAACAGAGGGCTGCTGGTATTAACCCCTCTCTGTTTGTGTGCTATTGTACACAGTTGTTCAGTCCACTGGGCAGTGCACTGACCGGAATGGGTATAGGATGGTGATTCAGCCCTTGGCAGCTTATCTTGGAGGGCTTTGTCCTAATACATCAGGGCCCTGCTCTGACAACTCCACAGGCTGCGTGCGCGCGCACACACACACACACACACGCACACACACACACACACACACACACACACACACACACACACACACACACACACACACACACAAAGCATACTTGAAAAAGGCTGCTTATAAACAGACGGATGTGTCATAGCCCTGACTAGTTTTTACTGCAGCGGCTTTATGCTGTAGCTCTGTTTACAGGACGAGCATCGTAAGGGAAGTTCTAGAATTGAAGTTAAAGAAATAAAATGCGTGATTTGACGTTCATACCTTCATAATAATCATTATAAAAATTCACTTATTCGGACTGAACACAATGCAGTAAGCCTCCACTTGACCTGTAAAAAGTCCAATGAATATGGTAATGATGTTGGATGTAGGAATGGCATTATAATTCTTTTCCTGCTGTGCTGAGGGGGCTCTTTGTGCTTCATTTGCCGTTCCGTCTGCCTGATGTAGCTGCTTGGCTGTTCCCTGAGTGAATTTAGATCTTTTACAAAACCCTTGCTCTCATTAGTGTATAAACCCAGTATCATCAAGACCAGGGGCACAGCCATTTGTGGTGATTAACATACAGAAACAAACTGAGACTTTGGGTCCTGACATTCATCTGCCTGTCTTCTTCATTAAGCCGGATCCCCTTCCTCTTGTACACACACAGCCACACACCAACACACATACACACGTACACATACGCATGCAGTCCGATATCTACCCCAGAATTTTATTTTTGGCAGGGCAAAAAAGCCTGTGAAACAGCAGTTGGATAACCATGGGATACTAAAACTGTTGACTGAAACTGAGACCAATGAAATGTTTTTAGGTGCGTTAGCTGCTCCTTTAAGGCAGCCACTCCACCTATCAGTGGGGGAAATATGACACACACACACACACACACACACACACACACACACACAAAACAAACCACACACACACACACACACACACACACACACACAAACCTCAATGTGAGGACAAAGGATTTGAGTGGAGGCCACTGTGCCTCTGGACTGTGTTCATCACTAAACTGAAAGTGGGTCAGGTGGATGGCTGGCTTTTCTAGGTCTGCCTGTTGTGAGCTACTGTAACTTCAGAGGCAGCAGAGTGCCACTGAGCTAAGCCCGACACTCTGAGGTCACTGTCACATCCTGTAAAAACTGTTATCCATTCATTACGCTGTGGCTCCACTGTGGAGATCATTACTACAGTAATCAAGAACCTCATAGAAAAGCCTGTCACTACATGACAGATCAAGTCTGTGAAATGTAATATTGGCCCGATAATATTCCTTTTTACAAAAGACTCAATTTTTTATTGTCGATTTTTGCTCTAAAAGAAATGAGAGCCCGTACAGTTGAACAGTAATGGGATTCCTGCACCTCTGAATTTTATGATTATTGACAATATAATTTGTGCAATGATGAGTATGTGATGAGTATTGCACAGATTAATCACTATAAATGACTGTTTGCAATGAATATTCAGTCTGTTTCCAGAGTACATAATGTGAATATTTTTGTGCCAAGGGGTTTATATGTGTACCAGAGTGGTGTATGTATGCCACTGTGTTTTACTTTTTTGTGTGCAGTCGTGCGTGTGTAGGAGGGGTGAGTGTTACTTTGTAATCTCAGGCTGTCAGTTCTGTTTATAATGGGGAGTTAGCTAGCCCAGTGAGGGACAGCGCTGCGTTCACGCACCACTTCTATTATCTGTCACACAACATCTGGCGGGAGGAAGTTGATGTGATTCCTCATTCTGCTTTTTCAAACTCAGTTGCTGGAAAAGGAAGCAGATGGATTTCTGTGGGGATGCTGTTTTCAACCAAGGAGAAAGAAAGAGAGACGGAAAGAAACAAAGAAAGAGTGAAAGAAAAGAAAAAGAATCTCAGTCCCAAGACTATATTTTAAGACTCAGTAATAAATACACTCCACCACCGTGATATTCCCATGTGACTGCTGTGAAGCACTGTCAACCAAACTGCAGTTACGGCAATGATAATGCATCAAAACGTTAATGTTGTGCAAAACCTGGGGAGCGACCAGTTAACCCTCAGTGGCGTACAATGGGAGGATGATATGTTGGACCACCACAGAGGCTGGGGGTGACCATACTTACGAAGGAGGACCTTTCGCAACAACGACACACAGTGAGAGCGATTCGGAGAACAGATCCTTACCGTATTCTCTGTGAAATTGTAATCCAGGGAGTATTGTAATTTGCCCAGTTTCTCGTCCTCCTTGGGCTCGGCCTCTTTCTCCGTATCGGTCAGCCCTGTCTCCGCATCATCCTCATCCTTCAAGGCCTGAAGGAGACACCCACCAAGAGTCAGTGCCGTCTGTTTTCCGCTGGTGCTGGCGCCCAGCCAGCTGTGCCCCGCCCAGGTCCTGCCAGCGGACCTACTCCTGTAAAAGCTGCTACTTTTTTGTGTGTGGGGGGGAGCAAGCACTAAAACACCACAGCAGTTAACACCAGGACATGCTCTGTGATGCACTAAAGCCCCGGGCCTGGTCCCCTGATGATGGTTTTCTAAAAATCTGTGGGCATTTTTTGTCTAAAGGAAGGAAAGATCAAATGATGGCACCAGAGATGAGAGCAATGGGCAAGCATTAGAGGAAGAGGGAGGGGAGACAGAGAGCAAGAGACAGAGAATGGATAGAGAAAAAGAGTGAGAGAGAGAGAGAGGAGAAAGAGAGACAGAGAGATATGCTTCCGGAAAGATCACAATAAGACAATTCCCTTGATGTTATTTCAGGCAGATCAAGTCTCTGGCAAAACACATATCAACTGGGAAATGTCTGAAATGGCAGAGAGTGAGAAGTGAAAGTTGCCCTTTTGCTATTCTGGTTCTGAGGTGAGGGTGGGGGTGGGGTGAAGGTCAGGGGGGGTAGCAGGTGGTGGCACTGGTGGGGGAAGGGGGTGGAGGAGTTTGTAGTAAGATCACATGCGATTAAAGAGGCAAAAACTAGCTCTCAAGGTCATTCATTCAGCGTCAAAAGTTGCCTTCCAAGATCTCTCTTTTGTTATGCATGCAGAGCATTCTCAGTAGTACAAACCGGTGCTCTCATGTGACCCCCATTCTCAAGTGTCGTTACGCCCTCAGACACACAGTCACATTATCATCATAACCCTCAGCTGTTATGTTACCCCCTACGCCGATGGTAGCTAGAAGCATCATGCCAGCGGTGGGTAGGTGTTGGTAAGAGGGGTTGTAATGTACATCAGGGCCTGCTCCTATTAGTTTGTCAGGTTGCTTGTGTGAAAGCAAAAGGCGGAACAACATTGATTTGATTTGAATACCCGATGAGCCTTTTGGTCTCTGCCTTTTACAAGCATATCCAAATTGAATGGCTCTTAATGTTTTTCTTTCCAAAGTAACACAGGTGACTTATCATTGACAAATAAAGAAAGAGGAAACTAGAGCAGGTAAAATGATTGAGGAAAGAAAATGCCCCAGTTATTGGCCACATTAAAAGCATATTTTATGAGATTTTAAAAAGGATAATCCAACTTTCACACATCTATGTTGCAGAGGGAGCATGATCTGTTTTGCGTGGC
This sequence comes from Myripristis murdjan, assembly GCF_902150065.1. Taxonomy (NCBI): domain Eukaryota; kingdom Metazoa; phylum Chordata; class Actinopteri; order Holocentriformes; family Holocentridae; genus Myripristis; species Myripristis murdjan. The sequence continues at coordinate 7,019,582 of NC_044002.1, forward strand.
TTGACAGCTGCTACGCTGAAAGCTTCCCTTTCATCGCTGTTTCAAAAGAACATTTACTTGTAAAGCCTCTCAATCATTCTACATTTGCTTGTGGGCACTTGTTTGAAATGTAAATCAAAGACTCAAAAGGCAGGAGACTTTAGCTTGGCAAAAAAATCAATGTGGTTCAACCTTGTCAAAGCGCACCCAGTGTTTTTTTCATACATATATATGTGCATATGCAGGTTGTACGCACATATATACACTAGATATACATGTACTGTATGCATAGTTACATATATTTGGTTCTACGGGAGTAAGTCGTTGTCAAGAGGCTATAAAAAACGTCAGAGCAGCAGGCTTAAGAAGATCCAACAGCAATTAGGAACCTACCGCCAGTGACCATCCCGAACAGTCATCAGACACAACACAGATAAGGAGGACATAGAAGGAAGAAACACAAATTAAAACAACCACACACAGGAGTTAACACACCAGAGTCTGGGCACACCAGGAGAAATGACCACTTGTGATGGGAGCAGCAGGCTCCACCAACTGCAGGGATTAGTTAAGTCTTCTGTCCTGAAACATGGCTAAAACTTTGAATTGTACCAATGTGGCCACCTATTGTTTTGGAGGAATATAATGGCAGTTCTACTGGTGTCCTAAGCCTAGGTGAAGTGATGTGCTATTACAACTGAACTGACTTAGTTTCCTCCTCAATTTAAGTCATTCAACTATAAGAAAATACAGAGGAGTCTCTTGAAAGTCTTAATTTGTAGCCTTCTTTTACAAGTTGTGAATCTGACAGCAAGATTTTGTAAGTGGTTTCTGTCACATAATTCTGATCCACCTCTGATTGGAGATGTTCTGCTACCAATTAAACACACATAAATGAATCCACCAAGGACGGCACAAAGGTGCTCCGCTGGTGCAATTAGTGGGCTATCTGGGTTAGACGTGTCTGTGTTTCATAGCTTTCATATCTCTTTCTGTTCTGTTGGAAGAGCGAGTTCAATAAATTTGCCGCACTTTGTTTATGCTTTGGTGATGTCATTTCTCTGGGTGGATACCACTTCATTACATTGCAAACCTTATTCAGCACTCTAAAACGAGTGAAAGGTTTTCATACAACAAAAAGAAACGCTCACAGGAACAGAAAGTGGGAGAAAAATCAAAAATTCAAACACTCTCTCTTCAATCTAAAGCCATTTCTGACTTTGATAAATCTGTAATCATTCTGTAATCAGACTGAATTTCCTTTTTTTTAATTAAATGGTGAAGTCTCACCCAAAAACTATACAGGTATATGCAAATAATACTACATCTATATTTTGGGGAATAATACATCCAAAATACATACAGTGGTGGCCAATGAATCAATATTTGGGAATTATGAGGGTTGTACCTGTGGTGAAATTATTTTTGTACTGTTTGTGAAGATTTCTAAACAAAAGGTGTTGATGCTGTTACTGAAACTGTGATAATTAAATCCATTTAAATCATAGAATAATACTTAAGAAAGGTACTGATAGAATAATAAGACTCACATTATGCAACAGCACAGCAAAACATTACAGAATATTACAGAATATGACTATAAATATTTGACATCTACTGTACCATATGTTTCAGTAAACTTGTAGCAGCAACATAGTTCACTGAGGATGTAGCAAGAACAAAGTATACACTGTCTTGGCAGTAAATACAGTATAAAGGAGGTATGTGAAGCAAAATATATCTCTGTCTGTTGTGAGGATAATAATTGTTAGTGACAGTAGTTCAAAGTCTTTACCTCGGTTTTGGCTCCATCTTTGACATCCTTCATGTTGATGGCATTTTTGCCCTTGTCTTTGCCCTTCTTTTTGTTTTTCTTCTTGAATATCCATTTTTTGCAGATGCAGAAGCAGCACGCTAACACCAGGATGATGGCCACAAAGGCAATAGAGACAATGGCCCATGATGGTACTGGGGAAGGGACACAGCAACAAGATTTAGATTAGACTATGAGAAGAAAACATTATTCAGCCTGCAAATAAGAAGGTATCATTTCAGTATACAGAGCCAAACCAGCATTTGAACCAAAACTGCATGAACTAATAACCACAACTAAGGGGTGAGACAAAGGCAAAGACAGATATAAAATGTGCCAAGAGGTAGCATCCCGAATCAGCACCTTTGGCTCGGCAGTCTAGATGTGGCAGACTCCTAACGATTGGTCCTGACAAGCAGGACAATGCCTGACTGAACAGCTTCAGCCAATTTAGTGGAAATAACAGATGTTGGCATTTTCCACTTGCCATTTAAACAAAAGATTCTCAGACAACTGGCACTTTCACGGCAATCACCACCGACACAGAACTTGCCGAGACTGAGCGCAGTGGTAATTTTGCAGGGTGTACTTGAGAGGCATTAATGGCAGCACCACCGTGACAAGTCAATGATGCACTACTGCTGAACAGGTTCATGGGGTTTTGACACACCTCCTTCAATTTCTCATCTCCTTCAGTATTTCTCAGAATCATGACAGACAAGTGTAAACCTTTCGTGTTAATGCTTAGATAGTTACATAGACAGATTCTCTTGAGGCATAGGTGGTCTGCAGGCAGAATTGATTATGTCAGTCAAGTTAAAAGTTTTTAGAATGCAAGTTTCCCAGTTGGCGAAATATATATATATATATATATATATATATATATATATATATATATATATATATATATATATATTTTTTTTTTTTTTTTTTTTTTTTCATGACCATGTATTTCATGATCTTCGAAGTCTAGCTAACTAACTTGTGCAAATGACAGCATGTTAGTACAGTATGTTAGAGTGCTGGGCTTCATAATATAAGCTAACTCTTACCCCTTGCCAATTTCACTGGGACCCAGTCTAGTAAGCTACAAAAATGGTAGTTCTTTGCCTGCTAAGAAATAACCTCACATTAATTATTTCAACCTCCAGAGCAACTCTGTCACTGATATTTTCTGACACAAAGAAGACAATCTATTTCACACAGGCATTGCCTGCTAATGGGGTTCTGTTGGCTTAACCCCTCATGTAGCTGTCTGATGCACACTTTTTACAGTCACATATTCAGCCAATCAGGATGAGCCTATAGTCTTTTGCCCCATATAAGGTGAGTTTACCTATATTCTGCATCCACTTTTCTATCACCTGAAGACAACGACAATACCAAGGACGGTATCATCATAGTGTTGAGTGCACTGAGCTCTGACTGAGAACCAGTGTTGTCATATTGCTGCCTGCTCCCGTCTGTGCTCCACACTAAGGAGGCAAAGGAGCAAGTATGGCTGCGAGACATTGTCCCTCCCTTGGTAACATCTTCCAGGTACCAGAAGCCCAGCCAGCTGGCCTGCACTTTGGGATTATCCTCATCTCAGCTAAAAAGCCTGACTTCTTATGCCAAGGGCTGAGCCAGGTAGTGAAGCTCCATTTTCCCAGCCTTAGCCATCAACCTACAGCAATCACATTACACTTTCCAGTCCCACCTGCAGTGGGAAGGCAGTGGCCATGATTTTTTTTTTTTTTTTTTTTTTTTTTTTTGAGAACAAAAAAAATATAGACCCTCCCATCACAAAAGAGCAAATTCCTACAATCAGTTACTGCACTAGCAATCTTTAGACATGAGAGACGGAACATCAGCTATATTACCCATTTGGTGTCCACATTTCACCAGCTAGACAAGCTGAGTTGTTAAGTGGCATGTTCCACTTTACTAGCACAGCCTGCACTCGATCATCCTCTTTGTAAAAAGAAAGACGCAAGCTGTGGGCTTGTCCCCCCTTTAGGAGATCATACTCAACAAGTCAGGCAAACTCGAGCAATGTTATGTGGACATCTTTGAGGACTGGTTGTTCTCTCCACAGCCATTGTTGGCCATGCCTCCTCAGGTGAGCAGCACCTGTGACTGGATGGTTTGTCACAAGCTATTTTAGATCTGGCACACCATGAGCCAATCTGTACTCTCTGGGCCATTTGGTGACAGACATGGCCACTTTCTTGTATAAGTGCTTTCCAGCCTTGATGTCTAATAAGTGAAAAAGATGGTTGAGAACAGGTGAGAACGGGCAATTGGATGGCGGTGGTGTTCATAAACAGGCTGGGTGCAGTTTGATCCATGACTCTTCTAAAGGTAAGGCAGAACCTGTTCATGTCTTTGGAAAAGACATGTGCCAAACTCATGTTGAAAGGCACTGCCCTGTCCCACAGTTGGAGACTGCGTAGCAACATAGCAGACAAGATTTGGACTCTAGAAACATGATAGTGGATAAGTTTGCCATAACACAGCACACACACTAACCTGTGTAGTTCTAGCTGATGTCCCTTGAACATGTTCCCCTGTAGATAGGTTCCCACCCCTCTGTCTCATCCTTGCTGATCATGGACCATATAACGGCTCCATGGTATGAATAATACACTGGGAACTATATAGCTACTGCTTATGTACTATAGGGACATAGTGGCTCGCAATCCACTGTCAAAACAAACACTTATGCTTCTGTTCCTTCCAGGGGCTATATGGGGCAATCGACATGGACTGCAGTAGTGTCAGTGGCCTTATTTTGCATCATGGTGGACAATTTGTCATCATATTCTAGGGCCGTATTCAGACTGCAGGCAAATCGGGTTTGCATCTCAAATCAGATCTTTAAAACAGACTGTCTGCACTGTTATTTGCAAGTGATCAGATCAGATTGTTTTTCCAGACATCATCAACCTATCTATATGGGTTGCTTTGGTAACAACATAGGCATCAGTAACTATGTGCACTGGTAATATGGATTTCCAATGCAGAAGCATGACAAATGTACAAAAGCCGCCCCCAAAGAGTCACAAGACAATTTATCTCAGCGTCTGTCCACGGACTGTTGTTCTCTGCGTCGTCCTCCATACCACTGTGCTAGTAGCAGCATGGATTCTGCTCAGCCGCTCTGATGCACTTCTCTCACTCTGGATTCAATGTTGCTGTTGTGTGCCATGTTACGAGTGATGCAAAAGACAATTTGAAATCAAAATTGAGCAGCCAGACTGTTTAGACTGAGGCACTTTTGAGGCACATTTCAAACAACCCACAAATGTGGCTTGGATCCGCTTAGCAACAAACACATTTAATGTGGTTTTTGGCTGTCCAGACTCTCTAAAATCAATCTGGAAAAATTTAGATGTGCCAAAAACGGCAGTCTGACCAAGGCCTATTTGTTGGATATGTCTGGTTTTTCTCTGTGTTGGTGCTCACTTCTGGGACACAGGCCGTGGCTTGAGGAGGACTTATACTGATTGTGTCTTTCAGTATAGTAGAACTGAAAAGATTAATTTTAGACCTAAGTGCTAAGCACTGACAAGATACACCGTCTTTGGGCTTCAGTCTCTACACCAACAGAGCCTCTTACCTCTTGTGGCAGCAAACATTAAGTTTTTCACACGATGAGGTTGCATACAAAGTCAATGCAAAAGCACAAACAGACACAAATTCACGCCAGGTGATGCAGTGTGAATAAGCAAAACTTGTGTCATTCACATATTTGTGTGTGCTTTCAACTTTCAAATTCACTTTGCATTTGGTCTGGACACGCCATTAGAGGGTAAAACCTGTGCAATACAACTATAGTTATACATAATGACTCTAGCTCTATGATCACAGACAGATCACTCTAACAAGTCACCCTGCTGCTCCAGAAGCTGCTGAAGACGTAGTGGATGCAGAGTTGAGGTAAAGCCAGAGGGTGAGTAAGCTCAATGTGACTGGCTGGGCTGAGAAGTCTGTGCACAAGTTAAGCCAATACTGCCCTTTCAGTGGGCTCTACCTGTGATCATAGCAGTCAAATTATATCAAATTATTGTTATTTTGTAATTCAACCACTGAGATTATCCTTGCCCCATGAGCCACTCTGCCACTGAGAAATGACATTCAGCTCTGCCATTGGCAGAATGGACAAAGTGATCAGACTAACTATCAAAACAATAGTCAGCTAACGCTCCCTGGTGCGTGCATACCGACACATACACACACCCATACCTACACACACTATGATGGATGAAGAAGTGAGTTGTTAAAAGCATCAGAGAGATGCTACAAAGTCCAGATGGGCTGAAAATAATGAGGAGAGAGACCCAGCAACAGACTTCTTCCTTCAGGAACCATAATTACCGCTTCTGCTCATAAGACATCAAACACCTGGCAGCCCACACCTCCTTTCAGTAGACTGGAAGACAAAAAGGCAAATAAGCCAATGGGGATCATATTTTGATTTTGTGTTTATTACTGTGGAAAACCAATGGAATACTGGTGGCAATTTGTACTGGTGGTAATTTTGGACTAATGAATATCTGGGGAAAAAAATGATAAATATATAGTATTGTAAGATGATAAAATCTCCATCTGGTGGCTCTTGAGAAACAATTCCACAAAATACATACCAAGATTCATCCAAAGAAGAAAAACAACAGTGCCAATAAATAAATAAAAGATAAGTGACAGTTTAGGTCAAACTTCAATCAAAGTTTTTTTTCCTCTCTCTCTTTGAAGACTTCATCTGAGAAACACAAGACAAGCCCATCAAAACAGAAAAGTGTATTATAGTCTATCACTCTTGGGTTTTGGCTCACCAGCAGTCAGCAGTGGTTCCCTTGCTGAGGTCCAAGGGGAGAGAGAGAAGAAAAATCAATGGTCTGTTGACAAAATCAATAACCACTCTCCTCTAGGAAAAACAGTGACTGATGCTCTAAAATAACTTTGGGATCTACAGCTTTACAGTTTTGGCCTTGCTACAGTGTGGTGTGGTAGTGGATGTGCACCATTTACAACAACAGCCATCCCAACCAGTGGCCTTTCCCTTACAAGCCTACAAACACGTTGGCAATTTTACCCTGCTTTTTAGTGATTTAGTGATTTTTTTTTTTTTTTTTTGTGCAATAAAGGGGTCACAAAATAAGTGAGGACAAATACAGGGACACATAAACAGCCAAAAGAGATTATACAAAGTAAGACAAGAACAAGACAAAAACAAAAGGGACAAAAACAAATTGAGCACAACATGAATGCAATCTGGTGGGTATGAATGAGGCTAGGAGGTAATATATATCTATCTATCTATCTCTATATATAGAGATATAAAGATAGATACATAAATAAAGATATACACATAAAAATACATACATATACAGATATATCTATATATACATACATACATACCTACATATATACATTTTTCCTCCCTTGTATGTGGAAAGAGAGAGAAAAAAATGCAGAGGGAGAAATAAAATAAAATAAAATAAAACAATAATAAGTGATTAAATCAATTAATTGGAAAGTTGCCTAAGTCATTTACATGATGATTGATAGGTGTGTCTATGTGTGTAGGTGTGCGGGGCAGGCATCAGATCCAACGCAGAGCACGGACAGTGGGCTGACTTGCTGACTTGTATTGGACAGTCAATTCTTAATTTGGCCACAGTATCAAGGATGACAATTGGGCAGCCACTGTGCCAAATTCTGGCCACATTTTTTTGTAAATTTGAGTTTTTGTTCATTGCCAGCATAGCCAACTTTGTAGACAAATGTGCTTTGGTAACCTGTCACCCTACCTATCACCATCTCTTCTTTTTGTGCAAATTCTGCTGACTTTGTGACCTCCTGTTTAAAGGTTAATATAAAGGCAAAAACAAGTCTTTTAACCTTGGCCATTTCCTGAGACTGATACTTTTGAGGATACTGTTTTCCAGGATTTGAATGGGCATTTTTAACTCTCTTTCTCACACACACGCCACACACAAATGCAAACATAAAGTAAGGTAAGGAGACTATCTTTTAATGGAAGTGTCGAGATGTGGCAGGTTCGTATTTCAAGCCTGCAAACTGCAGTGATAAGCAATCACCGCTCTGAAGGTACTGTGGAATGGTGGCACTTTTTTTTCAAATGAAAGCTCTGATAAAAGTCCTATGCGGATAATGCATTACTGCAGCCTAAGTTAAAATAAATGTGCTCATAAATCAGTTGCATTTGCATCTTTAGAGCATACATTGCTGTAGTGCATATACAATATATGTATTGCTAGTTTCTCCCCATAATAATGACTCAAAATACTTGAACTTATGTTGTACTGACAGTATTTACATTTTATCAACATTCCCACTGGATTCCTACTGGAATTGCATTTAGTCAACTGCAGTTGAAATCAATGCATGAACTCAGGCTTTATCAGCTTCATCAAGCACGTCTTTCACTGAAAGACACTTCTGTGTTCCTTAATTAAATAAACCTGAGTCCCAGAAAGCAATAAAAGCATCCCCTAATTAACTCCATTGTGTGAGTTTCTTTCCTCGAGAGAGACAGAGAAATAGAGCAAGAAAATGAGAGAGAGAGATGCTAGCATGTGAACTGCACTTCTACACCTAGCACTTATCTCTTGTTCCGCCACACAACATTGCATGCAAAATGGAGTCCCCCGATGTGCTGCGCCTGATGAAACTTGCTGCTCCTGAAGGTTCAAATCGCTCTTCAGCAGCATCGTCAAAAACCATCACAGCATGGCGGCAAACTAAAGCACTTCTTCACCACACAATGAGACACCATCTTTGCTTCGGGGGCTGTGAATACCAATGAGTGACATGTATGCAGGCCATCACCCTTTACAGGCTCAGGATGAACTGCTGTAGAGGGCTTTCAGGTGTTGTGACACACCCTCTGGAAGCAGCAGCTGTCATCTAAAAATACACAATGGCTGTCTCAAAACAGCTGAACAGAAACTTTAGCACATTGGAACCAAAGACACTCAAACTAAACAGAGGTTTAGTGTGACACTGACCTAAATTTGGAAACAAAACTACCATTTCACACAATTCACTTTTTCTATTTTCAGGCATCTCACATTTTCTTGCCTGCTTGTTATATGTTTAGCCATTGCAATGGGCCATATGTATGATCATTTATAAGGCGCAGAACCTCACCAAACTATTTTTGGCTCTAATGCTGTGCAGTATTGACTTTTGGTTGCCACACAAGAGGTTATCAGATGTCATTTTAAGATTAGCATCCCCGGTGTGAAGCAAAAAGTCTAGTTTTATTGACTGGCTTTTTGTGTCCTCAATACATGCGCTGCCGAGTCGAGAGTTGTTCCTGCATGCTACTGCCCCGAGGTAAGGAAGATCATTAAGAACTGTATTACATGGAAAAGAAATTACATGCAGACAACAACAACATGCAGGTCAATCTCATCCAGTCAAAACAAACAATCTACTAATACCACAAAATTCAATTAAACATAGGTTATGATGAAGGTTTGATGTGATTTACTGTGATGAATTATGATTTAACATCATTATTTTTGCCAGCCTTAAAAGGTGGCCCTAATCAGACTCTATTCTGCAAGTAAAAGGTGGATCAACTGAGTTTACATGGGCTTACCATCTAATCTGTGTGCACCTCCTGTATGTGTGTATGTATGTGTATGCATGTGTGTGTATGTTGGTGTTTCTGAGTAATACCCACTGTCAGCAGCCCACACTAATACAATGTGACAGAACCCCGTTGGTCAATTAACCTTGACATTACATCTTGTTATGCCTACAAGAGCGACACCCTGTCCGTGCCCTTTCCCTGCTGTGGATTGTCCAAGCAAACAATAATAACTGCAGCAGGGAGCATCTTCGGACTCCCCACAACAATAGCTTGCCATAATTAATGAAGGTGATAGTAACAAAAACTTGCTTCAAAGATGCAAAGGTGAGATTTATTTCATCACACGTTTCTACCACCCATTTCATAACAAGGAAGATGGGGTAGTCTATTCTGATTCAGTTATAGGGGGCGTTATTATTCTCACTGGGGCATCATTACAATTATTTTGAAAAATCTGGCTCTGATACATGATACATTTATAGAAAATCCTATGAGGTGAAGTGATACTATAATAACACTACATGTAATATACTGACATTAGACATGTGAGCAGTGTATTCTTATTTTGAGGCATAAGAAAAGTAGAAAAGCTAGTCATGGACCTACTGGCATCCAGCTCTGAGGAACCAACTGAATAAATGTACTGACACTTCCATGGTGACAAAACAAGCACCTGGCTGGGGTTTGTAGCTACCTCTAGCTATCGTTACCTCATTAGATACTGTTGGCTAAGATAACCCTAATTAGTTGCATTGTTGTCGACAAAGTTGTTGAATAATGTTATAACAAAGCCACCAGGCAAATACTGAGTAAGGCTCCAAAAAACAGTGTGTTTTGTTTGTTTTTTTTTTAGTCAAAATCAAGAGTCACAAGGTTAATTTCAGAATTCTTTTACATATTTCCATTAGCAATGCTCCAGGCTGTAAACAAACCATAGTCTTTGGAAAGGAGAGCCACCTAGAAATACTCTAATTTGCTGTGAACGAAAGCACACGCCAGTTGTACCCAATTCCACTCCTAACTCCTTTAGTCCAGTTAATTTGGACAGGTGAGACCGAGAACTACCATTTGAAGTCAGAGGGATCTTGGTGTAATCAAGTAACTGCACCATGATGCCTGGAAACTTCAGTCCTAACATAAACTGAGCAATTACAGGAAACAACAGCAAAACATAAGGCTTTATGGGTAAACTGTAAAGAGGCTGAAGTTCACATTTAATAGCCAGCAGTTCCTCATGTTTGAAAAAGCTACTATAGTATATCAAAATGAACTTAGGGGCTTATTCAGCTATTTTCTCATGTGTTATGGCATGGTATGAATTGACATATACACTTTAGAGGGTAAACCATGGCCAACAGCACAGACAAGTCCATCATACCAAGTTTATGTTTCTCTAACCCCATGGGACAGAGTTACCAAGTCTCGTTAATAAATGTGATGGAACTACCCCATTAAGAGCCCATTGAGTGGATCGAGCTCTTACAGGGCTGTGATCTGGCACTAGTCTGGCTCTGGTCCGGTCAGCCCTTCATGGCGTCTCACAGCAGGCAAACTCCTCTAAAAGAAGGGCAGAGAGTGGAGAACCAGGCCCGTCGCCAGAACAGCAGGCAGGTAGACACAAATAGCTTTTGCTCACCCACCGCCATAATCCTCCTTAATAAACTCTGCTGCCTGTTGACTATGAGCAGTCAAACAGTGAAAGAAGTTGGGATGAATCACAGTTGTCGTGTTTTAATGTTGATATTTTGAATTCGTCCAAGCTTCATTCATTCCTAATAACACAGTAAAGACCTTCAATCTCAATCGAAAAATCTACTGGAGTAACAAAAAAAAAAACCCCAAAAAATCAATTCAATTTTCACTTGCTTCAGGAATTTATCTGAATCAGGCATCACTGTTTGGAACCAGTGCAGATCATTCCACTAGTATAAAGAAAATGACATTTCAAGAATATTTCAAGAGACAGATAGCATTTCTTGAAACAAGGTTATTTGAATATGAAAGGGGAAAAAAAGAAATAGATAAAAGAAAAAATAGATTTTTTTCCAGATGGTTTGAGAAGAAAATAGATTCTAATTCTCAAGACTGGATGGAAAGACTTGTTAAGATGGATAATTTCATGGTTCAGTAGCTTATTAAAATGTTTGAAACCGGCTTTGGCTGCTTTAGACAGCATAAAGGCACTGGGGGGAAAAAAAGAGCACCATTATTTATTTTCCTCAAATGTCAATTGCGTGTCTGTGTTATTTGAAGTAATGGCTTGTGGAGCCAGCAGTCATAGATCAAACAGTCTCTGTGTCCAGAGGTTAATTGTTATTGGGAAGCAAAGCTTTGGGTGTTTAGAGAACTTTCTAGGAAATTCAATACACTGTTTTCCCCGGAGGCAAGCTCTCTCTTCAGAGTGAAGTCACAATATGGTTTAGTGTGATTATATAGTCATGCAAATGTGTGTGTGAGTGTGTGTGTGTGTGTGTGTGTGTGTGTTTGTGTCCAGAGATGGAAAGCCAGATTAATTCACAAACTGATCAATTGGCTTCATTTTGTGGTGGAAGCAATTGATATATTTTTACATTCTATATAATGTAATCATGTTGGATGATTTCCCTGATCTCTAGATCGCAAAGAGAATCTAATGTTAGGTATTCAAAGAATCTTTTTATGAATGTCAGATTACATGTTAAATGATTTTGTGATGATCTTTCCGACCTTTCCTTGAAGTATGCGTAATAGCTAAGATCAAAAAATTAGTGCCGATGAAATCTGGAAAGAGTGCAATAAACTCTGCTGCGTGACTGCTGCTAAAGCCATCAGCCGACTGATGAGACTCATGCAGGATCCCTGGTGTCCACGATGTGCCCTGCAGATCCTGAGCGACAGCACATGAGAAATTCAGCAACAAGTTAGGGCCAGTGTGACAGCTCCATGCATTCTTCCTCTGAACCTGCAGGGCTAAAGCTGGTTTATAAACCCACTGGAAACTTTCCGCGGCAGCAATAGATTGACTATGCGGAGCGCACCTCTTCTCCTCTCGCATATTCCTTGTTAAATCTGCCACCTGAGTCTCTCCAGACAGTATCGATATTCCACAGCGTAAACAAGTCCTAGGGCATTCATCATGAGGTTGGCAGCGCTGGGGAGCAAACTCTCTCCTTTTGATTGAGGGGATCAGGCGAGAAAACAGTAATTTAAGCCGTTCTATAATGGACCAGCTTTTCTGGGATGCTCTCAGGGAGGTTATTGTCTGTGGCATACCAAACAACCCCTAATTTAGTGCTTGTCCAGATTACAATGTGATAATTAAGTAGCATAATGAATTGTCTGCTCTATTGCCAAATAAAGACATTTGAAAAACGGTGGAGCGTGGTTGAATAGTTTTGCTCAGCTGAGGCTTAACAGTCATGATCTGTCTTCAGGCCACCGGTGACAGAGCACGATCATACATGAGTGGCATGGCTATACATCTCAGAGACAGACATTCAATGCTGAGCCAAGGGGAGGCATCAACCTCAGGGCCCTTACAGTGGAGTCATCAACGTTTCCATACACTCCTCATTCTATTCATCCACCTCAAGGCATCAAAGCACTCCTACAAAATCAAAGTTTGTCCCCGTTTTCCATCAATGAAAGTCTCTTATTCCAGTCCACATGGAGTTAAGGATAAAGCTCACTGGTGGCAGCCATGACTTATCTGAATATAAATTACGGATTTATTTCCCTTGGTAAACATGATATTTGATTCCAATAAACCCTCCCCGATGGAAGAAGGAATTTCTTATCAGACTCCCAGTGCTATAAATCTCTGGTATGGGAATACCACTGATGGTGTTGTTCGCTTCCCTGTTTAAGCAGTAGGCCCTCTCTTCCACAGGAGCCACTTCCTGTTGTGAGCATTACTTTCACATGAGCCTGTGGATTTATCTATATTTAGGGCGCCGCTGACTGCAAAACCCTAAGATATGCAGGCGCCGCTTTATCCTGGATGTGGCATTGACACCCATATTCTCAGATACGGCAAAAGCATGTTCCTGTGCTGGGATGCTGTTGATGTGTTTGGTCGAAGGCTTCATGCGCCATATTATGTTTAAGTACGAGGGAGACAGAGAAACTTGATAAATTATGGCTGTAAAATGTCTCCACTTCAAATAATGTTTTTCGTGAGGTGACAGAATAATTCCATCTGAGTCACTGAAGAGGAGTGCCACCTGTTTTAAGAATTCACAAATGCCATTTCTGGGCACCAGGACAGCTTTGGTCAGAGCTGCATCACTTTTCCAGAGCTAGAAATGAGAGAAGAAACTTAAATTTGCGATGTTAGAGGGATAGATGAATGGGGCAGTAACATTAAACCTCATTTGGGTATGAAAACTCATGCTTCAAGTGCTTTAGTGAAGTCAGTGCCTCATTCATTAGTTATATTTTATATCACAGTTATCTCACAAACTCAGGGGTTGGTTTTCAAGTTTCTAACCTTTCAAACTATTAACTTCTTTTAATTTAAAAATTGCTTTGATCCAAACTGTATTCAGAAGCAAATGGAAATACTGAAATATGCAATGAATCACTAGTTTTCCTGATTCATTAACATTCTTCAGCAAAGGTCATGGGTGACACTCACTGGCATTTTCTTGTGCGTCATCGACAAAAACCTCACACACAGCCACAGCTGAATCATCGTTGAGTCATGTGTTACACCGGGCTCACACTTGAATTTGTTGAGTGCTTTACTCTCAAGTCGAAGTTCATTCATTTCAGACATTTGGTCAGAGAAGCAGACTTGCAAAGAAAACTTACGTTAAAAAACACTATAACAACAGTAACCAACAGGATCTATCTATCTATGCTGGATCTTTACATTAAACGCAACAACACATATGCATCATGGATTAACCATTTAAACAAAGAGCAAATTTGATTGATTTCTTTCAAAAACATTGTATCAAATTCAAAAATAAAATTCCAAGAAAGTTACCTTGAAAGTCCCACAAAATTACATAAGAAAAAAAAAACATGAAAAC